>NC_059136.1:44186630-44492201 GCF_020740605.2 Lemur catta
CGGAGAGAAAAAATAGGGAAATACTAGAAAATTTGATCCCAGTAGCCTAGAACTTCAAGTTCACCCTTTAAAATAGGATTTACATATCCTGTGTTTGCATCACCTGAGTCAGAGCTACAAGTGTACCCAACCCCTAGATGGCGCATATCCCACTAGTTAGCTATAATTTACCCATCCCCTCCACCCCTTCCCACCTGCCCAACACCCTATATATATGTAACCAAAGCATTTGTGACCCCATAATCTAAAATTAAAAAAAAAAAAAAATTAAAATATTCAGTGTGATATGTTCTCAATTTGAAGAAAAGTATTTAGAAAATGGGGTTTTATTTTTGTAATCTTAGGAAAGCATTTTTTAATTTTTTCTTTCATTTTTATTAAATATTTGGTGGTAGAAGTTAAACCCCTTTGCTTATGTATCTCTAAAATAGAGCTGGTTATATTTTTTTTTTGCCCTCCTATTTCACATATTGATTATATAAAATCACTTTGTTTTTGTTGCACTTCTAACATTTCATGCATTCACTCAGCAAACAAATATTTATTGCATGTCTACAACATGTATGCACTATTAAAAGTGCTCATGTTACCATTTCTATGAGAAAAAGTTCTGAATCTAAAGATCTTACATCTTAGTAGAGGGAGACAAACAGTAAATGAGTCAATAGTAACAAAGGCCATATAGTGTGATGGGCAACGACTGGGAGAGGGAAGATGAAGCCACTTTAAATGAGTTGGGAAGGGAAAGCTGTCAATCTTACTGATACTCTCATACATGATGAATCTTTTTTTTCTCTTGCTTCTTTCAAGATTTTCTCTTTGTGTTTTGCTTTCAATATTTTTACTACAATGTGTCAGGGTTTAGATATGATTAGAATTTGCTTGATCCTTCTTAGAGTTTATTTTGAGCATCATGGATATATAGATTAATGTTCAACAAATTTTAGAAGTTTTCAGCCATTATGTCTTTGAATACTTTTCTGCTCCTCTCTCATTCTCCTCCTGGTACTCTTATTATGCATATATTAGTGCATTTAACCATGCACCACATTTCTCTGAGGCTCTGTTAATTTTACTTCATTCTTTTTTTCTCGGTGTTCTTTATGTTGCATAATATCTATTGATCTATTTTCAAGTTCATTGATTCTTCTGCCAGCTTCTTCCAGTAGCTTTCTATTATTATGGCCTGCCTCTCCCATGGCTAGTACCTTCACACCACTGCGCCAGAGCTGACAAAAGGGTCAATGATCTATTTCTGAAGTGACATTCTTGCTCCTTAAGTGGAGGGCTTAATGGGGATGATAGTCCCTAGTCTTCTTTGCTTGTGTCTATTGGAATAGAACCTATATCCTTTGTGTGAGCCAAGGCAGGGATATTCAGTACCTTGCCATTCATGGGCTAGAGATTTTGCCTTATGATTGTGGGCTGGGTGGAGGAAGGGAGCCATGGTTCTCTTGGCCATGTCTACATTGAAAAGAGGTTCTGCAGCATGGAGCTGGGGCAATAAGAGATTCCAGCAATTTTCTACTTTGAGAGTGAACTCTAGACCTCAAATGGAAGCTGGGAGAAGAGGAAGCCCTGTCTTCTGTCTACATCCACTCAGAGTAGAGCTTCCATTGTACTCAACTTGGGGAAGAGGGAAGGTTAATGGAGCAGGTCTTTGCTCAAGGGCTACAGACTGTCACTTCTTACTGAAATTTAGTAGATTTTCTTGAATAAATAGTTTTTAATATTCTGCATGCCCTTAAGACAACTTTCAGAGACTTTTTTAAAATATAATTTTCACCAGTTAAATGGTTCTTGAAAATATTCCAGCCGTTTATCCTACCATCTGTCCCTGCCCTTGCTTGGGAAAAATAGACACTCAATCCTTCCCACCCAGCATAAAGAAAAACATATTGACTATGTAGGTTGACTTTACACAACTATCTTTTTGCTGCCATGATCCCAAAGCATAGAGAACCCCATCATTAGAATAGAAAATGGAGGGAAAGGAGAGGATACACAACAGGGTTCATGACACCTACAGGGCCCAATATCACTGATTCCTGTGATAAAATTTCTATAAAGCACTGAAGACAATTTCTGTTACCCAACAGGCACATGCCATCAACAGGTAGCATCTATGCCCCACCCTTGGAATCTGTGCCTTGGGACTTGCTTTATCATATTAACTATGGTAAAAATGGTGCTGTGCCAGTTCTGGGCTTACGCAGTCTAAGAACTGTCAGCTTCCACTGTTGCCCTCTTGCTGTTCTGAACTGCCACATAAAGAACTCCACGCTAACCTGATACAGTGGGACACCAAGAGAGAGAGAAGCCATGGGAAGGAGAATGAAGACAACCAGCCAAAGGCCAACACAAAGCCCCCAGGCATGTGAGTAAAGCCCTCTTGGACCTTCTAGCCTATGCCAGGTACCAGCAGAATGCAGTCTCCTGAGCAAACCCAGCTGACCCCACATGGAGTCCTGCCCAAATCCTGACGCACAGAACTGTGAGTAACAAAATTATTGTTGTTTAGGCCACTAAGTTTTGAGGTAGTTTGATGCACAGCAACAGGTAAGTGAAACAGTCCCTTTATTTCCTTCAGATTTAGTTTCTTAACAGCTCATAGAAATTTAAATTGAAAACTCATGAAAAGTAGAAAAAAATGCAACAAAGGAGAGAAGAGGAGGAATATCAGAGAACAAAGTTATCTATGTAATAGAGACAGAACAAAATAAATGAGAAAGGAGATCAGGAGAGGTGAGGAGACGAAGTGAGTAAGAGGGAATTTAGGCATATGTAACCTCAGGAGGAAGTAGAGTAAGGATTCAGGAGGCCACATGGCGAAGGAGAGGTGGAGGGGAAAGAGAAACACTAAATTCACAAACAAGGGACATGGGTCCAGAGCCCAGCTGTGCCATAATTAGCCATCTGACCTTGAGAAAGACATTTGCTCTATCTGGCATTCAGGTTTTTTGCCTGGTAAAATGAGGGATCAAAATAAAGAAACTCTTCCAGATTTCATCTTTTTTATTTGACAAGAAAATAAAAATGAGTTTGACAATTTATAAACATTGTGTCCTGAAAACCATACCCATTTATGAGGTAAATAAAACCCTCTAACCATACATGATTGGCTTAGTTGTACAACAGAGTGTTAATAGTACATTTTAATGAGAAGAGAAATACTGTAGAGATGTTGATTTCAATAATGTAGAGATGCTCTATTAATAGTGTCCATAAGGTTAACAATTTTGTTGTCAAAAAAATTCTGCCTAATCCAACAACCACTCAACACAAGGCTTTGTTTTTAATGTTGATGATTTCAATAAATCATATCTAATATGATTTTCTAAGAAAAATAATTCTTCTGATGTGAAATAATAGATGTGCTAAATTCTTCATTTTAAGCAAAGCTATAAATATCCTTTTAAAAAGTCTCTTTGCTGTTGCTAAAATATTTGATGCTATCAAACATAATATAGCTACTCTTTAGAATATTAATTTGGTTCCATGAAACAAACAAAAATGTTATACATATTATTAATGGGTAAGTATTCTCTTAAATTCTGTTCCTAACATGAGTTTATTTCATATTTTTATTCATTCATTTATATATGCTGGATGTGTTTCTTTTTGCTCCCCACTCAGATTTAACTCCCCCAACATACCAAGCTCTTATTCTCATATGTCTTTATCTTTACTATGCAGTTATATCAGTCTGGAAAATTTTCCCTAAACCTACTTTTTATGTAGGGTTTCCCTAACCCTACTCTAATTCCTTTTTATTTTTCATTTCTTAGCCCATCACTTCTGAAAAATCTTTCTGTGACCCAAAGTCTGGGTAAGATGTAGGTTCTCTGGATGTATTCTCATTAAATGTCCCCAGCATGATACTAACATGCTATTTTTAATTGCCTAGTTCTTAGATGCATTTCACATTAGACTAAGTTTAAAGAAGGCAGAGATCTGGGACCAGAAACTTTTTTCCTTTACATTATGTATGTCCAGCATTTAGCACAGGTGTGTTTAATCAATAAATGTTCAACAAGTTAAAAATGAATGGCTATATTCCATGTGGCACTGTGGGAGGTATTAAAAAGAACTATAACTATGTAAAAAATTAAAATCAGCCATACTTATTATAGGTATGTATTAATATATTGATAATGGTATTTTATGAGTAAGAAGATAACAATTCATTTTAAGATCAATACAACCACAATTTTGCCACATAGTTGAAAGTCTTTTTTCTAAATATAATTTAATATAATTTATTATCTGCTTTAAAAGTGGAAATAATTAAGAAAAGGAAAGTAAACACATTAGATTGTATATGTCTATTTTCTGAAAGAAAAACTACAGATGAAAAACACATTAATAAAATGTTTCCTTTATGCACTTAGGATATTTAAGGAATCGAATCAACTATGTATAATATTGCAATTTTTCAGTCTATAAGTTATCCAAGTCAGTCAACGGCTTATAAAATGTTCCAAAATGTCCCCAAGTTGCAAAGCAAAAATTTGCAATTCAGAAGCAATAGGATTTAGAAATGTATTGGATATCAGGATAGAAAATTGGGAAGTAGACCCAGGTGTCTGTTACCTGTCTAGTGTGAAGGCGTACATCCTGGTGCCTTTATCATTCACCAGGTAAGTTCTTTCAAGAAACTCCATGATGGCCAGGATACAAGCTGTTGCTGCTGCTGCTGCTACTGCTGCTGCTGCTATTGTTGTTGTTGTTGAACTCACTGTCCAGTTTTGCAATCAAAGCAGGACTGCAATTATTTACACACTTTCCAAAAATAAAAATAAAAGGGCTCCAGGCATGAAAGTAACAAACTTCCAACACCAAGGTTCTTGGTAGGTCTGCTAAAATCACAACCTCCTTGGTATATTAACTGGTCTCATTCTTTCACCCACAAAAACTTCTTTCCCAGGGAGATTTGCAGGTAGGGTCATATGAAGAGTGAGTGTGTGTGTGTGTGTGTGTGTGTGTGTGTCTTTCCCATGCTCTCTGATTCAATTGTGCTTTCTAAGAGGTAGAGGAGCTCAAGCGTTTTCTACTAATTGCTGATGTAAGGATTTGACCTTCAGAGCACACCTGGGCGAGTGCAAATAGTTACCCTTCTGGACTCTAATACACTAATCTCATCTTTTCTTTTTATTTCACCCTCTTCTTTTTTTATTTGGGGGGGTTCTCTCTATCAACCTCACATATTTCTTTTGGGATTTAGTTCTAAGATGACCTGTAAGCAGCTGTTAGAATTTACTACTCCTCTCCTAGGACCATTTTGGGATTTGAATATTGAAGGGGAAGACAAGGGTCATTAGTTACTGAAGGCTGTGATCTGAAACCATTCCTGATGTGGCAGCTTTGAAACACTTTTGGCAGGTGGGAGAAGGGCAGACTTCGCTTATAAGTAAATAACAGCTGTCAATCATGCAAGAACTGACTGAACTGTGTTCTCCCTGGCCAGGGTACCCTCTACTGAGGTTAAAAGACTCCCCCAAGGAAACCCTACCAGGCATACCAATCACAACTCTCAGGAACAGAGCCTTTGAGTTGCTCCCAAGAGAGACCTTCAACTCCCCAACTCTTAGGAATTGACCATTTACTTCATTGCAAAGCACATTCCTTCCCAAATAAGAGAAGGGACGATATAGCCCAATGGCCAGAGCCTGCTCTCACACCAGGCATTTGTATGAGGGCTGAAAGGTGTCCAAGACCTGTACAGATGCATGCAGGGGTAGGGGGTACAGAGTGGAGAACAAGACGTAAACCCCAGACCCTGAAGGAGTCCTTGCTGTCTTCTTACACACACTAACTTCCTAGTGAGAAAACTCAGTAGTTTAGTCCTGGTGTAACCCAGTGGCCCTGTATCATGGGAAGTTGCCCAGCATGCTGAGCTGAGATCTCCCACCATGGCCCTAATGAAATAAATATTGTCTCCTAGAAGGATAATGGGGCTCAGTGGCAATTGCAGTGAGAGGAGAAGCCTCCTTTAGCTGACAGTGAGAATGTTAGGTCTCCTGTCACGTCCGTGGTGGAGCTGTACTTTGCATCAATCCTAAGATTTCAAGGACCCTCGTCTATAACATAAATTCCAAGGTCTTCTCCTAGGACCCCACTGCCTAACTGATCCTTAACTTTGCTCTCACAGTTGAGATCCAAAGTATTGGCCCCAGGGAGGCCACTTTTCCATGCAGGTGAAGGCATGAAACTCTGGTGTTAGTGTTAGCAGGATAAAAATCAAAGTATTCTTTTCACATATATTCTTACTCTCAACTTTGCAAAATGACAGGCTTTTCTGTGGAGGCAAAAGTAGAAAACCAGAAAGGAATTACTAGCCCTCCTGTGCGACACAGTGCCCTACTTCACAGCTTGAGCAGAAATAGAATTCAAGCAAATGAATGCCAAAAAATGAAGAAACTACTCTACATCAGGCTGAAATCCATTAAGGATAGTGCAAAGAAGGGGAGATAAGCAGTATTTTCAAAGCAGGAAAGGGAATATTTGGCTAGAGATATTAGCAGGAAATAAACACCCTGGAAGGTTGAGATTCCACATCACGAACTTTGTCACTAGTACGGATATGGATGCACAGGTTTATATCTGCCTGTTGATGAGTCTGTGAGTGTGGAGGATTCATACCAGGTCGTTAATGTGGATGGCCTGTGGGACAAGGATAGAGTGAGAGTAGGATGGGGCCGATATAGGACAGGGAAAGGTGGAGATGGGAAAAGAGGGAATGGGAGGCCCAAGTAAAACATATAAGAAAATACTGCCCCCCAATGTATCCTATGATCCCTTCTATTTATTTATAAGTTGAACAATATAAAATTGGCATTTTAAAGGCTTTATATGGTTTAATATCAGCAATTTTATGTTTCAATTTAATATATATGCACATCTATAGACACCTAAAGATATATATATGTGGACATGTACAACACATTTAAAAATAAATAAATGTGCATATTTGAAAACTATTGGAAAACTGGTTGCCAGTTTCATCAAAGATTTATGAATTTCTAAGTGCCACTCTTGAAGATGATTACTTTAAACCCAAGTTTGTGTTGTGAGTAGCCTAAGAGCAGGGAACAGTGGATTGTAGTAAATAAAATATTTTTATGTTAAAAAAGTAAGTTTTGCTGCTATTCATTTAGAGGCAGATAAGTTATGATCAAGAATTGCCTGTATTTTATTATGTAAAATATACATCTGTTGATCACCTTATCCTCTTAAAAATTCATTTTAACTGCACCATTTCCCCTTCCAAATATTTGTGTGTCAGCACAATTTCATTTTGTGTGAAAATTTTGTGTGAAAAATTTTCTATCCTTCCTGCCTAACCTTTGGTCTACTTTGGCATGAACTTCCCACCAAGGGCCAACTGCCCATTAAGAGCCAACAGCCCTAATTAGGCTTCACAAGCAGCACAGAATATGTATTTGGAAAGTAGCTCGAATCAAAAAAGAAAATCCCATATCTTGTTGACAGTTCTTTTTGGTGGGCATCATGTTGTTCGTCCCAGTTTCCTAGGCAACCAGCTTCTAAACCATTCTGAATTACAGGTTGTCCTCTCCGCCTACTCTCCACCACAAGCTCGTAGCAAGTGAATGGGCAAAATGCAATCTATAACAGTTACCTCTGGGAATAAATATTCCATCAGACACCAGAACATCACTGGCATAAGCAAAGAACTGATTTGGATACCCAATGCTAGCTATTGCCGGCAACAATTTCTTAAAAGGATTTTACAAACAGTAGCTAATGCTTGTGCAAAAATAATTTATATAAGTGTCTTACACATTGTTTGATATTTCACTTGTAGAAAGGGTGTGTGTTCATGCAAAGCTACTATGATCATCCCTAGACACTAAGTACCAAGTTCTCACAATTTATGTTTCCAAAGCTTAAACTTATTATTTCAGTAATACTTCATGTTGCCATTGTTTGCATGTAACTATGTTTTTAAAAGAGACACAAAAATGCATCTCTTTTTAAATAATAATTGTGGACTTTCACCATGTTTGGCTCTTTCCTGTTTGTGTTGAGAGGCAGTGTGGTGAAGTGGTTTAATACATGGTCTTTCTGGCCGGGTGTGGTGGCTCACGCCTGTAATCCTAGCACTCTGGAAGGCCGGGGCGAGAGGATTGCTTGAGCTCAGGAGTTCGAGACCAGCCTGAGCAAGAGTGAGACCCCATCTCTACTAAAAAATAGAAAGAAATTTGGCTGGGAAACTAAAAATATTTAAAAAATATATTAGCTGGGTGTCGTGGCGCACACCTGTAGTCTCAGCTACTTGGGAGGCTGAGGCAGGAGGATCACTTGAGCCCAAGAGTTTGAGATTGCTGTGAGCTAAGCTGATGCCACAGCACTCTACCGGGCAACAGAACAAGACTGTGTCTCAAAAAAAAAAAAAAAAAATACATGGTCTTTCAAGTTAGATAGACTTAGTTTTGGTTTCTTTTTTGACCTTAGATGTGTGACCTTGAACAAGTTGTCTGACCTCTGTGTTTTTCATTTTCTCCTCTGTAAAATGGAGGCACTGATAGAATCCATCGTACAGAGTTCTTCAGAAGAAGAAAGATAGTATGTATAAAAATTCTTAGTGTAGTCTCTGGTGTATGACCAGTTTTCTATTGCTGGGAATTGCTATACACTTGGCCATGTACAAATAAAATGTTTTGACTGTCCTGAAAAATTGGTCCCAGACTCAACAGAAAGCTAAGAATTACCCATGAATGGAAACATCCATCAAGGAAATAGAAGTTATTACAAAGAATATCTGACAACTTCAGCCATTAGCTGTATGACTTTGGGTAGATCTCTCAAACTCTCTGGGCTAAACTTTCTCAAATTATAGATGTATGCCCGCCTCATACTGCCCCACACCAGTAGAGCGCCATTCAGAATGAGTCCTCAGGACTCACCTATTTTCCACAACAGGTGAGGAAATTCAAACTCAACCAGTGTAAACACCTACTAAATATTCCGGACTTATGTATTCTCACATAGACTATAAAGACCTATTATTTCCAAGTTGAGAAGTATTTCCTTTAGCAAGATAACTCACATTACTACAGTGTGAGTTTTTTAAAATTTCCATCCAGAAACATGAAAAGGAAAACATTGGAAATTTAATTGGATTGTATTTTAAAGAGCATTATGAAAATTTTATTTTAATCTAAAGTAAACATGTGTAAGATACAAACCATTTCTGATATTTCATACATTATTTGAAAACATGCTGAAAGCCATATGACATTTATTTCCTTCTTGACAAATTAGGATCATATAACATTTTTTTACAATTTTTATTTTTTAAAGAGATTGAGCTGTAGAAATGTTCCAGTGAAAATGCAATTTGTATTTGTTGTGAAAAGAAACACTTGATAAAATATTGATACTAAAAAATTAAAAGATATTTTATTAAGTCTCATAGATGCAATTAAATAATACAAAAATAAACTAGCAGTGTTTGGGTGGGGAGAATATTGGGGCTCAGTGGTTGAAATGTTTATGAAATATGTATTTTATTTATTAGTCTTCATATACCACACTTCTTTTTCTAAGCAGTCTTCAAATTTGAACTAATTAACCCTTAAAACACCCTCTAGTATAGATATGATTATGTCTTACAAACTCCAAAGCAATGGTCTGCTGACTTCACAATCTCATAACTATATGTCTCTCTTGATTTTATTTATATAAATAAGCAAGAGAGAATTGCAAGGACCTGATCTATTATTTTAAGGCATCATAATGCAAAAGGTAGGGAAAAATATGCTTTTTATTATTTCTAATATTCGAACTCCTTGGTCTATAAGTACACAGAGCATCACTAAAAATGTAAACACTAGATTTCTGAATTTAAAAAAATAATAACAGAGACCTCTTGTTATTATCTGGAATGCCACCATTTAATTTTCATGAGTACTGTTTACTTTCCTTTGTGGAAAGGCTTTAGGGAGCCATGATTCATCTTTGGGAGAAAGATTTTCACAGACAGTCCCAGGTGAATGCTAAGAGAGCAAAGGCAAAGCTCATCTTCTCCTCAGAATCTCAAAACCAGGATTTATTTGACTCCCGGCTGACAAGACTGCCTCTCAGGAGACAGTCCAGGAGACAAGACAAAGCTGCCTCAGAGCTTTCTCCTGAAAGACTGAGCCAGTTGCTTTTTACGTCGAATCCAAAATGCATCAAGGGACAGCAGCTGTCTTTCCTGCTTGGAAGCACAACCATAAGGCATTGCAACTAATTCATCTCTTCTTTTGGTATTAGTAAATTCGCTTCCAGTAACTCTACATTTTAAAATGCTGCTAATCCAATTGTAGAAAATTTCACCACTACCATCAGGGGACTAGTTCTTTGAATTTCCATCCAACAAAGACAAGTGAGGCACCATATTATCTTTTGCAACCCTAAGTTCTCTACCCAGTCGCATAGATATTGGTCAGTGAGCAGATGACAGGAGCTTCTACTTCCTTTGCAGTCAGCTACGTCCAAAAATGTGTATTTAATTATAACAAGCAAACACAAAGCATTATTGCAAATACTATATTTAGCAGCAGATCTTTTAAAAGGCTTATGTCCCCAGTATAGTATTCCTCTTTACCATTCAGAATCTAAAACAAAAAAAGATTATTTTCTGAGTCTCCACCAGAAATATGATACTTCATCATTCACAAAATGAAAGTTTCATTTTAAACATTATATGCCTTCATATTAAACTATTACCAAAAATATCCAAGACACAATGACCATGTTCTCCATTTTAAGTATTATTTACACACAAAAGTCAACATGACAAAACAATATGAAGAGTTTATGATGGGATTTGGTTAAAATGGGATTTGGCATAACCTGCATTTCTCAGTCACAAGTTAATTTCTAAGAAAGCAGGTGAATAGTAAATTCAGACATCCCTTGGACTTTTTCTATTGAAGGCAACAGAAGTAGAAATCAATTCTATGATTAAAATCATATCCCAGAGAATACTAATATTACATCACTTCTTAGAATCATCATTATTATGATGTTGCTGTCAACAAATGAGGAACAATTATTTTCAATCCACTTTATACTACATAGTCATTTCTCCTTAACTTTTTACTAAGAGTAGGCCCCCAACTAAAGTGAGGTATACTGATTAGTCCTAAAGTTTGAATACAATGGATTCCTTGTCTGCTCAAATATATCCTTTGAACTGCTGACTGGCCAGATGAGCATCTTTGGAGCATTCTACTCTTATCCAACATGATTATTAGCCACTAATTCAAATTCCTTTCTGAGTAGATGTGATTATCTGATTTCTCCCCAATGGTATATTAAACCCTGCTTTAAGCATAGTGCTATAATATTCTGAAATTTAAAACATAAATTAATTAATTTAAAAAAAAGAATGGCATACTTGACACCTGAATCCAGCCCAACCACCCATTTCAGTTCATACCACTGCTGAAATGAACATGTTTTCATGCTGAATACATGTAGTTAGAATATTCAGAAGCTGTGAGGTCTAATTCTCTCTCTTTCACTAATTTGCAGCGTTTTGATGAATATAAGCTTGCTTTTCTCTGCCCCAATTTCCTACCCAGAAAACAGAGGATGACATTACTATGCCATCTCAGAAGGCTCTTGTCAGTAAAAAGAATCCCCTTCTTCTTTCTGACTAGAGAAAACACTTTCCAAGTATTTCATTGTGTTAAATATTCACATTAAAGATTGAGAAGTCATTTGTTGATAAAAATAAATAAAATGTACTATCAGGTAAATATAAGCTAAGTAAAAATTTTAACACTTTTTATTTAAAAGGTAACACAAAGTATGTTTAAAATTTAAGAGATACATAATGAGCAATAAGTCCTCCTCTTACCCAAGATCCTAGGCTAAGATCCAAGGAATGAATCAATTTTTTAAGAATATTTTGAATATCTTTACAAAATTCTTCGTGCATTTATGGGTGCATGTGCGTGCACGCGCGCGCACACACACACATACACACACACCCATGTGTGCCTTTTTAAACCAACTTTGCCAGATTTTTGCAAGGCTGCTGTCTGGTGACTGCTAAGGCAGCATCAATAATGAAGTTATTTTCTTTCCTATGGCAGTTGCTGGGAGACTTCCAGGCCTTGTCCTCCACCTCCTGCACCAGAAAGGTTTGATGCTTGTGGCTGCCATTCCATAACTCCCCCATGAGTCAGAAACTGCAGCCCCACTTCTCACCTCCTGTCTTGTTTACTAGCAAATTGAACAGGCTCAAGTTCACAGAAGTGGCTTTTCCCTGGGAAAGAAGTGAAAGAAGAAAGCAAGCAGACCTAGGAGACAACTCAGCTCAGGGCTCAACCCAACCATCGCCACATCCTCTTCCTCCCAAGCCCTAACCAAATTCCTGCTGCTAGCGCCTGAGCTCTAAGCTCATGCTAAGTGTTAACAGTTTAAACAGACATACCTTCTGCTCTCCGAGAATTTATAATGTGAGAGAAAATTGCCTTTGAAAAGGAATACATTCAGTGCTGGGTGGTATACAATAGTCATCACAAACTAGCAGCACGTCACAGCACTGCCAGAATTTTATCTTTAAAGTATACAAATTCATTCACAAGACCTGAACAAAGAGTGAGAAAGGCAAAAAGTGAATATTGCCAGCACGGTTACCTTTAGTGTGCACACTAAAAATAAGAAACTCCTATGTGAGCCCCTCAGATTATTAGATATGCCTCTGTCAACGAAAAACAGTATCACACATCACACATTATCTTACAATTCCTCATGGCTTTAAAAAATAATACTTACTCTGTAGAGCCTGAAATTAAAGACATAAACTTTTAACATTATTCTGAACAGTTAGACAACTTAAAATGAAACATTTACTTTGTCACATGAATCCAGATAGTTTCCTATCTTTACAGGAAATGTCACAAGAAGGTGAATCTTTTCCGGCTTAGTCTAATTGCAGGAGTAATGATAGCACACAAGAAATATCTCCTCCGACACCCTAAGGGCAAAATTCTCCTTGTCCCTCAGTGCCGCGGGTCTCTTTTTCAGACAGTTGCAGTTATTACTCTTCAGCATGGTGTTTACAAACACTCAGCAACTTATTATTCAGTAGATGAGAGAGAGGAAATGAGAAGTTTACTCCCCAAAAGTAATTTAACTAAAGCATTAAGTAATGTGAAAAGACTAATCAGAAGTGTGAGTTGCCCCTCATTTTCCCCTAAGAGCTTGGGTGAGGCAAAGGCATTACGTGTAACTAAAATGTTTGTATCCCCATAATGTCCTGAAATAAAATAAAATAAAATGAAATACCATTCTGATAAAAAGAATACAAAAATAAATGTGGTTCACATATTAATCAGAGTTTAGAGTTGCTTTGCTAAAATAAACACCTGTGGATATATTAATAACAGTGGCCTTAATGTAATCAACAAAAACCTGAGGACACACCAAGTGGCCTCTCTTCCAGAGAGTAATATGGTGTATAATTGATTGTAGATAGTTTCCACTGAACTCGCTACCTTGTGTTTTAAATTGGCACTCCAAAGAGCAAGCTTCACTGACCTATAAATTGCCCCACTAGACACCCACCCTAGTACTGCCACCTCTGCCTGTAATACTCCTTTTTCTTCTAGCTGTGCACATGGGGACTGCCTTCTCACCTTGCCAGATAGCACCTGCTCAGAGGGCCCTTCTCAGATCTCCCCATGAAAAGCAAAGAGATCTCAGCCATTGCTAGTTTTTCGCCTTTACACTATACTCTTTATTCCTTTTAGAGCTGTATCACTATCTCTGTTACCTCTTTGGTTTTATCACTTTTACTTCTCATCTTATCTACCCCTGTGAGAATGAAAGCTCTTGGTAGGCAGAGGCTTTGGCCATCTTCATACCATTATATCCTCTGTTCTTGGTTTAGAGTGTCTGGCACATCATGAGTGAATAACGCATTTTTTTTAGAACTTAATAAATAAATGGATGGATGGACAGATGGATGATGGATGGATGGAATATACTGCTGAGAAAGTATTACACAGTGATTCAGAGTAAAACCTTTGAAGTCAGGTAGACTTGGGCATCATTCATCAACTGGGTTATCATAATCTTCTGAACTTGTTTTCTTATCTGTAAAATGGAGATAATTGATTTTTCTCTAATCCTAATTTCTCTAGGATTGTTACATACATTAAATGCAATAATTTAGAGAAAGTGCATTTCACATATAAAACTCACAGGAATGCTTAATAAATAAAGGATATTCATATGGAGACTTGATACATAACACCAGCCTGTTATAGAGGAAATTCTGACTGATGAAATACCAAAAAAAAAAAAAAATCACTAAGTACTTTCAAATCTAGTTATCAACTCAACTAACATGGAGAAAAAAAGCTATACTAGATTGCTCTTTTCTGCTTTTAAAAAAATAATATTTGGAGTTGTCAGGGATATTAAGCTTGAAATTGCACTGTAACTGGCAGCTTTTATGCTCCCTTAGGGGAGAAAAGACAGATAGAGAGAGGAGAATCATTGAAACTGATCACTTCTGGAAAAAAAAAGAAAAACTCTGACATTCACTAGATAAATTATTACACACCCAGATCCTATTTTAATTATTTTTCTTCTTAAAATACAGAAATTTTTATTGCCTTATTTCTTGTACTAAAACTTGCAGAATATAATTAATTCTAGTGCTACTTAAATTTCTAAGTACATTTGTACAGTAAATGTGTATTCTCAAATATATGTGGAGAGAGCCAATTTGTTATAAGACATGAGGAGTTCTGCATTATTTCTCATTGGTGCAAAACTAATTGACTTTTCTCAGTCATTGCACAAATATTTACTTTTCCATTTTATCATCCTTATAATTGCAGCTGAAATTAGCAAAGGGCACAAGCACCTGGCAAAATCTGAAGCAGGAAGCTTTTCATTCCTAAGCATCATAGCCACATTGATTTCCAAGCCTCAAGAGTTGTTGCTGATAGAGGTCCCTCACTCTCTATCTACAATGCCATGCCTTCCTGATAGCACAAATTTCCCATACACATCTCCATTCAGAACAACACTTTATGGATTTTTTCCTTGAGTTGAAAAGAAATTCCTAAAATGTATGTGCTGTCTAAGGCTCCAGAAGTTGGAATGAAAATTAGTGGTATAAACTCCTGGTTCCTCCGCTGACCACATTAGAGTCACTCACATCTGGGCTGGTGTCTCTTCATGTAAAATGGATAAAGAATGAAAAAAGTATAAACGAATAGAAAAATTGAAAAGAAAAGAACCAAAACCCATCAGACAAAACTACATTTCCAAATTTGGAGACTAGATAGATTCAAAAATCTCAGCTGAAACAAAGAACTTTCTTAAACACCAAAATTTCTTATTCTGATTAAAAATCCTGGACACATTCTGATTTAACTATTTGGGGGTCTCATGGATCCTTGAAATATTAATAGCTGCCTTTAACTTTAAATTGCATAGTCTTCCCTGTATTTTGGTAACTTTCTTGGAGAGCACAAAGGGTACAGAGAGTAGGAAGATGTTTGCCACCATGTAAGCTACCTTCATGAAGCAATATCTTCAACAAGAACATAAACTCTCTTTCATCTCTTCACAGAAGAAATCTATGCACACAGGCATTGATGAATGCAGCAGCCTTTACAGAAGATGGGGGCAAAAGAAGGTGTTAAATTGCAGCATGTGAACCATTGCAGCTTGTGCAAAGAATCCTGAGGCATCACTGTTCTAAAATGGTACTTCAGTCATTTTACTAATAGGTTTGAGATGTTCACCGATCTTTCACCCATCTTGCCTCAGTCTTTCCATCTTGGTGACTTCTATCCCTCCATTTTATTTTTTTGTTCTTTCCTCTTCTTCCTTTTAGAATCATAGCAATTTCTTAAACTTATCACACTCAGAATAATTCAGTAATAATCTTCTGCTGCCCAGTTTGTTAATGTTCAACCCTCACACTAACACATCTATCAAGATACTTTTCCAAATAAAGAATTCTCTAACTAAAAAGAAATTCTGATGCTAGAATTTTGGTGTCTCAATCTTGTTGTGTGTGTTTGTTTTTTCCCTTATTTCATTAAATACTATATATGTGGAAGTATTTACTGCTATTCACTGATTTTCAATTCTTCTTTTTTTATTCTGGACACAGGGAGGATTTCTTGCCTTTTTGAAATTGGAAATTAGATGTGGTCATGTTGCTTACTCTATTCCATGGGTGAAGAGTGAAAGTCACATGAATTACTTTTTGGTTGAGGTATTTAAATGCCAATGTAAGATCCTATAACACTGATCTTTCCCTGCTGTGGCAACTGTGAAAGCATATGTAGAAATTGAGCCTGCATCAGCCCGGGTGCGTGAATGACAACACTGAATCAGCAGAGCTTTCCAACTAACCTGCATTGGACTTGTAACATAAGGGTAAACAAATCTTTGTTGCTATGAACATTTGAGATCTGTGACTTCTTTGTTTCTGTAGCATACACTAGCCTCTTCTGACTAGTACGATATTCTTGCTGTAAAAGTTTGGTACAATTCTCTGCTCCCCTCTTTCTATGACCAAAGATTGCATCTCCTTAGAACAGTTTTTATTATCAGGGGAAAAGGACATTTAAAAGGGTCTATCCTTTCACAATATTCTCTCTGAGTCTCAATGCCAGAAAAGACACTATTTTTGGAGAATGTGCTCATAGGAATCACTTGGTCCTCACGCCCATCCATGCCCTTCCCCAGCTTTGCCTCTGCCTTGGACATCACCTGTCAAGAGTCTATCAAGTTGAAATTAACCAGGCACTTGCTTCTTAAGGCTATAATAAGGTTGTGCAGACAAAAGCAGAAAGATGAGAGGTTTCCCCACAGCAAGTTAACATACCAGTTATACCAGCTAGTACCCAGTGCAAGCTCTTTGTTCAATTTCCTCAACAATAGTTCCCAAAATCTTTAGTGTCCTTTCTGTAGTTTATAAGTGAATTGAGAAATTGAAATAAGCAACTGGCTTGTTATGTGAAGTACATTAAGAATGACATATTGTATTCTAAAATTAGAATTCAGTGATACTGCACAACTCTATAAATTTACTAAAAATCATTGAATTGTACACTCAAAACAAGTGAACTTTATGGTGGGTGAATTATACCTTTAAAAAGCTGCTAAAATGACAAAGTAAAATATATAATTGCTTTAAATAAAGTATAATTTTAAAAATTAAATAAATTTATTTATATTTTGAAGTTTTTATATTACTCTGAACATAAAAGATACCCCAATAAACTTTCATTTCAGTATTTCAAGAAATATTATCATGTTCCCAGGGTATTAATGGCTAATAATAAAATTAGTTCAGGTTTCTAATTAATATTACATTTAAAGTTTCCTTCATGTTATTTTAATATTGATAGCCTGTTCATGTAAATGTCATCCATTAGTCTCATTCTGATGTCTTTTTATGCATTGCATAAAATCAGCTAGATCACATTTTTAAAACATGAAGGCATCTGGTCAGGGAATAGACCTTTAGTCTCTGTGTCATCTGAGTAAATGAGAAGGTTTAAATGTTGGCACATTCTATCTATTGTCATGTATTAAAACTTAGGTCCAGAAAAGGATGGTTAATTTCCCAGTGGCAAGGAGCAAATGGTGAAAATGAAGGAGATGAAGCCTGGCCCAAGGTCTGGCCCCTAAGGTGAGGCAGAAGACAAAGAAACTTCCCACCATTTCGACAAATGTTTGTTACGTGCCTATTTATGCCCAGCAATGGCTCAGTGCTGAAGTTCAATGGTGAGTAAGTCCAGTAGGTCCCTCTTTTATGGAATATGTGTTCTCAAGCTATAGAGGAGTGCCTAGTACAGTGTCAAAAACCATAACAAGCTCTGTCATGATTTGGGAAGCAATCGACTTGAGGCTTTCTAAACAGAGCAGAGCCCATGGAGGGGATGAAAACTGTGGTCCTTTGAGAAATAAAGGCAGAATGTGGTCAACAACAAGGACACCAAAGATGCCACAAGGCTCTATAGTTCTTACTCATCAGAAAAGAAATGGCGGCTTCAATGAGGTGGTCTTCACTGGAGCACCCAGAGCTCGAGTGTGGTGTGGGTCCTACTAAATGAGAATGTGACAATGTTTAAAATTGTTTTCCTCAACTATGGGTTCATCTGAGGCCACAGTAGATGTCAGCACTCCGATGAAGACTGTGAGCCCATCTGTTGGAAGCTGTGAAGAGTACAGACAGGAAGAGGGAGAGGGCGAGTCCAGACTACCAAGGTTAAGGGTATGAGCTGTAGAGGTGGAAGGCCTGGGTTCGAATCCCAGTTCTGCCATTTATGAGCTAGGTAACTTAGGGTAAGTGGTTTAATCAGTTTCTTTATGTGTAAAAGGTGGATGATTATAATAGGTACCTAATTTATTGGATTTTTGTAATCATTAAATGAGATAATGTTTGAACAGTGTTTGGAATATTGCCTAACCCTTCACAAGATCTCAAGACATGTTACCTATTATTAAAGGATGTCAGGGCTTAAACTCTGCAGCTGCAAAGTAGGTTAAGTAGGTCTCTTAATCTTATTTCCCCACAATGGATCCTACTATAAATAAACAAATTAGAATAAGTCTACAGGCCATAAAATGCCAATTTTATCACTTCTTCTAAGCCTTAGTTACTAATAAGTAATTAGCTTGAGTATAAACACCCAGTAAAGCAGCATCAAATGGAATGACCACTCTAATAACCTGGTTTCCATTTCTGTTAAATTCCACATATCAAACATGATGACATCTTACATTTTACCTTTTTTATTGTGAAAAACATAACATGAGACCTACCATCTTAAATGTTTTTAAGTGTGTAGGATAGTGTTGTTAACTGTAAGCACAATGTTGTACAGCAGAGCTTTAGAAGATTTTTTTTATCTTCCTTAACTGAAACTTTAAACTCATTGAACAGCAACTCTCCATTTCCCCCTCCCCCACCCCCTGGAAACCATCATTGTACTTTCAGTTTCTATGAGTTTAATTATTTTAGATACCTCATATATGTGGAATCATGCAATATTTCTTCTTTTATGACAGGCTTCTTGCAGCTGGCATAATGTCCTCAAGTTTCATCTATATCGTAGCATATGCTAGCTATGAATTAGGGATTAGGGTCCATATCAAAGAGGTCTCAGAGAACACCATGTGAGGCTCCAGGAAGACGGCACCATCTGTGAACCAGAAAGCAGACCCTCACTAGACAGGGAATCTGCTGGCGTCTTGATCTTGGACTCTCAGCTTCCATAACTGTGAGAAATAAATTTCTGCTGTTTATAAGCTACCCAATTTATGGTATTTTGTTATAGCAGCCTGAACAGACTTACACAGCAGAATTTTCTTCTTTTTTAAGACTGAATAATATTATGTTTTATGTATATACCATATTTTCATTATCCATTTATCTATTAATGAATGTTTAGGCTGCTTCCAAATCTTGGCTATCGTGCATAATGTGACAATAAACATTGAATGTAAATATCTCTTTGAGATCCTGATATCAGTTATTTTGGATAAATACATGGAAGTAGGATTGCTGGGTCATAGGGTAGTTCTATTTCTAATTTATTGAGGAAACTCCGTATTATTTTCCATAGTGGTTGCATCATTTTGCCTTCCCACCGACAGTGCACAAGGGTTCTAATTTCTCTACAATCTTGACAACACTTGTTATTGTTTGTATACTAATTTTTGTTTATTTTTGTTGATGGCCATCCTAACAGGTATGAAGTGACATCTCATTGTGGTTTTGATTTGTGTTTCCATGACAATTAGTAATGTTGAACATCTTTTCATACATCTGTTGGCCATTCGAATGTATTTTTTGGAGAAATCTCAAGTTTTTTTTGCCCTTTTTTAAATCAGGTTATTTGGGTTTGGGAGTTTTGGTTTTTTGTTTGTTTGCTTAGTTGGTTATTTTTTGCTTTTGCTATTGAGTTATAGAAGTTCTCTATTATTTTGGGCAAATCCCAGGACAGTATAGAAAAACCACCTCCCAACTGAGATGGAGCTGAGAGACCAAAGAACGACTCAGACGAGCCCAGCTTGTTGAGTTAGGTGAGTTTATTAGAGGTTAATTACAAGGGTGCTTACTCCTGGTCAGGACAGGAACTCTCTGGGCACACACTCCGGGGCAACAGCAGAAGTTCTTTAGAGAAAGTTCTCCTTTCTCCATTGTACATTCTTAGCACCCTTGTCAAAGATCAGTTGCCTATATATGTGTAGCTTTATTTCTGATATCTCTATTCCATTCCATTGGCCTATATGTCTGTATTTATCCAGGTACCATACTGTTTTAATTACTATGGCTATGAAATATATTTTGAAATAAGGGAAATGTGATGCCTCCAGCTTTCTTCTTCTTTCTCAAGATTATTTTAGTTATTTGGAGTCTTGTGGCTGTATGTGACTTGTAGGATTTTTTTTTCTATTTCTGCAAAAAATGCCAGTGCAAATTTGATAGAGATTGCATTGAGTCTGTAAATTGTTTTGGGTAGTCTAAACATTTGAACAATATTAATTCTTCCAATTCATGAGCATGGACTGTCTTTTCATTTATTTGTGTGTTTTCTGTCATCAATGTTTTGTAGCTTTCAGTTATAAGTCTTTGACCTCTTCGGTTAAATTTATTCCTAATTATTTTATTCTTTTTAATGCTATTGTATATGGGATTGCTTTTTTAATTTCCTTTTCTGATAGTTTGTTGTCAGCGTATAGAAACACAATTGATTTTTGTGTGTTGATTTTATGTCCTGAAACTTTATTGAATTTGTTTTTTAAAAAAATTTTACATTTTATCTTAATATAACACTGCCCCTTTCCAATACTACAACTTCTGCCATCTTCCAAAACTCTAGGCTTCCTGAGAGAATTTTAAAGACAGAGTGTTATGACATTAGCCATGCAGAATGAAACTTAAATTTAATGACCACACTTATGGCCAAATGATGTGATCTAGCAGTGGAGTGGGGCAGGGGAGTTTGCAGCACCAGGGAAGAATGGCTGAATAGGTGGTTGGGTAGAATAAGTCTTTAGAGAGTATATTCTTCTCTCTTTCTCCTTAGCTTCCTCTTTGACTAAAGTGGGTGTGGCAAATGGGGAGGGATACTTCAGCAGCCAGAACCCTGGCATTGGCCAGGAGTCTCCTTTTCTTTCACCTTTAGAAACTCAGTGTAAATTATGACGATGGAAAAGAAGCAGTATGGACTGACTCCAAAAAAATTCTAGCCCAGGGTAGGTCTCAAATATTTCCCTAACACAAAGTAGATAAACTAAGGATGTTAGAGACAACAGCTGAAGCTGGGAGTTGCTTTATGACCATAGTGGAACTGCGAGATTATTGTCGAGGAAGCACCCTCACATGCTAACCTCACAGTTCATCAGCACCACATTCAAGCTTCTCTTAGCCTATAAATAAAGCCTAGCTGGAACCTTTCCCAGAATACTATTTCTGATATAGGTAATCAAAACTTGGATTTGTCCTTTTGAAATTAAGGTTCTATATTCCTTAGCATGGAAGCCCAAAACTGGGGACTGCCGTAATTGACTTCTCCCAAATCTAAACTCCCTGTGGACGTTAGACCTTTCTTAGAGGCTTACAGGCATTTGCCTGATTTCCAAAATCACACTCTTGTGTGAATTTCAATGTTAACTGAATTATTCATACTATTTTCTTTCTATAAATTCACCAAAATTTTACCATCGCTTGACAGCAATGCAAAGATAAATGACTCACACTTGTTCAGGTAATAAAAGACCAGATTTATGAGCAGTTTTATACATCAAAAGAAAATGATAATATCTTTCAAGTGAGGAGGTACACTGAGAGAAGGAACTAGATATGTGTAGAGACATTTATATTTGGACTGGCTGATATTTTTAATATATTTCTGCAACACATAAAAGGGGCCAGTTGCAAAATATTTCACATTAGGCTACATTAGACTGCTATAGACTTTCAAGTTCTGAAAATATGACTTATCTGGCCTGGTAATGCATTAAGAATGCTCTGTAGTTAAAAAAAATGAGCTATTGATCTTAGAAGATTTTAATTTAGATTAGTTCACTTAAAAGTGTAATAAATGGCAGAGCTCACATGTTGAATCACTAAGGCAGCAATTATTTTAAGAGTATCAGTCATCTGTGCTTCCAATTTAATCAAATCTCTTTACTGAGTTTTTAGACAGCATTTGAAATAACCACATAACCTGTCTGTGAAAAGGTGTTTTGAGTTGTATGTCATAAGTTGAAGATTAATGAGAAAGACAACTTGTGGTTTTAAAAGACCAATGATGACAGATGGGCAGTTGCTTTATTTTATCTGTGAGCAACTGTTGTTTTGCAAGGCTTTTCTGTCTTTCTTTCTTTTTTTTTTTTTTTTTCTTGAGACAGAAAGAGAGAGAAGGTATAAAATCCAAACTGGAAAAATAACCCCAAATGTTTCTGAGTTGAATTTGCAACAGCTAAAGGTCTTTAAGAATTTAGGACAAGAGCAATTACATAATTCTGGTGACCTCTAGCAAATGAATTCTTAGTCATGTTCATAAGAAAAAGGCAAATATAATAAAAAAGGAAAAGAAGAGACAGACCTTGCTGTTAGCATTAACTTGCAATTTTACCTTAGAAGTCAAATATTTAGTCTAAAAGACCTTTTCACCTCTGACCTTTTCAAGTTTCAAAAAAGATTTCTTCATATTGGTACATGAGATGCTTGTAGCTCCCTGCTGAGACGATGACAGACCATGCCTGGAGCGAGGACTGCAAGCCCACCTTACGTCTAATAAAATTCATTTAGAGCCATCTTCCCTGACATCAGTAATGAAGCAACATAAAACATTATAATATAAATTATATCTGAGGGATTCATCTGAAATTGTATTTCACCATTTAATAATTAAAAGTTGAAAACCTCTCTCCATAGCTTTATTGCACTCTCTAACAAGAATAAATTTTTTTGATAAGGCATCTTCCTCCCCAACAGTGGGAGCCTTTGGCACAGCTACAGAAATGAGTTTAGTGATTAATAACTTGTATCCTCTAGGATCTGATTCTGTGGCTGACATTCTTACTGAGGTTGTGTTACATATTCAGAACTCCCAAATTATCCACATATTTGCAAGTGTGTGGATTTAGCATAAGTGTCTTTGTCCAGTGTTTGTTCATAAAATGGAGATGGCAAGAGTGTCTGCCACACAAGGTTGCTGCAAGGATTAAATGGGCTAATATAAGTAAAGTGCTCATAACACAGCCTGGCACACGGAAAACACTACATGCATCAGCTACTGTCATAACTGCTAGTGTTTTTGTGTTTATTCAGAAGAGCCCTTTTGCTTCCCATGAATGAGAAATTCTTCCAAAGAGAGGCCCTTTCTAAAAGGACAAAATATCTGGTAGCTACAAATTATTTTTTATTACCTTTGAGTCCAAAGCATTTCTAGAGTGTCACAGCAATCAGTTTTAAGGGTGTAGAAACTGCAAGGTATCAGAAGAGGGAGCAATGTTCTAAAACATTAGGATTGTATAGATGGAGATCTACATGGGGTAGTTTCAGGAGTTCTAGGAAGGACTTTTGCCCAAATATTTGTCTATTATAACCCTGACTTGTGTTCCTATTCAAATGCATATTCTTGGAGAATAAACATATAGAGTCACTGTCTCCTACGGAGACTTGAGTGTAAACTAAACCAGCAGAACGTTTCCAATTTTGCTGTAATTGGTACCTAAGAAGAGATTTTGATGGTAACAGGAAGAAAAAGAGGGACTTCAAGGACAGCCAGGTTACCTCCCAATTTGGGAGGTATGCTGCAAGTAACAAGTAAGGAATAGTTCTAATTCTAATTCTTTATATAAAAATCAAGGCAGACTTGAAAGTAATACCCATAGCTATGCTACTCATGCATTCTGGTATGTTTCTTGGAGAATAGAAAAGGGTGCACTTACAGCTAGTGTACTTGGCATTGCCTTTATTCTGCCTTGCACTGTATCTGAGTCATTGCCTTTACGAGGAGGAGTCACACATACGCCATTTTATAGCTGCAGTAGTTATAAATGATTATACAGAACTTCCATTGTGATATCAGCATTTGCATTAGTATTTTAGTTCAGTGTAAGTAGAATCTGGGTGTTCCCATGAATTAGGTATTTTATTAGATCAAAACATGAAAATCACCATTCTGTCACTTCTAATCAAGTCCTCCAGGGCCATCCTATCACATTCTGAACAAAATTCAAGCTCTTTGCTGTCATGGTCCATCTATAAGGCCCCATGGACTTTAGGCCTCAGCTCATCTCACCCTGGCCCGCACATAACAAACTCCAACCACATTGCCTCTATTAGCATTTTTTGTTTTTAATCTAAGACTTTGCTAAAGTCCCCAAGAAAGGGTGTACAGAGGGTTGGTAAGGGAGCTCTTCTGCCCTCCATAAAAATGTCTACAAACCTTCCTCAAGCCACTCAAACATAAGCATGCAACCAACACATGATGTAAGCAAAAACAATGTGCTTGCTCTGCAAATGCACCTTCCAGACGAGTCCTGAACCTCCGCTTCCTACAAACCTATCCTCAAGCACCTCAGGAACCTGCAATGTGTTGAATGATCCCTTCCGGGTCTCAGAAGACCTGGCCCCTTCTCACAGGGTCTCAGCTCATGTGCTACGGCCCCAATGAGCACTTACCCCAGCACTCTATAGAAAGTGACTCTGAACTTTTATCCCCAATCTTTATTCCTGTAACTACTGAACTATCTTTCTTCCATTTATTGCTCACTGAAATTAACCTATTTCATTTATTTGTTTGATTGGTATCTGACTCCCTCACCTAAAAGGAATATCAATGATAAAAAAAACTTGTTTGTCTTCTGCCTGACACAAAGTAGATGTTCAATGCCTATTTGTGGAAGGAAATAAAATTACAATCATGAAAGAATGATTGCAAAAAGAATACTTACTTCTTCTAAAAAAAAATGCAAACATGGAGAAGTGTTTGGGGGTGTGGCCAAGGGGGTCCTGAGTGGCGGTTGCACAGGAGACAAAGTACCCCAGAAAGGAACAAAGAGAACTGGAACAGAAGATCAATGGGGGGAGAGAGGGTCAGGATGGCAAGGAGGGAGGATACTTGTGAAGATAACCTTTATCTATTCCCAACTTTGCTGCATGACATGCTGAATAGAGCAGTTCTTCTTGCTGGTTTTTCATTTACAGAAACAAAGAAGGTGATTGTCTTGTAGAGCCTAAAATATAATTTAGAGCTCTACATTCTCATTTCTGAGGCTGCTTACAGCCTCTGTGGCTATCACTCTGGAGGGTTGCCTTGGTCACTTTCACACAGCTAGGGAATACTCTATGACTGGGGTAGCATAACCTACAAAAAGATGGCTTTCTGTATACCACTCCCTCTTGTTCTCTCAGTAGACTCCATTCTCGAAGTCTCACATAGCTAAGAATCCACTGAATGTGCAGAGGTAGGAAATTACAGGTCTCCATCTCACTAAACGGCCAATTAATTCACTTTATAATATGAAACACTGTGTAATAGGAGGGCTCTGGATTTAAAACTGAGGGAGGTCACCTTAACCTTTGGTAGAGGAGTTCACTCTAGTGATTACCCCATGGCTTAAGTGTTCAGTAGTAAAACTTAATTTCTCCAGATTGATTTTCTACTCTCTATCATCACCAAAGAGTTACTACTTCACCAATATACTCCTTTAGGGTTCAAAGTCTGTGTCATGGAATCTGCATAGCAGTTCGGAGGGGCAGGATGGAGAGTACGAGACAGGTATGGAGGGCTCAGTGATGGTCCTTGCTGGTCGAACATTGGCATCGTTTTTCTCATCCAAATCCTAATCAACTGGTAATTATTCCTAGGTGTAGATAAGCAGTAATATAGGGCTTTCCTGGAGAAATTTTATAAACCATGAGAGAGAAAAAGAGCTTCTGTTCTAAGTGCTGTGAGTCTGAACTCTTTATCTTGATGGCTAAGACAAGGTGTTTGTTCCCACCTGGAGCCAGGTCATCGTTTTCTAGCATTCTAGTGATAGTTTTCTCCAACACCTGTGGAAGTCTCACAACCCAACTGTCCTGTGAGTTTGCTAAAGGAGCAGGCGATAAAAATATGGTCTTTAAGAAATCTGTCGTGTTCTGGTTTCACAAATCTTCTGTGTTTTATTTAAATCTACCCATGTCTTTACCGATTGTCTGAAACATGCTCAGAGCATCTACATTATTGTACTATGAATTATAATTATTTTGTCTATTGCATCACCATCTTAAAATAAATACTGTGTGAGGGTAGAAATGAGTTGGACACATAAAATATCTATCACAGCAATTTCTGTATATCTAGAGCTAACGACCGCAAGCTGGTACCTTCACCAGCCTGCTATTCACACCTCTGAATGGTAGAGATAAGAGTGCCTTAACATAGAATCACAATACAGGAAATTGTTAAATCAGAATCAAATCCTAGTTCCTGGGCCGATGCAGCCAGGCCTGAGACACAGAAGCTTCTCTAAACTTTAAATCTTACAACAGTTTGGCAACTATTCTCTCATCTGATCTTCACAATAGCACCTGAGGAAGAGCAGATATTTTATCTCTGTTTTGAAGGTAATACATTGAGTTATAACATAGGTAAATGACTTGCTTCCATTCCATTGCAAGCATCAGAGCAGAAAGTTGGCAACCAGTAGCAGTCAAGCTTCTAAACCGCTACTTCATTCTTTTCCCACTAAATTACACTGTGACATAAGGCTTCCTAGAGCTGTGCTTCTCAAACTTTTAATGTGCATACAAGTTGCCTAGGGATCTTGTTAATACAAAAATCTGATTTGGGATGTCTGGGGCAGGGCCTGAAATTCTGTGTTTCTCTGACAAACTCCTAGGGAATGTTGATGTTGCTGTCCTCCAGACCATAATTTGAGTGGTGAGATCGCAGACGGTAGTGACCATGACTAATCCGTCTTTATATCCCCACTTCTTGGCAGATAGTAGGTGCTCAATGGTAGGCTCATAGTATGTTGACTTAAAAGATCAACCATGCTTAACCCACTTTTTGTATCTTTAGTGCTAAGCAAATAGTAAAACACTCAAGAAATAAGTAGTGAATTAATGAATTAATCAGCAATCAATGAAACAAAGAAAGTGCTGATTACGCAGATCTGCATGTGATCCTGCTCAAAGGAAAAACGAATAATTTGCAGAGCAGGGGAGTCCTTGGGACACACCCAGCACTCACCCTATAGCTAGCTATTGAGTCCATAATAACACATTTTGCTTATGTGATTGCATCCATTAGAGTATATCATTGAACCTATAAGTAATATGATGACTTTTTTCCAAGTACTTTTTGTGCTTTGAAGACATTGTCTCCCTAATACTTCCTGCCAAGGCTCAATAAAGTAAACCAATTTCAGAATTCTCATTTTGCTCTGGGAAAAGAAAGCTTAGTTGCCCCATTCTCTCCCACAGAGCCAAAATTAGAGCCCGGCCTCTCTGTCTCCCAGCCCAGACCTTGACACTCAGCCAGTAACAAGAGCCTTTGATATATTCCAAATCCTTTATGTGCACAACATCCACCTGTGCAGTGGATGGGGGCTGTACTTTAAACAAAATATTAATATTTAACTATTCTGAACTGAGTTATTAAATAAAGGGCTTTATTAAGAGCAAGAGATGAATACGACAGAGCTTAATTAAAATTCTCTGAACGATTGGTGAGATAGAACAATGCAGCCTACATTAAACCATTTTCCAGGAATCCCATCTTTCAAGGTCTGGAGCGAAAGACACTCTGGCACATTGAGTCTGTCTCAGGAAAGCATGAAAGCACCTGCCATTTATAAATTAACCCATGAGGTGGCATCTTCACAAACTCCTAGCAGCAATTAAATTTTTCAGGAAGTGGGTTTGGGGGAGAGGAAACGGTAAGTAGAATACAGAGCGATGGGATGTCATTCCTGTTCTTTACAGAGGGACACAGCCCAGATGCTGCTGCTTGTCTCCCAGTCTCTGCAGCCTTCCTCCCAGCCTACCTGGGGCCACACAGCTCCCACCTGAGACACAGATTGGCCCCGTTATCTAGACATTTCCAGATATTAAACAAGAAAGACAATTTGGAATTGAGAATCAAAAACTCTCCAGTTACAAAGAGGAAGAAAAAGATGCCTAAACCATTTGTCTTCTCTGCCCACCCCGTGCAGCAAACCAGGAGCTGAGCTGCTTTGCTGCACAGCTCCCTCAAACCATGTCACTGGGGACTCAGCTTCCCTCCATCTGTCAGCTCTGTGTTCCTCCAGGTTGACTTCACTGTCAGGAGGGAACTCCCCTTGGGTGTCAAGATATGGCCTCCAGCCCTCAGGCCTACATTGTAGTGGCTCAGCAGCCCCAGAGGAAAGAGGGGGCCTTTCACCGTAGTTTGCACAGGATTCACTCTAAATAGATTACTTTTGTCCACTTGCCAAGATTGACCTAATCCCCAGAGCCAGGGAGTTTTGTGCTCTGAATAGCCAGGCCTGGTTGGGTACCCGCTCCTGGGCTGGACGGTGGAGCCACACAGCAACCAAGAGCTGGGAAGGAGTAGTTCCCCAAAGGAAAGTTGGGTGCTCTTGCTAAAAGGAGGGAGGGGTGGTGAGTAGGCAAATAAGAGATTGCTGCTACTATAGTCTAATTTTACATTTTGTCTGAATTTTGATAACTAGGTTTCTCCTTGGTTCCAAAACCCAGTTCCTAACCTGAACACCACATTTGACAACTGGCTCACTATCTTTTCTTGTCTGGGTCCTGTGTTGGGAACCCACCAGAAAACAATAACAATAGCTACTGATGTTTATTAAATTCTTATTTTGTGCCAGGATTTGTGCTAACTGTGCTGTGTTATCTAATTTTATCAACAGAAGCACCTAAAAAATGTGTTTTGTCACAATTCTATGTTTAGTTGAGACACCTGAGGCTACCGAGTTCAGTAGCTGTCCTAAGATAACGTGACAGTTATGGAAGAACCAGGATATAAAAGTCTGTTTGATTTCAGATTCTAAGCCATTAATCACCGTGCTGCATTGCCTGGCCACATTTTCATGGACTTGCCTACAGTTAATGCTTGCCTGTTTTAAGGCAAATCACCTGACATCTTCTGACCTTATTATCTTCATCTGAAGTGAGAAAGATGATGCCTTCCCTGATCTGCCTGTCTCATCCCTCAGGGCTATTGTGAGTACTAAATGAGTGGATGCACGTGTTGCATTATGATCATGATTATTTCTTATATGAGCAAGCAAAATGACAGATACAGATATGAATTTGGATATAGAAACACATACAACACCCCAGCTCCCATAGTCACTCACTTCTATGGAAGCACTCTTTTCAGTTCCCCGATCCTCTCAGACACTCGGGGACTCAGTGTACTTTATATCCCTAAAAGGCGAAGCTTCATTGTATGTCGCATGCATGCCCTGGCGTCCAGCCATATTTCTCACCCCCAGCTTTTTATAGTCTTGCTCTACAAGCCTGATGGCCACTCTGGGAGGACATCCTGCCCTTTTCTGCATTGCCATTCCCCACCCAGGGCACCATGACATGTGGTGACCTTAAGCCGTTACCTCTGCTCTTTTTATCTTCTTGGCACTTACACCCACAGGGCTGGAAAGAAGCCCTCAGTTCTGTCAATCAGAAGGACCAAGTGACAGAATGCACAGTGTTAGACTACATTTCCACCTCTTTGATGGCTTTCTTTTTTAACTAATGTTACTGAGTCACTATAAAATCCAGAGAAATGAAAAGAATTTGAACAAGCCTCAACATCTCTCTGGGGCCCACTCCAAACCTCAATAGCAACTACATTTTCTGTCATCTTCATAAGGAGGGTTATTTTAATCAACATATTTTTATTCTAATAATCTTACCAGTTATAACTATGTTACAAAGTGTAATGGGGATTTTAAGAATTCAGAAATTCTTCTTCATTAAGTGAACAAAGTGCTTGGCACTTCAGTTTAGTTTTTCAAAACAGAGAGGGCTTAGAAAAGTCAATAAAGAAAGGGTAATTTGAAGCATCTTAATCACTATAAATGCTGAACTGGCTCTTCTGTGAAGCTGTTTCCTGATTGGTATCCAAGGTGGTAATTGCTCTTAGATCATCCTCTCAAAAGAATTTCTTCTTTGAATTCTTAGTGTTTGTCCTTAACGGCACTAAGGCTCTTTGTTAAAGAGTATTTACCTTGGGAGACAAAGTTGGAAAGCATATGAGTCTGTTGAGACAGCAATTTTTCAACTTAATAACAGCATGTCTTCAGCAGACGTAAATACAGATGTTGTAGTTTAAATGAGTGTTTCAGCATTGTCAGATAAGGGGCCATTTATTAAATACAAGTGAACAAACAACTTTCCAGCCAAAACATACTCAGGGCTCTTGGGAATTTATAAAATCTGGTTAGTTACTTCTCTTGGTTTTTTGTTTTCATTTTTTTTCACCCTATTTACAATGGATAGATTCAAAGGTGAATAGAATGCTTCCTCCTGACCTCAGTGACTGGAGATGTGATGGATGTCTCAGAAGATTTTCTCAGGAGCTGGAAGATGAGGACTGTGTCTCTACTGTTCGTCACTGTCTCTTTATTCAAGCTACTTAACCGTACTGCGCCTCCATTTTCTCATTTATAAAATGGAGATCATTTTCACTCACCTCTAGAGGACATCTGCTGCCAGCTTATTTTTACTCCCTCCATTTTCTTATAGGAATAGCTTGCTTTTCTTTGAAGAAGCCATTCTATTATGTGAATTTTACCTGAAGCCATTCCCCCTCCCCTTGCCTTCAAGGTCAGGTGCCTGACACAGGGGTGGCCATTAGCACGTTCCATTCCTCTGGCACATAAGACTGGTTTGGGCATGAGTACATGATGCAGATCAATCCAGTAAAACTCAACCTGGGACTTTTACTGGAAACCTCAGTCAAGACACCTTCTTTTTCTGTGGGGTTTCCAAGCTGGGAGAATGAAGGCTAGAGCCAGGGAATGCTGCCTCATGGGAAGAGCCTGCCAGAGAGCAAAACTGGCACAGAGGAAAGAAAACTTTCAAATAAAATGGTGATACTGAAACCTCAAGTGTAGGTTTGTGAAATTAACCTACAGTGTCTAGGGCAGGGTCATGCACAGATGCTCAATAATGATTTATTAGTGATGTCTATAAGGATATTTTGGAATTTACCCATTTAAATATTTCCCATCCAGTAGTCCTACTGCAGAAAAAATTCCCATTAAGTTTAATAAAAGTTTTAAATGTAAGATATTGTTAGGAAGTGGCTAATATTTTATTCATCCTGCTGATAATTGTTTTAAATGTTTTAATCACCCTCACTGGTGTCCCACAGCTGGTTAAGGAGGAAATATAATTTACTCATCAAAATAAAATATTTTACAATGTAAAATGAAGCTGATAAATATTAAACAATAAACTCTCCTAGAATTTTTTCCCTAAAAAATTGGGAACCCTATACATCACTAATTATACATTTCATAGCAAGCTGGTTTATAACAGAATAATATAGACAATGACAATGAAAGAGAGATCATTTGGATTAACTTGGTTTTGTGACATTTATTATAACTTATGATACTTTCTCATAAAAGCAAAATAAAAATAATTACCCAACCCCAAATCACTGTCTTGATTATAGTTATTTTATAGTGGCTTATCTCTCTCTCATAGATTTTTCAGTGTTAGTTATTACCGTTTTTTAGCTGTGAGATTTGGGGGACCTGTGCTTATGGCTCAGATATCCAATCTAAACTTGGTTCTCTGATAGCAATGGATGGATGACTCACCTCTCATAGCAATGATGGAACTTGGATCATCATGTCAATCATAGATAGTGGATTAGATGTCTGGCCCCAAATAATAAAGATCTGCACCAAGAGATAGTACTATCTCCTTCCCTTAAATAACAATCCTTATTTCTAGCTGGTAAAAGCATTTCATCATCAATAATTGATCAGTATGACAGAAAATCTGTTGTTGGCCAAGCATGTTTAAAATTATATTATTCAATCATTCTCATCTCAGAGACACTTTCCATCTGCTCCTCAAATCCAAAGCGCATTGCAAGTCACAGGTCCATTTCATGCAGCAACTGATTGCCATTATCTTTCAAATTTACTTTATGTGGCAAGAGCAAAGGCAAACCTTCCCTTGAGTGTTTCATGGTCTATATTTTATACTTTGATATTAAATTAAATGCAGAGTCAATATGACATCCTGCTTTTGGTATAGTGCAAAATAGTTTGAAGCTCATTGTAATAAGGACAGTGTCCTGGCAAAGGTGCACTGTCAATATAAACATGTTTATTTTGCACAGTGGAAATGAACAAAGTTCATGGTATTAATACAAGAAAGCAGATCACTGGCCCCATGAGAAATTCTTAGGATGCTCTGCTCACTCTGTTTCTGGCATCTAGACATTTGTCAAGAAAGGTACTATTGCAAAAATTGCGTCATGTGGACCAAGTGACATTTTCCCTTAAAGAAAATCCTGCTGACTAAGTTCTATGCAGACAAAATGGTTTTCTTTCTCCAGAAAAGCATATGAGAGGTACGAATGTCCTTGGCATCATTGCAGAGGTGATAGGTGTATCGCAAGCCAACTGGCTACAGGAAGAGAAAATGCCAGATCATTCTGGCATGGTACAGACAAGATGTAATCATTCTGAAACCATGTGCAAGGTTGAGTTCTATTTTTAGAGGCATTTGTTAATTAGAGTCAAAGTGTGCTGGGGATTCCAGGTGGAAGATCAAATGGTCTAATTAGATGGGGATGTAGACCAGGGTAAGGAAATAAACATCAGATTGAGAGACAGCCAATCCAAGTGCTGGGTCCTGCACTGCTGCTAAGAACCTCTAACCCTTAGTAGCTCAGTTGACCTCTGAGTCCTCATCTACAAAAGGACGACCTCTAAAATACTTTCTTCCTCTAAGTTCCTGCTTACTCTGACATTCCCTGAAGCAATCATCAGAATCTAATTTATCCCTGTATCTTAGTAAAAGAAACTCAATAATTTAGAACTACATTTCCCAATACGGTAGTTTCATTTGGGTATTTAAATGTAAATCTAAATTAATTAAAATTAAATGAAATGAAAGTCTACTTCCTCAGTCCCACTAGTTGTACTCCTAGTGTTCAATAGCCACATGTGGCTGGTGGCTACTGTATTAAATAACACAGATTTGTTGAGCGCAGTGCCTCACACCTATAATCCCAGAACTTTGGGAGGCCGAGGCAGGAGGATCCCTTGAGCCCAGGAGTATGAGACAAGCCTGGGCAACCTAACAAGACACCATCTCTACAGAAAATTTTTTTAATTATCCAGGTGTGGTGGTGTATGCCCGTAGTCCTAGCTACTCAGGAACTGAGGCAGGAGGATCACTTGAGCCCAGGAGTTCCAGGCTGCAGTGAGTGCACCACTGAGCTCCAGCCTGGTCGATAGGATGAGATTCTGCCTCTTAAAAGTAAAATAGTGCAGATTGTAAAAAATTTCCATTATCACAGTAAGCGCTGATTTATAAAGACTGTTTTCTACTCCCTAGAGCCTGGTGGAACTCTGGAGGTGTTTGTGCAATGAATAAGTACAAAGACTGGAGACAAAGTCAATACTAATACCAGTCCAACAAAAAGCTACAAGTAAAAAGAAATCTGAAAAATTATGATGTGTATTGAACATGAAAGGAAACTATTTTCTATACCTGGATTTCTATGCATAGTTGTGCTCTTTGCAATTTAAGAGAAGGAAGCTGGAAGTGGAGACTAGATAGAGACAAGCACCTATAAAGTATAGTTGTATGTGTTGACTTGAGTAGGCTACAGAACTCAGTATTTAGTCAAACACTAATCTAGGTGTTCCTGGGAAGATATTTTGTAGATGTATTTAACATCTACAATCAATTGACATCAAGTAAAGGAGATTACCCTCAGTAATGTGCGTGGCCTTCATCCAATCAGTTGAAAGATATTAAGAACAAAAACCGAACTTTTCCAGAGAAGAAGAAATTCTACCTCGAAACTGCAACGTAGAAATCCTGCCTGAGTTTCCAGCCTGCTGGCTTCCCCTGCAGATTTCAGATTTACCAGGCCCACAATCATGTGAACTGATTCCTTAAAATAAATCATATATGTATGTGTGTACATATACACACAGATGTGTACATATGTATGTATTAACTGATATACTCATATAAGAACATATATTACATGTGTGCGTGTTCTATTAGTTTTATTTCTCTTGAGAACACTCACTGATAGATATTTTGGCACCAGAAAGTAGGGTGCTGCTATAAAAAATAACTAAAAATATGGAAGTGGCTTTAGAATTGAGTAATGAGTAGAGGCTGGGAGAGTTCTGAGGTGTGTGATAGAAAAATCCTGGATTGCCTTGAAGAGACTCTTGGTAGAAATAAAAATGTTGAATGCAATTCTGATGAGAGCTCGGAAAGAAATGAAGAGGATAGTAGAGAAAACTTCTATTGTCCTAGAGAATACATGTATTGTCATGAACAGAATGTTGCTGGAAATATGAACATTAAAGGTGCTTCCGGTGAGGTCCCAGACAGAAATGAGGATCATGTTATGGGAAACTGGAGGAGAGGTCATCCTTGTTATGAAGTAGCAGAAAACTTGACTGAATTGTATTCTTCTGTTGGGTGGAAAGTAGAATTTGTAAGCTATAAACTTGGATATTTAACTGAGATTTCCAAGCAAAGTGTGGAACGTACAGCTGGTTTTCTCCTTGCTGCTTATAAAACATGTGAAAGAAAAGAAATAAATTAAAAAACTGTTACAGAGAGATAAGATGGCTGACCAGAGACATCGGCTGCCAGATCATTTCAGAAAGAAGGAAAAGTTTTAGATGAAAAAGAGGGGGAAAAAAAAAAAAAACATAGACAGGTTTAAATCTGAGGGCAAAGTGCCATAACCTACCAGAGATTCCACGGGAAGAAGTTACTGAGCAGAACATAATGAGCAAGGTATTGGCAGAGATCAACCCGCGAGAGGCTTGGAGTCCAGCAAAAAGGGTGGGTGGGATGGTTTGTTTCTCCCTTCTCACGTCTCTGGCAGTCAGCGGGCTCCCAAGCTGCTGGAGAGCATTTCTACCCTCGTGATCCCACAAGCTGCTGCTGCCAGTGAACTGGGAGCTTCTTGAGGACAAAGCACCAGGCTGCCACCGCCCCAGGGTTGCTTCCCATTACCATAGAGCCCAGCCGAGATGTCCGGTACCATATGGCTTCTCCACCCACCGTGTGCCTTTGTCCTCCCCAGGGAACTTCAGCCCGTCAGGTTTCATCTAGCTTGTTCCCACACAAACATTTCCCAACTCCGGCCCAGACTGCGGGAGCCGCAGGGGCCAGTGGGTCCCAAGGGATCTGTGTGACCCCAGAGCCTGGATATTCCGGGAAGGCTGCCTTCCAGAGAGAGGGACAGAGACAACCAGAGTGCCAGCTTTCCTCCATTCAGACTCTTTACCTCCCCATCCCCTCCCTTGCCCGTGGCTGCTGAGAGAGACGGTTGAGACAGGGCTCTCAGGAGTGGCTGCTTCCCCTCTGTTGGTGCATTCACCACACCAAGGCTTCCACAGAAAGAGGGGCAGAGGGGCTCAAATCTTTCCTCTTGAAAACCTGCAACAGACTAAGGGATGCTCAGACTGTGAGCTCCCTGCTCACTGGCCCTCCCTGGTGCTGCTTGACCAGCTGCTCCATAAGAGCAGGGCACACCCCGAAGTGGAAGGACATCACACTTGCCTGAGCATTGCATAGGCAGCTCCATGTATACCATGGAATACCACTCAGCCATAAAAAAAGAATGAATTAATGCCTTTTGCAACAATTTGGATGGAACTGGAGACCATTATCGTAAGTGGAGTATCTAAAGAATGGAAAAACAAGGGACACATGTACTGGTCATTAAATTGGAACTAACCAATGAGCATAGACGTGCATAGAGGGAGGTAAAACTCAGTGGAAATTGAGCAGGAGGGAGAGAGAGAAGAGGATGGGCGAAAACCTACCTAATCCTACCTAACAGGTACAATGAACACTATTTGGGTGATTGCCATGACTCAAGCATTACAAAAGTGATCTATGTAACCAAAAACATTTGTACCCCCTTAATATTTTGAAATAAAAAAAAAATCTGTCAAACAAAAATGAAACCAGAACTTGATGATTTAGAAAATTTTCAGCCTATCCATATTGCAAAAATATGAGAACACATGTTCTAAAAGAGAACACCAAGGAAATTTATAATTGGACAACCTTTTGCAGAAGAGATTAGGCATATGACTTATGCATCCAACCAATCATCTCAGCAGAAACCAGAACAGAGATAAGATATCCAGGAAGACTCCGTGGAGACACTTTGTGTCTAATAGCATGGAGACCCTTGACATCCACTGAGGCAGACAAGGCTTTTGAGAATGTTATATCACTAAAAACTGCAGCTTGGACTTAAGAGGACAGAGATGGGGTGAAGTGAAGGAGGCTGATGGACTTCCGGGACTCTACAGGCAGGAAACAGGCTGATGGAGATACTTAGCTGGAAATGTGTATTACTCTTCAGGAAAAGGAGAAGATGACTCTCAGGGCACCGAGGCAGGGCCAGAGGCTGAGAGCACAGAGCTGCCACCCCTGTGAGCTAAGAAGAGAGGGACGATGACTCAGGCCCAGAAGGCGGAGCATCACGCCACACAGGAGTATTCTCAGTCCTTGAAACCTAATGGGACTTAGGTCTTGCTGGGTTGCAAACTTGTTTGGGACCCATGATCCCCTTTTTCTTCCAGTTTCTCCCTTTTGAAATGGAGCTTTTCTATCTTATGTCTGACCTATCTTTGTATCTTAGAAGTAGATAACTTGTTTTCTAGCTTCATGAATGCACTGATAGAGAGGAATTTTACCTCAGGGTGGACCATACAGAGAGTCTCACCCATAACTGATTTAAATGATGTAGAACGTGAGATTTGGGACTTTTTGAGTTAATTATATTTAGTGATATTTTGGACTTCGAGGTGATGCTGAGATGGGTTAAGCCTCTTGGGAACGTCAGGATGGAGGGAGTGTATTTTGCACACAGGAAAGACATGAACTCTGTGGGGAACAGAGAGTGGACTGTACTAAGTTAAATGGCGGTGTCTCTCCAAAATTCATGTCCACTTGGAACCTGGAAATGTGTCTTTATTTAGAAATAGGGTCTTTGCACCTGTAAACAAGTTGAGATGAGTCGTGTACTGCGCTGGGATGGACTCGTAAGTCCAATGATTGGTGTGCTTATGAGAAGAGAGAAATTTGGATGCAGAAACACAGACACACAGAGAAGAAGGCCATGTGGAGATTGAGGCAGAAATTGGAATTATGCCGCCACAGCAAAGGATTTCCAAGGATGGCCAGCAACCACCACAATAAAGGAATAAGGAGGAATCCTTCCCCAGAGCCTTCAGAGGGAGCAAGTCTCTGCTGACGGCTTGATCTCAGGCCTCCAGAACCGTTAGAGGATAAATTTCCGTTACTTTGAGCTACCCAGCTTATAGTGATTTGTTATGGCAGCCCTGGAAAACTAATACAGAATCCAAGGTAACCAGGGTGATGAGAGAGAAACTGCCAAATAAAACCTGACCAACAACATTAGATCTTTTTTAAGCCAGAAAGGTAAATGATAAGAAATAAAGAAATTGTGTAATAAAGATTTATGGAATGATAAATACTTTAGGCAACTCATTCATTTAGTTTAAAAGATGTCCCTTAGAGCATGAAACAGATATATTTACAACAAATGAATTGAAGCACAGAACCACGTCATACCACAGAATAGTAAATTTACGGAAAATTTCTTATCAAAAGAAGGCCTAGGCTGAGAAATCAAGCAAATTCTGAAGGGGCTTACAGAAACTCATTGAAGACAAATCTGTAAAGATAGAGGATTTTTTTAAAAAATCAATATGATTTAAAAAAAAAAAAACAAATGGGGGTCCAGTCTGAAAGCCCATAATTCAACAGTTACATAACACCTGTGCAGAACATAGTATGGAAAGTCTGTGTTCCCAGATACCATATGTCCAAAAAAAGGGAAATGTTATTTTCAAAATCTATTACTCTAAAATTGCACTTTTCTAGTGTGTTCAATGGCTGATCGCAAGCCTAATATAAATAAATACACCTGAGCTAGTCTCACTTAAATGGGTCTCTTGGCTATGGGACTGATGTAGTTTGGATATCTGTCCCCTCCAAATCTCATGTTGAAATCCGGTCCCCAGTGTTGGAGGTGGGGCCTAAAGGGAGGTGTTTCGGTCATGGGGGCATCCTCCCAGTAATGAATGAGCTCTCACTGTTATTTCCTGTGAGAACTGATTGTTAAAAAGAACCTAGCACCTCCCTCCTTTCTCTCTTCCCTCTTGCCTTTTGGTCTCCATACATGGGGTCCTTTTTGCCTTCCGCCATGGATGGAAGCAGTCTGAGGCCCTCACCAGAAGCAGATGCTGGTGCTTGCATGCTTCATGTACAGCCTGCAGAACTGTAAGCCAAATAAACCTCTTCTCTTTAAAAAGTGCCCAGCCTTGAGTGTTCCTTTGTAACAACACAAATGGACTAAGACAGTAACTTCACTATTGGACTCAGATATGCTTACACGCACTGTGACGCTCTAATAGGGAAATAATGTGTGCAACAACCTCAGAATGGTTTCTCCATTGAACCTCCTTTCATAGAGCATATTTTGGTGTGCAAGATAAAATTCAAATGTAAGGTTTTAAAAAGATGCTCTAGTCTTTACTTGGAGGTCTCCACTAAAGTAAGCAAATACTTTATCTTATCTTTCTGTTCTTTAGGCATATGGGTTTAGGAGTAGGGGAAGGGGAGTGGAATAATTTTTTTCTTAATTGAAAAGAGTTAAATACAAGGTCTAAGATTAAAAACTGGCAATTCCTATCATTCATTCACCATCCATCCATCCACTCTTTGATTTATCCATTCTCCTAAGTTTTGCTATACATAGAGGATTAGGTTTGAACTTGTTCATACTCTAAAAGAGTGGTGTGTTTAGTTCTGGGAAAGGGCACTACAGAACAAAATAGAGACAGTAAGAAGGATTTGGAGGGTAGTTATATTCATGCATTAGAAGACTGAAAACTGACACTTTTGCATAAGTATTTCATTAAATTATCTAAATTATTCCAGCTAGAAAAAAGAGGAAAAAAGCCTAATCTAGTAGAGGTTTCTTCAACCATTCCTCGAATAAATATTGATAGTAAGTGTCTACTATGACCAGGCAGTGAGCTATTTTAGATCCATGCCCTGCATACAGTGGGGGGAAACACAGGACACAGGGTCAAGGGGCATGTTTGTGTTGGGGTCTCAGAGCCTCAAAGACGAGCTAGGGAACGTGGTGGATTTGTGCTTGGAAAATAAGACTTTGACCCACTGCCTCCCCCAAACCAAGTTCTCAAAATATCTTTATGGAGGAAGGAGGAGACAATTGAAAGAGCATGGTTCATCTGTGTCTTTTCCACTGTGAGATTTCTCAAGCCACTCAACATCCTACAACATCGTTTGTTTACCTTAGTGGATGGGTATTATTTATTATTATATTTATTTACTAAATAATAACCATACCCATCCACTAAATTTTTTTAAATATTAAATTATGTATACATAAAGGATCTAATGAAATATATAAAAATCTATAGTATAGTACCTGAGATAGAGTAGGCAAATAGTAAATAAGTGTTATTTTATATTTATACCAAATGGTTGTTAATATGCATTGATAGGCAATAGAGTATATATCTTATGGGTGTGGTACCTTAAGACCACCTGGCTCACCTTTTGTTCCCATTACTTACTAGCAGTGTAACCTTCTGGAAGTCATTCAGCCTCTCCAAACCTCACTTGCCTCATCTGTATATTAATAGTACCTATCTCACTGGATTGTAGTCAAGATTAAATGAGAAACAGTATGTAAAGCATATAGTTCTATGTATTGCTCTAAAACAAATCCTCAATAAATACTACCTCATTTAATGATACAATACTTAGAGTTTATTATTTTATAAGAGTTTTGATTGATCAGTGCATGTTCATTCTCCTAAAAAAGACTGATCGTATTTAGCTAGTTGGTTAGTGTATGCTTATTCTTCTAAAAGAGACTGATAGATACAGGGATCCTATTTATAATTATTTAGGTAAAATTTATAGAAAGCCCATCCATTTGACATTCTATAAACTGGTGCCTCTCATACAAGTTTCCATCCAGTTTTACCATAAAACTTTCTTTAAAATATTTCAAGTGATGACTTGTGGTTACCAGTTATCCTCTTTATTTTTGGTTGACCTTTCCTAGACTACAGATGGGAAGCTGTTACCTCTCAGTCTTCTATGATATCAGCTAAACTATATTTTCTTTAACCAAAATGTCTATTTCTTGCTGCGTAAAGCAGCATTGAGACTGGAAGGTTTGGGGTCTGGAGTGAGACACAGTGTAATATTTGACAAGTTACTAAACTACTCAAAGTCTCATTTTAAAATGAGGGAAGGTGACATTGTAGCTGAGACATGAGACCTGAATAATAAGAAGCCAGCCATGCAAAGATCTCAGGTAGGACTGAACAATGACTAATCTAGACAAAAGAAACAGCAGGTGCAAAGACCCTCAGGAGAGAACAAAAATTGTTTGAGAAAAAAAAATGATTTGACTGTAGGCATTCCATAGCTGAAAGTTTAGGAGGAAAGATACATATCTTATATTTTACATTGAGCTGCTCCTACTCCTAGCATGGTGGCTTAATTTGCTGATAAATTGAATCTCTCTATGTTAGAATTCATCCCTAAGTTGAACCTATTCTCTGATATTCTTAACCATATGCAATCATTTTCCACTAAATCTCTGCATCCAAGTAATTTCACTGCTTGGTGTCTCTGTTTTCTAACATTGTAACAGGAAACTATTATGATAATTCCTTAAAAGCATTACACGTTATCACCTATTTCCGCAGAAGCTAATTATCCATTCCATTCATTGCTCTGCTCAGAACTTCCTCCAATTCACCTTCATCTTTCTTCTGCTGAGCCAACAAAATGGAATAGCCTTTTCTCTAAGAACAATATTACCAGAGAACAGAGGGACAATCTCCCCTACATGCTGTTACTTGGTATTTTTTGTGCCCCATCCCAGTCTGTTTATTTTCTGTCGCTGGATCCCATTACAAAATCAAATCTGTTTTTCTTCCCACTGCTCCCATGCCATTCTTGCGGCCAGCTTTTCAGGATTTGCTTTGCCCACTTAGTGTCTGTTTCAGATCTCCTCTCCCCAGGTGGTGTTGCACTTTCTTGAGTTGAATCTCAACTTCAACTCTGCCCATACTTTCTGTCATTTTATGTCTGGAAGCATTTCTCAATTATTTCTGTGTTCAGCAGTGTTTTAGGGAATCCAGCCAACTGTGAGCATCTAATCCTAAATAAATAGAATCAGAAATTCTTAACTGTGATGTTCTCAGGGCAAAAATCCAGTAGAAAGGCATCTCTTCCTGAGATGGGGTGAAGGCCAGAGGCAGAACATTTGGAGAAGAACAGGACTCCATCATGCTTGTTGGTCTGTGAGCCTAGAGACCTGGATTTGGGTTGTGACTCTACATTCTAGCTGGCGTGAGCCAGACATTTCCCCTCTCTGGTGTTCAGTTTCATCTTCTATAAAACAAGGACAAGAACTGTTCATGGTTTTCAAACTTTTTTAAGGGCCAGAAATTTTTCAAAGACACATTTATATGTAACTCCGCTTGAATTCACTGGACAAAAATGGCACTGTTGGAATTTGGAATTGAGGACTGCTCAGTGCAGCCATCTGCTCTTCCTCTGGGTAGCCCCCCATGAATCTCCAGGAACCTCAAAATACAATTCATAAACCCTTGGACTAGATGCCCTGTAGGCCCATTTCCAGTCTCTCCATCTATAAATAATCGGTTGTAGCTGGGTGAAAGAAACACATAGATATAAATACAAGGAAGAATTTTAAAAAGAGGAGAGAAGAGGCAGACTGGAATTAGCTGAGGGTCTGTTCTGTCTAAGCATTGATAAGACTGAGAGGTGGCCACAAGGCCTTCACCAATAGGAGAGTCGTGTGGATTCCCAACAGAAGTTTATACCTTTATTATGTATCTCTACCCACAGATCATCCAAACATGTCTGACACAAAACCAAAATTATATCCTAAATATAATTAACTATCCATAGCTTTTATTCTTTGGTTACAATATACCGTCTACCCTTCTGCACAGAACATTACTGAGCATTCAGTGTCCACATAGCATGTCCAGTAGCAGTTTATCCCACACATGCAACTGCAGAGAGGAGGAAGCTACACTCTTTCCTGAGAATCTGGTTTCATACAAAGACAAAGGTTTAAGTAGGACAGACAAGGTGATACTCTATCAGACATTTTGAGCAGAGGATTTTTAACATTCTCATTCTTCCACCAAGAGCAGGACAAAGGGAGATGCATTTGCTGACTTGTCCTGAATGATCATAATGCATGTTCACAGCCTTATGTCTGGTATACTATTGAAATAACTAGAGGAAACCTCATTCCACAAAGCATACATTCATAGCAAAATGAGACCACCTTCAGTTTAAATTCTGCTTGCTCAGAGAGGACTTCATTGACCAGATGCTCCAAATTTAAATTAGGTCTCCCGGTTTTTCCCTCTCTTGCACCATGTTTCTTAACTTATATAGAACTTTATATAATTTTTAATTATGTATTTATTTATTTAATACCTCTCCTTCCTCTTCCAGACTGTGAGCTGAAGGCAAGAATGGGGTCAACTTTATTCACTTATTTTCTCTATTTCTCTGCCTTCCCACTAAACTGTGAGCTCCTTACAAAGTGTCTGAGTCTGATTTGCAAATCTAGGAGAAGAGATTCCTTGACCTGAATGTCAGATGAATCTCAAGTCAGGGCATTAGAAGCATCTAGTTTCCCCAAGCCTACATGGAACCAATTGGCCTCCACTTCCCAAGCAAGGCAGAAATGTGGGGTGTAGGTCCAGCAAGCAGGCTTCATTCTTCATTGCCTCTTCAATCATTTGAAGGAAACACCTAGACATTTTGTTAGAATTGGTCACCTAGGCTCAGCAAGAACAAGTGCCTCTGTCGATTAGCAATATCTGCCATAGACATGCATGAGGAGCTGCGGGGGTCACAGAATGTATTCACCAAACCCAGCACTTCTGCAGAGAAAGTGAGTTCTGCTTCCCAGCCATGCTCCCGGAAAGGGCAAAATTCAAAGCCCACCAGTGCAGAAGAGCGACTATAACATTAAGCCTGTCCTTTCTCCTTTCCAGAATCCCCAGTCATAACCATGTCCACAGGAGGTGCTGTAAGATAGAGAGAAGATGAAAGGGTGAGCTCAAGAATGCACAAAGGAAGAGTTGAGAGCTGCTGCTCTCTCTACACGAGCTCAGTATTTCAGTTCATCTTACTGCCAGGAAGAATTTCCCTGAACTGTCTCCCCCAACTGGGTCTGATGTCCTATTCTATGATACAACAGATTTTTATACATTTACTTCCCAGTACTAAGCGCAGTTTGTGATTATATAAGTTTACCATCACTTGCAAAACTTATGTGCCTCCCACTAGACTGTAAGCTGAGCTCCACGAAGGCTGAAACTGTCTGCTTTGCATTATTCACATCCAGTACCCACCTCACCGTCTAGCAAGTAGAGAACACTCAATAAATATTGCATACATGACTAAAGGAATGAGCAAGGAAATGAATAAGAAAGACTTATTGAGAGATTTTGACCGTCTCCCTATCCCAAAGTACAAGGTTGTTATTGCTTTTTGTTTAATTCACTTTGTGATTAATTCAGTTTGGAAATGAGCAAAGTAGAATAAATGATAAGCTTGTTTATGTCAAGAAAGTCCCATTTTAAAAAAAAATAAGCATTCTTTTTGCAATAAAAACATCTTATACTCAAGTTTTAAATTCCTAGTGTTACTAAAAGTTATTTTAATAGAAAAAAGACAGTTGAGCAAATAAACAAATAGGCCCCCACTAGCAATGACCAGACCTCAAAAGTATATAAGCCAATATGGTATAAGCTCCTGCATCGGATACAACAACTTTGGAGGGTGGGGAGTTGCAGTAAGGACCATTGAGGAACAATGGGAGAGAAATGCATAGAAGGATCATGACCAGGTAAGACTTAGTAAGAATGAGGACACATTCATCTTACTTGGTTGAAGTTTTAAACCCCATCTCAACTCCTTGGATTTTTCTTTTTAAATAAGCTACTGAAGTTGAGGGTCCAAAGGCTGTCAAGCTGTGGTCTAAGAGGGGTCACAGACATGGTTGTCACCAGCTTCTTTCATTCTAAGAGAGGAAGGATGCCTGGGCTATGAGAGAATCTTCCCTCAGGACCAGTGCTGGGAGATGAGGGAAGAGAGGAGATTGTCTATCAAACTCAAGGATGCAGGGTCCTGCCCTTTTTAAAAAAGCATTAGGTATTAGGTATTAAGGGCTTAATTCTATCAGCCCCTGGTAAGGATAGGTTAGGAAGTAGTGGGGTGGCTAATAGCCCACTCTTAATTCCTTTCGCTAACACAGGGGACATCTGACACATCTCTCAGGGGAATACGGGCAATACTAGGAGCAAAGTAGAACCTAAGCCACACAGAATAAGCCACACAGCCTATGAAAGACCTGATCATTCAAGTAAGTTGACTCTCACGCCAATCCCAAGCAAGGAGGCACAGCACAGCTTCCACCAGCACAGAATGGAGCTTTGCTCAGGCCGTACCCATGGGAGCCTTACCTCAGTGTCTCCCAGAGGCAAACAAGACCAGGAGCCTCCCAAACTTGTACCAGAGTCTCACCATAAGGGCACTTGCCTGTGCCTCCCAGGTCAGCTTCTTTTTTTCTTTCTTTCTTTCTTTCTTTCTTTCTTTCTTTCTTTCTTTCTTTCTTTCTTTCTTTCTTTCTTTCTTTCTCTCTCTCTCTCTCTCTCTCTCTCTCTCTCTCTCTCTCTCTCTCTCTCTCTCTCTCTCTCTCTCTCTCTTTCTTTCTTTCTTTCTTATTATTTCAGTATATTGTGGGGGTACAAAAGTTTAGGTTACGTATATTGCCCGCCCCCCGCTGGCCGAGTCAGAGCTTCAAACATGTCCATCTCCTAGACGGTGCCGGATCTCCTTCTCCACCTAACCTATCTCTTTAGGTCTAGGCACCCTTCCACATCTTCTCTCTCAATTTGTCATGGTGTTTTTTAAAATTTGCTATTCATATTTTGTTCTATGAAAAATTAAAAATTTAAATTATTAGCATGAATTTGACTGCTTATGTTTATATTGAACAATGAGTGTTTTAAATGCTAATAGAAAAGCATGTAACTCATATGAGAAATCATTAAAATTACATAATTCATATTTCATAGCCCATACGATACATTTGTAGTTCGTTCTTACCAGTATGTAAAACAAACTCAAGGGTTTTATTTCACTTTTTGTTACAATTCTACCAATCCTCCTTTTGGCTTACTGATGATTAAGGATAAGTAAGGGAACTGAAAAGAAAAAGAAGGATGTGTTGTCCTGTCTTTCCCATTCCTTCTATGTCATCGTTTTCAGCATAAGTGATTCACTAATACAGGGAGGTACGTGAGTAAGAACATATAATGGGATTCCTTGGTCTTTTACATTTCTTTCAACACCATTGCCTGTACTTGAGAATCATAGTGAGGACCCTGTGTGCATTCCCGTTAACGCTCTGTGGTGTGCACAATGTATTACAATTGGATCAGCCCTGAAACCACCGTCAAATTCTAGGTCAGCTGAATTGTTTTCACATAGCCCATAGAAATACTTTCATTTTATTATATTACTTTGCAGTGTTTGTCTATTGTGGCTAGAGGTAAATAGGAGAAAGACAATGAGTGAAACATGTAACAGGGGATTTCTCTGGCTAATTTTTGTCCATCATGTTTCTAGTCCCAAGGGTTCTAAACTGATTAAACACAAACAAAAACTCCTGACCAATGTGGTTTTGTGGGCTCTACAAGGTTCATTTCCCTTACCACCAAGATAATTCAATTCAACAAATATTATTGAGTTTTACCATATGTTTGCTGTGACAATGCCAAGACAAGCTAAGGAGGCAGGGCATAAAGTGAAAGCTGACTGTAAATCAAGATTTTCTCCCTGGGAACCACAAAATGGGTGGTGGTTTAGCAAAATGGGATAAAGGGATATTGAACAGTACCAGAGAGATTTTATACTGGAAGCCATATTCCCATCTCCAGTGTGTGCACAATTACGCACTTCCTTGTCCTGAAAGTGGCTTTGTCTGTGCCTCTTTCAAGATAATTTCAATAAGAAAGGGGACTAGGAGCAGGTTAAGAGAGCTTTGGCTTTCTGTCTCTTGGACCATGGACGCTAGAGAGGTCACACCATAACAGCTGGCTGGAGATTCTGGAAGGACTGCAATGATTTTTCCTCCTCCAGGGCAGGTGCTCAGGCTCCCACTGATAGGAAGGGGGGCTCTGCCAACCAAAGTGTAAAAAAAGAAAAAAGACATTTTCAGATTAATGATGAACCTAATCTGGCTGTTTTTGTGTTCTAAAAATGAAGAAGGGATTTGAGAAGAAATAGTTTATTCATTCATTCATTCTAGAAATATTTTCTAAACATCTGCTCTATAGGTCAGGCACTGAGCTGAGTGTTGCAACAGAAACAATAAGTAAGACATTGGTTTCGCCCAGAGAGCACTCTCAATCTAGTGGGGGAAACATTTACATAAAAAGTAAATATAACACAATGTTTGGGCTCAGACATTAAGCAGCTCTGCTATGCAATGAATGTTTTGTGTCCCCCAAAATTCGTATGTTGAAATACCAACCCCCAATGTGATGGTATTAGGAGACGGAGCACTTTGTATGTGATTAATGATGAGGGCAAAGCCCTCATAAATGGGATGAGTGCCCTTGTAAAGAGACCCCAGGGAGCTCTCTCACCCTGTCAGCCATGTGAAGACCCAACAAAAAGACAACTGTCTATGAACCAGGAAGTGGGACCTCGCCAGACACTAAATCGGCCAGTGCTTTGATCCAGGACTTCCAGCCTCCAGAACTGTGAGAAATAAGTTTCTGTTGTTTATAAACTACCCAGTCTATGATAGCCTGTTATAGCAGCCCGAACTGACAAAGACAAGCTCCTTGCACAGAGAGGGTCCTTAGTACGTATTTAATAAATGCACAAATGAATGAGTAAATAAAGATAAGGCTTCTTAGAGGGGTTGACAGATAGGGTTAGTGTCAAATTTTATTAGGAGTTATAAAGCTTGTTTCATGCAGAAAGAACAAGTGCAAAATTCCAGGTACAAAAGTCAGCAAAACATGTTCAGAAAAGTCTAAAGAGGTAGTAAGTATGGTCAGACTGTAGGGTGTGAGAAGTGAGAGATGAGAGAGGTGTGTGAAGAAGTGAGCAAGAGTCAGTAAGGAAGAGCCTTATATGTCGTGCTAGGGGGATTGGACTTCACACAAAGGGCAACATGGAGCCCCTAAAACATTAGAAGGAAAGAGAGGTGATCAATTTGTGTTTTAGAAAACTCCTTCTGGCTGCAGTGTTGAGTATAGATTGCAGAGGGCTAGTATGTGAGCACAGAGACGCCAGTTGAGCCTTGCCACAATCCAGATTGTTATCAGAGATACTGGTCACCCAGAGAGGCAATAGGAGGAATGGAGAAAAGTGAAAATATTTGAGGGATATTAAAAAGAAGAAGCAGAAAGATTTCTGATTGATTGGGTATTGGGATATGAATAAAGTAAGAGTCAGATTTCAGATCTGGACCAGTAGTCAGTGGTGGCACCACTCGCTAAGATAAGAATTCACCACTACTACCCCCATAAAAAAAGAATCTGATTTGGGGATGGGGGAGAAGAAAAATTCCATTAGGAATATGGTAGGTTTGGGGTTGCTAAGGGAAATCCACGCTGAGATATTTAATAGTTAGTCAGTTATATAAGTTGAGAGCTATGAAATTTTTGGCTACAAAAACATACAAGCATCACATGTACTCACCAGAAAATTGGTTTCCCTGATCATCACCTAAATGCACATTGGGGAAGGATACCAGTTGGATATCAGACTGAGACAGGGGGTGAGGGGAGGGGATGGGTGTATGCCTACATGATGAGTGCGTTACGCACCATCTGGGGAATGGCCATGCTTGAAGGTGCTGACTCGGGGAGGTGGGGGGTGGGGGGAGGGGATGGAGGCATGACTACATGGTGAGTGCCAGGCGCACTGTCTGGAGAATGGACACGCTTGAGGCTCTGACTCAGGGGGATGGGCGGGACATGGACAATGTATGTAACCTGAGCTTTTGTACCCCCATGATGAGCTGAAATAAAAAAAATAAAATAAAATAAAATAATAAAATAAAATAAACAAAAAACAAAACAAACAAACAAACAAAAAACATATACATTATTTCATATATATTGAAGTTGTGAGATTGGAAGAATTCACCTAAGTAGATTGTAAAATGAAAACCAAAGAGGCCAGAAAATGGAATAACAACACAAATACGGTGGAGCAAATGAAAACATGAAAGAAAATTAAGAACTGTAAAGATAAAATGGAAGTCTATCCAAAAAGGGTAATGTCACAGAAACCAAGGAAGGGAGTATTTCAATGAGAAAGATAGCAACAAGGTGAACCATGCAGCAAGGACAAGTAAAATAAGAATATATACATGTCCAGTGGATTTGGGAACAAGAAGATCACATATCACCTTGGTAAGAGGACTTTTAGCTCATTACCTGGAGTGGCATGCACGGTTACGCCCATATGCTGCCTCTGGCATTGGGTGCAGTTGTCAGGATCCGCCTATCTATTAATACCTGCATCAACATCTAATGCAGCCAGCTGAATATGAGCTCTGCCTCCAAGATCTGGACTCATCAACAGGATCCCAACACCAACTGTAAAATCATTTATAGGGTTTATGTGCAGTTGGGTACTTGGGAAAAAAGGGGATTACCTAAAGGTATTGAAAGCTTTCTGGGATTTACTTAAGCACAATATTTTTCATTATCTTTTCAGTAGACAGAAGACAGGAAAACAAATTTTCCTTGGACATCCCAGGTTTATAGGCTTCTCACTGCTTGGCAGCTGTGACTGGCAAATCTAGTTTATAGAAACAGGAGCTGAGGGAGATGTGCATGTGTTTTTCACTGTCAGAACTTGAGAGGCAGAGATGGAATACTTACAGAGTGGCAGCTCTTGGAAAATACTTGGGTCATTAATATGCACAGTTGCAATGTTGCAACTTTCTAATTTAAAAGAGATGTCTAGTGATACTGGTCTCCAGGAATAAGGGTGGGGTGGGGGGAAGTCCAACCTGGGCATCTGTGTAGTTTGAATTGCTCACAAACTTTGAGAGTTTATTCTAATTGACGGGAGCAGTTTTTTGTCTTCCCCTCACACTTTCCCTTATATGACATGGGAGAATGTTGCCTACATAACAATCACAGGGTCTGGGGGGGTCTTGGCAGTGAATCTTTCAGGTATCAGCTACTCACATAATTTTTCTCACCTTCCCCAGTTCTTTCTTGACTCTCTGTGTCTCTGCTTTATGCTTTCTCTGTTTCTTTTTCTCTCTCCCTCCATTATCTCTCTTTCTCTCTCCTCCCTCCCTTCCTTCTGCCCTTTCTCCATCCAACCATCCCTATCTTTCCTCCCTTTTCTTTCCCACTCTACACATTTACTTTTCTCTCCCTCTCTGTTCCTCCTTCCCTCTCTCTCACTCTTGCTCTCTCTTTCTCCCCACCTCTCTCTCCTACTTCCCTCTTTCTCTCCTGTCTCTCCATCCCCTCCTCAGGATGAGAGAACTAAACAGGAATGAGTGGAAGACAGAAGTCATACTTAATAAATTTTAAATAAGACTAAAACACATAGAAAACATTTTTTAGAATTTGAACTGGAAAACATTGAAAAGGAGGAATTGATTTGCCCAAGAAATGTGGAAAGATAAACCAACTATCCTATTATGAGAGAGTACAGTTGACATTCAGCCAGAGAAAAAAATATCATTAAACATCAGTTGCTAAGGGTGGCATATAATGAGGTAGAAAATGTCAGAAGTCCCTAAATCAAAAAGCTTCTAAGATCGAAGTTATAGAAATTCAATAGAAAGTACCAAATACAGCAAGACAAGTAAGATCTGTGAATAATGCATGGAAAATATAGAAAATGAGAAAAAAATGAAACCAGCTTGAAAGGTATATGAGGACACGCAGGCTAAGCTAGAGTTGCTTGAGCAGAACAGGAAAAGGGAAGACGAAAAAGGACTCAAGGAATTTAAGAGGATGAGACATCCCAAATGAAGATTAAGAGAGGAAAACATCTTCCAAGACAAATTAAATATGTTTTCCTAATACATCTTTGAGATTATTTGTGTCCACACTAGCGAATTTAATACTTATCATCTGCTTCATAATGTAACCTCATCCTTAGGCTTCAAGTTTCTGGCTCTCTTTGAAAGGGTTCTCGTTTTCTCCTAGTGTGAATTGCCACTCTCGACTCCCTGTGTGACCACAACACAGCTTCTTAGACAAGGCCAAATGCCCAATCACATGCTGTTTTCTCTTTCCTACCATATCCCTCCATTTCTGAGAAATCCCGTGATAGCTTGTCTACATTGGAATATGTTTTCCATAGGGTTTATCTTTAAATGCTGACCCTGAGGAGAGAGATCCCACTTGAAACTTCTATGTACACACCAGCCAGCAATAAAGATAAAATGTTGGTGGGGACAATTGGGGGTTGTATCTAAGATAGTTTTCAATTGCAGTTCTTAGCACTTATTTTAACACTTTATTTTCTCCTCAATTCACCTATGAAGATTAGGGTTCATTAGATTGGTTCTAATTCCTCACAATTTTTCCATGCCATCATGGCGGGTAGAGGGTAGTCACCTGCCACTTGACTTTAAGCTTGGCCATGGGACTTGCCTTGGCCAACACAATGTAAATAGATGCGATGTACATAGAAATTTGAACTGTGCTTGTGTGGTTTAACTTGCCCTATTATGTTTCTATTTCTATCCATGAGAAGAATATGCCTTGGGTAGCTGCTGGATCAATGAGAGACACATGGAGCTGACCTAGACCCAGCTCTACAGCTTGGAGCTAAGCCTAATTTAGCCCAATCTAGACCAGCTAAACCTCAGCCAATTTACAGAGGCTTGAGACAGAAATAAGGTGCTTGTTGTAAGCCAGTGAAATGTTGACTTTTTTTTTTTATAATGTCATTGTCACCATAGCTAACTGATACACTGTGGGAAGTCAAATTAATCATGCCTAGACTTTCAAAGCAGAGGCCTATTATTGGAGTGTGGTGGCAAAAATATTACAAGTGGGGTGGCCAGGCATGGTGGTTCACACCTGTAATCTCAGCACCTTGGGAGGCCAAGGTAGGAGGATCCCTTGAGGCCAGGAGTTTGAGACCAGCCTGGGCAACATAGTGAGACCCCATCTTTATGAAAAATTTAAGAATTAGTTGGCTGAGGTGGTGCACACCTATAGTCCCTGCTACTTGGGAGGCTGAGGCAGGAGGATTCCTTGAGCCCAGGAATTCAAGGTTATAGTTAGCTATGATCACACCACTGCACTCCAGCATGGGCAACAGAGAAAGACAATGTCTCTTTAAAAAAATGTTACAAGTGATATAATCCTCCAATTTCTTTCTCCTAGCCCTCTGCCTAAGAACTAGAGCATTTTGTTCTGCCGTGGAGCCCTAGTGGAAACACTTGTCTTCTCTTACCGGGGTCAACCCTCTTGACCCTTGCCTGGCAATTGCAGTTGTTAGTTCCCAGAAAGACATGAAAGTATTGATTGGATTGATGATCCCAGGTTCTCTAGAGTTGTCAGTCAAGAATCAACTGTAACAGAACTACCCTTCCAACAAAATTTCTGTTCAGGAAATGGAGCATCTGCTTATAGTTAATCCTTTATTTTTTTGACATCAAATAGGAGGAATACTTTCAGAAAAGCCATGACCTGACCTAGTCTATGTGCAAGGAATGGAGAGCAGTTCCAGACTGATCAGATTATTATCCATAATCCCCTCACCAAAGTCCTCAGACTCTCTTGGAATTACTTTGTTCTTCATGCTTCCTCAACAAATATTTTAATCTTCTTTCTTATGTACCCACAGAACTTATAAATTGTCTTTGACCTTCTTGTGTAGTTATCCTACACAAGCTCCTTAAGGATAAGGGTACATATTTAGAGTTAGAAACCCAAGTTGGATTCTAGGGTCCATCACTCATGAGCTGTATGACTTTGGGCAAGATAATTAAATTCTCCAGATCTCAGTTCTCCCATCTGTAAAATAATAGTAGTTCTTACCTGCTAAGGGTATCTTGAGAATTAAATGAGATAATTCATAAGAACCCTTTTACCCAGTGCCAGCCATATATTAAGAGCATAGTAACTGAAAGTTATTATGCTGTTGGTAATATTTGTCCAGGTAGGGCATATTTTTCTCTGTATGCCTTTTTGTACACATTCATCTGTCCCATGACATTCTAAAGATTGTTTTAGAATGAGTTGCTTCAGGTTGAGTAATTCTAATGGTACATTTTCACATTTGGAAACAACTTGGAATTCCATTTAATGTAGACACCAACAATGAATTCTCTAGAGGATGAGTGGTTTCTATAATTTTTTATTCATTATAGAAATACCCATGGGTATAGTGGTGACATTAACTAGATGGGGTCAAAGAGACTGGGTTTAAGTCCTCACTATGCTGAGTACTATTAATAATAACATGATCTTAAGAACTTTAACTAATCTTTGGATTTTTTCCATCTATAAAAACAGAGTTGTTGTGAGCATTTAATAGTAGAAGGTAAGTAAACTTCCTGACACATAGCAACTGCTCAATAAATAGAAGTTATAGTTTTTTTCTAAACTCACTAAAGAGCCCAGGGGAAAAAAACAAAGATTTTGTGGCCGAAGCCATTTCTCTTTCTCAGTTATGTGCATATCCATTTGTGAAACAGGATTAAGTTCCCAAACCTCATCAAAGGAAAAATGTGAACATTAAAATATCAGTCTCTTTGGGCTTTGTGTCACTTGTTTCTCACAGCTGATACTTTGCCTAGCACAAACATTTATAATGTCATCAGGAAAGAATCAAACATTCCTTAACCCAGTAATTCCAGGATTATTATTTCACAAGGAATGGAGTCAAAGTCATATTCACATGAGGATTATATTTTCTTCATTACTTGTGACAAGATGTGCTTGATTTTAAGTAGCTGCCATGGAAACCAGTTATAAGTCTCTAGTGGAGAGACTGACTATGCTGGAGTCAGAGAATCTACTTAGGGGCTTGAGCTTCCCCTTCTGCCAACTTTGGAGTGAACATTCATACCTATAAAAAGAATAAAATGCCGGGGTTTTTAAAACACAAGAAGAATCAAAGGGCCAAGACTTTCACTTGTAAAAAGAGAAAAAGAGGTGATTCCTAAGGGGATGGAAATGGAATTTCTAGAGCATGCAGCTTGGTTTGACCAAGGGGCTGTACAAGGGAGATTAGTGGGACCAACTGGGGCAAAGGAGAGACAGTTGCATCTTCCTGGGACACTCTAAAAAAGCTATAAGTGTTTCCCAGTTTCTTCTTTTATGTGATACAATAGTCAAATTTGATATGCAAAGTCACAATGTCTCCCCTGCACTATTCAGGGATATCTGTTTGGCCAGTCTACAAAACTTGGGGAAGACTTACAGGGCCTCCTGCCTGGCAAATGGAGCACCAGACTTCTTCTCATGGAGGACTTGGGGAAGAAATTCTTACTGCCAGACCCCACAAGTACGAGACATTAAGAGGCTAATTTCTGTATTTCTCTCCTCTTTTCCACTTGTCCTCCCACCACAATAATATAGTGTAGAACAGAAAAAAAAAAAGGAGCCCTATTATGCTTCATTAGCCTGAAGTGGTCTCATCTATTAAATAGATCCATTATGTAACTCTCAGAAAAAAAATTATAGCAAAACATATTTTACATCTTAGGGCAATACTGAGTACAGAAGAGCTCTATTACTTAATCTCTATGCTCTTATCCTGGGGCCAGCAAAGCTCAGTGGGGCCATCTTGAAAGTAGCCTGAAGACAAGGGACTTAGATGCTGTTGGCAAGAGGAGCCCACCAGGAATACCAGGGACACACATGACATTATGAGTGTATTTTTTTGGTCAAGATAGGCTAGATTAGGCTGTGGTAGTAAATTAACTCCAAATCTCAGTGGCTTAATACAAGAAAGGCTTATTTCTTACTCATGCAACATGTCTACTGCAGGTCCACAAGGGCTCTGTTCCACTAACAGACCCAGATCAATAGTCTTTGCCATCTCATAGCTATGTGATCTGGAGCACTTATCTCTATAAATGGCAGATGAAGAGAGGTGTCTCAGGTCAGGCTATCTGGAAAATAGATGGAGATAAAGATTTCTGCACAGGAAGGTTATTTGGGAATGAACTCAGAGTTGACATCTGCGAGGGAGAAAGGGAAGTTGTTTGGGCAGAGAACTGCTGAACTATGATGTAGTAACAACAAAGCTCTTGGCCAACCCAATAGGCAGTTCTGAAACTGCAGCGGTTCTTCACAATTGTGTCACCTTAAGGCAAGAAGCCTAGGCTTTTATTATTCCATCAACCAGTCATTGGGTCATCTTGACCCCAGAGAAAGGGTATGACCTTGAATAACGTGGCTGTCCTCTACTGAGGACAGTTCTTGAAAAGCAACTCAGCTGACAGCTGTCGGTTGATGATTCTCCCAGCAGCTGGAGGAATCAGAGCCTCCGTCCCGCAGGGCAGATCTGGACAGCACACTGTAGCATCCACTGCAAGGGGAAGTGGTCAGCTGCACATGTGCTTTTCACTGCCTCCACCTGGGAGGGACACATGCCATTTTTGCTCTCATTTCAATGACCAAAAGGAGTCACACAGTCCCACCTAATTGTAAGGAATCTGGGAAGTGTGGAGAAACAAATGGAATATTTGGGGAGGATGACTCTTTCTGCTACAATGGAGAAAAGATGTCCCTCTGCACCTGTTCATTTCCACTTCCAGTAATGTGTGCCTTTTCATCATGATCAGAGTACAGGTTATAATTTGCACTTTGCATCCAATCACTTTTTAATAATTTGTCTGGTTTCTGCCCCTGCTTTTCCTGAAAGCTGCTCAAGCTCCTTGTCTTTGGACTGCAAGATTAGATCCTTCTCCTGAGCTCTTGTCCTAGTCCTGTCTAGCCATCAAGTCAAACTCCCTAGTGCTTCTTTTCTCTTCTGGTGCTCCAGTTCACAAAAACAAAAACAGGCTGATTCCCTAGAGCTGACTGAGCACTAAATTTATACCATAGTTCCTCCCAAACTAAGGCTTCTCCCTATCAATCCTCTCCATCAATTCAGACTCTTGAACTCTACATTATTCTAGTGGGTCCTATTACACAACATTCAGTTCTTTTCAAATTCACGTCATTATGATAAACATCCTTGGCTGGACACTTGCCAATTGTTTTTTGTTGTATCTTCTAAGATTGTTCTCTCGAACCACCCACCTGGTTGAATTTCTGGTACCTGAAAACCCTAAAGCCCTGGAATTCAGCCAAGACCACTAAACTGGGATGAAAAGAAACAGATACCTTCCCAACCTTAAAATTCTTTGAAAGTGCATTTTCTGTGATCAGCTATTTTTTTCCCTCTCTTTTAATCACTTGGTTCTTTCTCACTGTCCCTGTATATACACATTACTTTTCATCATTAGGGAGTCATTACATACTTCATCTAGACAGTGCCCTGTGCTGTAAAGACCTAGACCAATTATAATTAAAGTAGGGTATGGATCACTGCATACATGGCATTAGTCCTTGGATACTCAGCAGCTATTGACCTACTTTAATAATTGACTGAGACTACTGATTCTTTAAATATAACTATATGTTTCCATCTTAGTGGAACCAATTACAGTTTATAAGTCTATTGAAGAACAGCTGACTTCTCAAAACTTAACTTACTCCATCTCAGGGACTCTAGAGATAACTAATGACAACTAAATGACCTCTGGCCATGGCTGACTGGCTGAGGCTGGACTACTACTTGAGTCCAAGTCAGATGCTCCATGAGTATTTCCAGTGAAATAGTATCTAGAGGAGAAGAGTGAGAATGAGAGGGGCAGACAATGCTAACAGAACAAGCCATTGCTGCAAATCTGCAGTCGTTACCTATTTAATCCAGATTTCACAGACAGACAGCTGGCCACAGACATATTTTTTGAATTAGCTGCCAATTTTTGAAATTGGAAAATTTCACTTAAAAATTTACATTCCAAGTGTGAATTGAGAAGTTGGGCCTGACAGTGCTAGGCTCTCCTTCCTTGAGGCAGAAATCAATGGGGACCAAGTAGTGGCAGCTCTCTTTTAGGAGGATGGGGCACTCACTTTCTGGGTCACCAAATTCCTAATATTCCCCATTGTTATGGGCTGAATTGTGTCCTGCTAAAATTCAGATGTTGAAGCCCTAAACTCAATATGACTGTGTTTGAAATTAGAGCTTTTAAAGAGTTAATTAAGGTTAAATGAGGCCATTAGGGGGTAGGGTCCTAATCCAATCTGACTGTTGTCCTCATAAGACGAGGAAGGAACACCAAGAATGCTTGCACACAGAGAAGAGATCACACGACAACACAGTGAGAGGATGGCCATCTGCAAGCCCAGGAGAGAAGCCTCAAGGAAAAACAAACCTGCTAACACCTTGATCTTGGACTTCCAGCCTCCAGAACTGTGAGGAGTAAATTTCTGTTATTTAAGCCACCCAGTCTGTGGCATTTTATCATGGCAGCCCTAGCAGACTGATACACTCACTGTGCCCTCAACCTCTACCACCGTGCCTATGCTGTAGGGTTTCTTCCCTACACCCTGATCACTTCACTCATTACCTGTCTGGATCCAGGATGAATTTGAATTTGATTCTGTCACTCATAAGATAATCACTTTAACCAACAATAAGATGCAGATGGCTCTGCAGTTAAAAAAAAAAGTGACTTTGGAAGATAATAGCAAAGTAGATAAAGTGAAACAGGTTAAATATTTAGGTGAAAACAATTTCTACAAAGGCAGATCATTTTCATGCAAAATAGACCACAATGAGCAAAATTTTAACAGATTTTTAAAAATTGTATCAGATGTCAGTTTAAGAAGAATATGTTAGTTAAGATCACTGGATCAGGAAGCAAAAAGAAAAGGAAATTCTGAATGCAAACCTTAGTCTGTGCTCCTTTTCCTCAGTTTAAAATAAAGACAGTGAGCAAGTACACATACAATGTATACAAAGTGCTTAGTACAGGGCCTGGCACAAGTAAGTGCAAAGTCATTGGAACTACTTATTCTGTTAGGGTGCTTTCAGCTACAAATAACAAGAGTTTCAACCCAAGCCACTCTAAATAATAAGGAACTGAATTGGCTTGGTAACTGGAAACCCCAAGTTGGGGTGGGTTGCAGGCTTCACTTAATCCAGTAGCTCTAGTTATCTCTGTTTCTCTGTAGCTCTCTTAATTCTGTCCCTTATCACATGCAAACTTCATCCTCAGGCTGGTAGCTAAATGGCTATAGCAGTGCTGGATTCCATAATGTCCTGAATAAAAGATATGTGTTTTCCTGCACCTGTATCCTTTTCCAGAAGGACCCACAAACTTTTCTTCATACCGCATTGGGTCAATGCCCATGTCTCCTTGTTGTTAGGGGAATGTCATGATTTCATTGGCCTAGTCCTGGGTTCCTGAGCCCATCATTAGCAAGGAGAATAGTACCATAAAGCTTAAAATAATCAGAGATCACTTCTAGAGTTTTGGTCACTTAGATTCCCCTGAGGCACATAGACTACTTGGTGGAGGTGCTAGATATCTGAACAAAATCAGGGTTCTGTTATGGAGGGAAGACAAGAGAAGCTGTGTAGGCAACAAACAGTGACTACTATGTTAGTATTTTCATTAGTAAAGGAAAGGGAATGCATAACTTATCGAATTGAGGTCTTACTTAAATCTTTTTATGTGCTAAGTGGCATGACATAATATAATACAGATATAAAAATATCAGCTAATTTGATCTTCACAGTGGTCCTATGAGGTGAACTTCATGATGCCCATTTTGGACATGAGGAACTGAGTGCCAGAGAAAGGAATGTCTTGGGTGAAATATCTACGAAGTAGCCAAAAGTCAGTCACATCTCTGTGACTTCATTTCTTTTCTATAAAATGAGAACAGCAACAGCACCTGCCTCATACGGTTTTCTGAGAATTAGAGTTAACGTATGTGACGTGCTTGGAAGAGTGTCTGGGACAAAGTAAGTGAGCAGTAAGCACTAGCACTGTTGTACCTTCATTTCATGGAATCTAAGGGTCCATCAATGGTAAGAAATTCCATTATTTTGGTAACACTAAGAAAGAAGAAAAAATTCTGCTACTTAAACTATTAATATAACCTAAGACTTACTTATCACTTAGAATTTTTATATTATATTTTTTGGAAAAAATGCTTTTAGCTTAACCTTAGATTTTTATCATAAATTACCTTTGTGCATACATAAAAGGAAAATGTAAGTGAAATAAATTGGTTAAGGTATTCCTAAAATTTCTTTAAAATTCAGTCAATCTTCATCATTTTTTCACTGAGAGTCATCAATATCCAAGTCCTTCCCGCAATATCATCCTCTGTGCCATGAAAAGTGCCAATGATGAAGTTGATAATAAAGCATTTTCTAAAATCCATAATATCAAAACAAAAACTTTTACTTTGGGTCTCTTTAACATAACTTTGCAATTATGTAGAGCTAATCTTCTTTGACTCACTCTAGAAAGATTGCCAATACTCTGAATAATTGGTTTCTAGTAGATAAAAAGAGTGATTCACTCCTGTCTCCAGGATTTTCTTCCAAGCTATTGACGCCCACTCAACAAGTTTTGCTGCTGACTCCTTGAATGCAGGTACAGGTAATGTCAACCACTTCACAGCTGCTGCCTCCCTGTGAGATATTATAAAATGCCATCACTTGAAAGATGCATTCTAGTTTCAGAAATAAAATAGTCTTATTATTAACTTTTCTCTTATTCTTATCTGTCTCCAAAGACCATAGGCCTTATAGTAAAATCAAAATCAGATGCCAGTAGCAACAGAGTATTAATCAAATAGACAAGAACCGAACACAAATTGAGTTACGTTTCACTCTTACTGAGAAAGTTAAGACGTTAAAAAGAAGGGACATCAAAAAGAGTTCAGTAGGAAAAGTATCTTATTTTATTGATTAGAGAAAATAAGCACAGAGATTTACTAACATTTTTTCTTCTTTTGATGAAAAGAATCAGAAACTTGAAATGTAGAAACATTGAAATATCCATCTAAGGCTGTCCCTTTGTCACTATTAGCAAGAGCCTTAACACTGGTATTTGTATTACAAGCTTCTCGGAGGCTACTGAGGCCTAGACTTTGTATGGTAAATAGACTATCAGTGGCCAATACTCAGCTAAGCAACTGAGGAGAGCTCAGACAGGAGTCACTTGGAGGATATTGCAGGATGCAAGAAGGGTACACAGGTGGTCTCTTAAATGCTACATTTGCTAATAACTTTTCAGAGCTCAATAATATTTCAGTAGTTCTTCAAAAGTTTTATAATTACTTGTGTAAGCCAAGATTTAAAGAAATAGAACATACCCTACCAAGAGTTGTCATAAGAGAACTCTCTCTTTTTTTTAATGTTGAAATATCCCTTCTAAAGACATTTTACAAACCTTAAGGTCACCTTTGTTAGTTTCTGCTACACTTCATTAATTTAGTTTATCTATCAGTCAGTCAGTACGTCAAGACTCAACATTAAATTCCTACTCTTTGTCAGGCACTGGAATAGGTGCTTCCAAAGAGAAATGACTAATACTTGACTCTTTTCCTCAAAGAGATCAGAGTCTAGTCGAGACAGATAAAGAAGATAATGATTAGAAGAGAGTGTGACATGTGGTTTGATAGAAAGGAGCAGAAGGAGTAAAGAAGACATAACTGAACCCAAACTTAAGAGCTGAAATAGGTGTGTCTTGGAGAGGAGAACACTTCCTATGGTTAATAACAGCCTGGCTCTTCCTGGAAGTGCCCAGAACACTTTTCCTCCCTCTTTCCTTAGGTAATCAGAGCACAAGGCAAGGTGGTATGATGACCGTGGCAGATGGCTTTGCAGTTTTCTTCACTCTTCTTGATGAGTAACTGCATTTCTCAGAATTCACTTCAGTTGAAACTTCTGAAGCCAAGTAAAGGCAAAGGGAATCAATTTCTTATCTGACTACCTTTGGTTTTCTTGCTTCCCTAAATGAAAAAAAAACTGTAGCTCTTTCAGTAAATAAAAAAAAAATAGATCTATTCCCCCACTTGAGACATTTATTTAACCATTTGACCAAAAATGTTTGGAAAGCCATGTTACCTGTATGCTTTGATAAGAAATACTTGGAATAAACTTTATTTGCATACCTAGCATGATATAATAAAATTGAGTAGCAATACCCAGAAAGCCAAGGAACTCCAGATGAAGGTGTTATGGAATTTTTTTGTACTATTTTGTAACTTTTTAAAGTCTGAATTTATTTCAAAATGAAAAAATTTTTTAAATGTCAAAGAAAGAGACAGAGGAAGAAAAGAAGGAAGGAATAAGTTGGAAAGAACAGGAGAAGTAGTGAGAGAGGGAATTCTAGGTAAAGGTACAGAGACACAGACCCAGTAATATATCTGGGTAACTACAAGTGTATAAAAGGCTGGAATATCTGAGACAGAGGGGACAGGGAAGAGACTAGACAAATATGGCACAAGAGAGGGCAGGTCATAGAGGAACTTGTATACCATGCTAAGGTTTTTCACTTGCATTTTGCAGGGCTTGGAACATGAACGTGACTTGATTATAATTGCATTTTAGAAAGATCATAGGTGTCAGTATGAAGAATGGACATGAGAAAACCAATAAGAAGACTATTTAAACAGTCCAATAAAAGATTATGTAGAAATAGAAAATTATAAACCCACCCAAACTTTGATTCAAACTTGATTAAAATTGGAATTGAAACCACAAAATACATATCACAATGACATTTTATGAGAATTCTCAAGAAAAAGGGAAGCTGTTGGCACAAGCTCCCTTGAAACTCCAAAGCCCTGGGCTAGACAACAGTCTTTGTTATTAAAAATATGAAAAAACTGAGAAATATTTGCAATCCCATTTCCATAAAAGCATGATAAATAAAGAGAATTAGTCAGCGTACAGTACTTCATGTATTGTTATTATAAAATTGAAATTTGCAAGTTAGCTAAAGAGAGGACAAGAATTTCCTGTAATACTTTGCTTTCTAACCACAAAGACTTGTAGTTTTCTCCAATGAAATATAATCCTTAATTTCAAAGTTACCGCAAGCTTGTTTCACATGTTTGTGGTCATATATATTTACCTACTATATGTTTGGTATAGGAATTTGCATTTGCTAGATTATGTGTAATGTAGAAAATTGAGTAGAAAATTGAGTTTACTCACTGAAATTATAATGTACACTGACTTCTTTTTGTAACTACTCTACTGCATAGCGGCATGAATTCATGTGCTGGTTAGAAAGTGTTGACCTTTATTGTTGGCTTTCTCCGTACAGAAATATTTAAAACAAAAACAATAGGACACAGATAATAATAGAGAGGAACAGATGGAATCAAACAATGTTATGAAGACAGATAAATGGGCCTCATTGTTTTTATGAGACATGAAGGATGAAAGAGTAGAGGACACTTTCTGTTTTAATTGACAAGGAATATAGTGGTGCCATTAACCATAGTACAGGAGAAACAGCAGGTTCAAAAAATAATAAGTGTCATTTAAGATACATGAAATTGAATGTGCCTTTAGTTACATTTAAGGGGATGTTGAGCAGATGGTTGAAAACACATATCTGAGGTCCAGAGACAGACTGATGCTGGTGATAAAGATTTGAACATTGTCAATATGTTAGTGATAGCAATGGCTGTGACATCAATGTCCACTGAAATGATTCTATACATTTTTATAGCAAGTAATAATTTTCAGAGCACACTTGCCACATGATAATATCTCATCTGAGGCAGGGAGGTCAAAAGTGTTTATTCCCATTTTACAGATGAAAACACTAAAACCAGATAGGTTAAAATTTGTCCAAATTCACAAATCCATGCTAGTGCTCAGATCCTCTAAATCCAATACCAATGCTCTTTCCATTGTTCCATGTTGGCTCATAATGAAACCACTGTGTGCAAAGTCCATGGGAAGAATCACAGGGCTTATAAATACTGTACTCTCCAACTTGGAGAAACCTAATCACCTAGAAACAAATTTCAGATTTTCCATGGCACTGAAATTGTAACAATGTAAACACACACAAATGTACACACACTTCATTCTTAAAGTACTATAGGTAGTTATTGGCTTCCTCCCACAGTTGGTGTCTCTCTCCTTCATCTACATTTAGGAGTCTCCCACCTCCTGTCACAGGGTAAAAAGAACATCCCAATTAACCAAGTATTATGCTTCCCTCTGCTTGCTCTCCCATGGCAAGAAGAATTAAGTAGCTCTTACCTTAATTCATGCCATTTACCTTAATTCATAAAGAAGTAGATAGGACAGAACACATAGACTGTCGGATCCCATATGTCATCCCGATGGACTGTTCACAGAGGGCTGACAGGGAATTTATGCAGGCACAAAATCATAGAAGAGCAGTGTCATCCAATGTGCCCCTGGGGTTTATGATCCAAGTGACTCAGACCAGAATATTCTCTCACCTGAAGTATATCTCTGATGAGAATCTGGTTAAAACTTAGAAATAAGTGTTTATTTTCCAGAGGGAAAAAGTTTTGAATATTTGAGGTGAAAATGCTATTAAAGGGGACAAACAAGATTTCAGAGGAAATTTTTAAAAGAATCGTGCCCCATTTAAAGTCAAAAAGCAAGAACTATTTGTAGAATAGAAAGAAGTATTGAAGAAACCAGAGAAGGAAACAAAAGCAATGTTACTAACAAAAAGCTCTAATCTTGAAAGTAGTGTGCACTCAACCATGCAGAATTGCATCTACTTTAAAAAGTACAAAATGAACATTTTTCAAGTAGAGCCACAATGGTGGCTGTTGAAATGCAGCAAAATGATCCAGAAATCAAAAGATATAAAGCAATCTCAGCAACCAGAATAAAGCTCCAAACACAAAACTACTCTCCTATCACACATAAATGTCAAACACAGTATATTTTATACCAAAGATACCAAGAAATTTGGATTCATGAAATAAGTATTAGAATTGATAATCCTAAAAATTGATCAGAAGGGCCCCTATATTGGTGGAAAAGTAGGATTTGGGGTTTGAGCAGTTTTTTCTTTCGTGGGAGGTGGAATTGTTATTGGTTTATTAAAGTATTCTCATTTGAGCTCTGTTTTTTATGTCCCTTTAATGTAGAGACTGACAAAATAGCTCACATAGATGGGTCCATAAAACATCTGGGAATGAATAAGGAAAATAAAATAAGGTAGGTGATGACAAAAAATAAAATACTGTGTAGGGAAGAGTAAGACATTGTGAAGGAGAGTCAGAAAAAGGACTTAAAATAAGTAAGAAACAAAAAGAATTGGACAATTTTGCTGTGGTGGTCTGGTGGATGTTATTCTTGATTAGATAAGTGCTAGATATTAAGAAAGAAATATTATCTCTTACAACATACTAAAAGAAATAAGAATAAGAGCATTCTAATTATTAGTGTCATTAGGAATAGACTTTGTAAAATGTATTCACTATATCTTCATTTTCCAAATTAACATGTTTATTTTTATGATGATAAAATGCCCTAATTTAAATATATGTAATTATTTTCTAAGTAAAATACCAAAGTTCAAGAATCATCAACTTCTATAATAATGGTACAACCCACGACTTACGCCTACACAACATTCCTGCTTTAGGAGAGAACTGAACATGAGTTAGAAAATCTAGCTTCCAATTCTCATTACTAACTGTGATGATTAGTTTTATTTGTCAGCTTGTCTGGGCTAAAAGATGCCCATATAGTTGATAAAACATTATTTCTGAATGTGTCTGTGAGGGTGTTTCTGGAAGATATTAAACATTCGAATGAGTTGACTGAGTAGAGCATATTACCCTCACCAATGTGGGCAGATAATATACAATTGCTGAGAGCTTACATTCGCTCTCTCTTCTCTCTTCATCTTTCTTTACTCTTAGCTATCTGACTGTCATCATTCTTGGGGTTTCAGACTTGCCCTGGGACTTACACCCTTGGCTCTCCTGGTTCTCAGGCCTTCAGGTTTGGGCTGGAGCTATACCATTGGCTCTCTTGGGCCTCCAGCTTACAGAGAACACATCACAGGACTTCTCAGGATACATAACTGCACGAACCAATCCCTCACTATAGATCCCTTTCTATATACCTCTCTATATCTTATTGGTTCTGTTTCTCTGTAGAACCCTGACTAATACACTAGCTGTGGAATTTGGGTAAGTCACTTGCATTCTCTAAGCTTTCATTTCCTAACAGGTAAAATCACGATGATGATGGTTCCCCACTTTCTTCACAGAGTTATGAAGAACAAATGATAAAATGTATTTCCAACAACAATTGGAAATCTACAAAGTGTAGTATAAACAATGCTAAGATGCATGTTAGCTCAATTTCATACAAAAGAGTCACTTTATTAAATATTTGTATTCTTTTTATAATGTACTATGCTGTATTCTTACTTAAAATAAAAATGTAAAAATACCTAAAAAGTAGAAGGAAATGACAGTCAACCGTAAATATCACCATCCAGAAAAAGAAACTCCCATTAATGTTTTGAATACCTATATATATTATAGATATTATTATATGTACTAGATATATAATTGAATTTACTCCAGATGGTTCATATAAAAAAACTAATGAAGAGGCTGCTTTCAGAAGTGTGTGCAGGTTAAGGGATTACACAAGGGACAGTGGGACACAGACAATAGCAAAAGTGGAAAGCTATGACCGCCCCTTAGCCAAAGGCAGGGGGAGAACAAACAGCTAATTGGCAGGAACTATAATCACGGAGAGCCATAGATTTGGTGTCAAAACAAGAAGAAATCAGTCATCAGAGCATTTTCTTCTTCAGCCCTCCAATTTTATGCTGGTGCCTCCAATTAGCCAAAAATAATTGGAAGGAAGCTGCTGATAAAGAAGTTTCCAAAATACCGTCTGTAAGAATTACCCTCTCAGAACACAGAATAAGGCAGAGAAGGGTGGAAGATCACCTAATGGGAGATGGTCAAATAAAGAAAAATTAGCATATATATTAAAATGGTATATATAGTATACAGTTTAATTTTGCATATTAAACTTTCAGTTCACATGACATCAATGAGCATTTGAAGAATGAAATTAGACACGTATCTTACACCACATAAAAAAGTCAACTCAAAATGGATCAAAGACTTAAATATAAGACCTGAAACTATAAAACTACTGGAAGAAAACACAGAAGAAAAGCTCCATGACATGGGTCTTGGCAATGACTTTTTGGATATTACCCAAAAGTGCAAGCAAAAAAAAGCAAAAACAGACAAATGGAATGGCATCAAACGAAATCTTCCACACAGCACAGAAAATAACAAAGTGAAGAGAAAATGCACAGAATTCCTTACAGTTTTGTAATTATTAGATCATAATTTTCTTATATTACCCATTATTGACATCTGATATGAGTTATTTAAAACTTAGAGAAGACAGAAGTACAGACTGAAGATCAGAAGGTGATTTGCTGAAATCATATGACTGATTGACACTTTTTCATAATCTACTCTTTGGGTAAACAAAGAAAGAAACAAAGATCCTATGGCAGATTGAAAAAACATTGCCATGGTATTTTGCAACTACTTTTCTACTATCTAAAGGTGAAGTCTATTTCCCTACCCCTTAAATCTGCATGGCCTTGCTTTGACCAATAAACAGAATGTAACAGAAGTGATGTCATGGGAATTCCAGAGTCTGGAGTTTAGGAGATTTTAAAGCTTCTGCTTTAGTCCTATTGGAACACTGCCCTGACCTAGCCATGTAAGGAAGCTGGTCTAGCCTGCTGGAGGCTCTGAGGCCATGTAGAGGAACCAGGTGCCTTGATCAGCAGTCAGCACCAACAGCCAGGGCCACACTGGACCCTTCAACCCAGGTGACCGTCTGGCTGAATGCAGTTGCATGCACAAGTTCAGGCAAAACCAGCAGTGGAATCTTACAGCCAACCCACAGAACTATGAGAAAAAATAAATCCTTACTATTTGAGCCACTAGATTTGGGGATGGTTTTTTTCTCAGCAATCATTAACAGATAGAGACCTCATAAGAGGCACTGGACATGTCTCTGAATCACCGATTGATTTCGGTTTCATGCTACAATACAGATGTGGGAACCAAGAGACTGTGAACCTTTTTTCCCAGAAGAAAATGAGGTTGTTTGAATTTGAACATGAAAGAATCATACATAAGTTGATAAAAATCGAGGTGTGTTAGTTTTTGAGAAGAAAATGTTATTAATAAAATTAAATTACATGTGTAAACCACACCACAACTAAAGAGCAAACCCACTTCCAGAGCGTGTATGGGCTTCTTTGGGTCATCCTCCCATGGGCAGACCACACTGCCAGTATGCCCATCCCTGGGCAAACAAGTTTGTGGGACATGGCTGCAGTGGGGAGACAAGGCAGAGACCTGTAGATTTTCCAAGCATCATCACATTCTAGAACAGAAGTCTGAAAAATTCAAGAACTGTAAATCCAAACCTGGCTTCCAAGTTATGATGGAGATATATCCTCCAAGAATTGAAGATAAAACATTTTATTTAAGTTTGTTAACTTGATTGAAAACTTCAACACGTTTGGACTAACATTATCTGGACCTCCATTATAGTATTTAGTATCTTGAACCCCACTAGTTTTAGAAGTTGTTCCCAACCTTCCAAATTGAGGTCCACTGACCCATGAGGGCTCATAGACATATTCCTTCCCATCACACAGTCACTTTTGATGATAATATTTTCATCATTTGAGTTTCAATTGAACAAATATTGGCTAAGCACTTGCAATATGCTGAATATGCTATAAGGTGATACTTGGTAATTACTGAAATAATTCTTTGGTTGAAAATAAATATCCCCAATATTTTTAATTTTGGAATACCACAAGATGGTTTTGCAAAACCTGATATAATTTTAAGCAATTTTGTTTTCTTTTTATACCCTCATTTCTAACTTCTTTTTAATATGGAACTGAAATGTAGATGGGATTATAGCTATTGTTTATAGTTTTCTTGTCTGTATTTTCTTGTTTTCTTTTTTTAAGAATGGGTTTACATTGCTCTATAATAAAAGTTTAAAAGTACAAAAACACTTGAACAGTCTACAAAACTACAAAAGTATTCTATGGCTAATTCCCTGAGCCAGGAAAGTAGCAAAAGGGCAAATAAAAAGAAAGATTCAGAAGATATTTAGGAGGAATGTTGTTCTCTATCTCTATCTTAGAGATAGAGAAAAGTTGAGAGTTCAAGGTGAGAGGGAGGTGGAACCAATAACAACGATGAGGCTTCTGGTTTAAGCAGTTGGTAAGAAAGCAGTGTTGCTCTTGCGATGGGGAACACATCTACAGGGAAGCAGCTGAGAGCATGAAGACAATAATTAAGTGCAAAAATGCTGTACATGGAAAGTAGATGAGGTGGAAGAGCATATCATCACAGTGTGACTCTTCTACCAATTAATTAAAGCCATGATCATCCTTGTTTTAGAAAAATCACCCTATTTGTTCACTTTTAGCTTCTCTATTTGGATCATAAGCCATTTCTTGCTGTCTTTTGCTCGATATTACATTTTTCTAGTGAAGCACCCCTCCTACAACGGACTGGCTCAGAGGAGTTGATTCCTAGAACCCCTGATGGAAACACCATGGGGAGGGAAAACTGGGTTCAAGTCTGGCTTGCTGCGATGCTTCTCTTAATGGGTAGAAATGTAATATTCATTAAAAAGAATTCAGACTTCAATCACTCTAATGATCATGAAACTTCTTTCATCAATGCATAATAGAACAAAAAGATTGATTTTCATTAGGAATGACTTTCAACATTTTTTTTTTACTTCTTATATAAAAAATAAGTCTGTTCAAAGTCTTATGAGGTCCAAGATATGTCTGATCTGCTTGGAAACAGTAGGTAAATTTTTATAGATTTTTCTTCCCTTCACCACCATAGTCAATTTAGAATGCTCCATTATCTGGTGAAATTTAGCAGCCTAAAATTGCCTTCAATTGAGAAGCCCCTTACTTCTCAGGAAAGCGCTATTTTTGAAAAGGACATTTAGTATGACTAGGATATTGTGTAGCTTCTTTTTATTTATTTATTTTTTTCTGAGGTGGGTTTTGGAAGGAATGAGGAAGAGGAAATAGCCATCAATGATATTATTTCATTGTTCATTTATAGTCCCTAAAAGTTAGAAAATGATTGCCTAACCTTTTCTAAGCATCAATAAAAAACTGAACAGTTTCAGGAGAATAAGGCCTCATCCACAGGCATCTGCAAGTGTAAGATGTTAAAGAAATATGAGTCCTCCGGATTGCCTGGCCACTTTAGATTGTAGAGACTTACCTTGTGTTGTTAAGATGGATTCCTGTTAAACTTGAAAGTCAATCTATTTACAAACTTAGAAGTGCTGAATAAGAAAGGCCCATAGAAGTCACACAATCTGACTTGGTCAATTAGAGTATCACATTCTCCTGGCCACATTGAGTGATCCAAGGGTAGGCATGTGACCTAAATCAATGAAACACGTGGAGACTGAAGCTGGGAGAGCGGGCAGGGAATCACACATGCCACCCCTTCCTTTCACAAATGTTCTAAGCATAATGAATGAGTGGCGTGTGTTTGTGCATACTAAAGTTTTACATGTTGAATCAATGAGTAAATGACAAAATTGAGGCCTAGAGAGATTACGTAGTCTTTTTCCAAAATCACAGAGAGATGGTGAGGTGGTAGTGAAAAATTTTCCAAAGAGATTTAAAGGGGGGAAAAAAAAGACCAAGGACAGCCTTCGAGTGTCTGAAGCATAAAAGACATCTATTGACTCATATGACTAAAACCCAGGAGAAGAGGCTTTCAGGCACAACTGGATGCAAGAGCTCAAATATGTCAAAAGGCTGAGTTTCTCTTTATTTCTCAGCTCTGCCTCTCTAAGTCACTGAATTTACTTTCAGGCTCCACAAGGTGAACCCTAGAAGTCTATTCTTTACTGCCAAAAGTCCTGGAAGGAAAAAAGAATGTGCATCTTTTCCAGGGGTCCTAGCACAAGCTTCACTGCCTTTCACTGAAACTGACTAGATCATGTGACCTGTCTTCAATCACTTTGGACAGGAGATTATAAGGTTCTGATTGGCCCAGTCTGTGTCACTTGTTCACCTAAGCAAGCGGTAGTCAACTCCAGAGTAAGATCAGGGTGATTCCTCAGGGAAAAATCATCCTGCTGTTATCAGGAGATGCCAGTTGGTAAAAACAACAGATGCCCACACCAGCAGGCACGCAGAATCTGGATCACCAGTGCCCTTCTGTGTTCTGTTTATGTGTTCTGCTAGCACACAGGAGGCCCAAATGAAGTATTGAGGAAGGGAGCAATACAGAATGGGCCAATGGGATACATCAGTGGCAAACTTCCTAGTTTTCCCAGTTTTGCTGAGGGGCAACTAGCCCAGGTTCTGCCAGCCCCAGGCATATTTATAATTGGAGGTACCACCTTCCACAGGGCATCTTTTGCAACCTCTCTATCTGTCTACACTTCCCATGTCTACACAGGATCATCTGCTAACTTGCTTCTCAAGGCCTAATTAGCCATTTAGAAAGGACTGAGCTCTCTCTTCTTTTCCTTCTTGAATTCAAAATTCCTAGAGAAGGCACCATTTACCCCAGCTTGAAACATTTGTCCAACATGGGCCATCCAACTGTAAACAGAGAATAGGACATGGGGAACAAAATAGCTGCTCCCATGGTGACAGTATAAACAGAGAAGAGATGGTTCCAAAAAAATTAGGGTGAGGGAAAAGAAGATGATACAACAGGTGTACAGGTCAGAGCAATTCCACTGCCTCTGGCAGGAGGCTCCTACTGCTGCTATCTGGGGACAACTCTGAATGTTAGGAAGGGTTATACCAAGGTATACAGGGAAACTTCAGGCTGTAATTTCACATTCATTCATTTGATAAAAAAGTAAAAAAAATATTTTTATTGATATAGATCATATTCTTCCTTCTTTACATTCTAAGTAGGATTATATGATTATTTAACTCAATTCACTAATTTTTATATCAGTAAAAACTCATAAATGTTAGACACACATTTCTGCTAAGCACAGAGAAAAGTTATATGCATGCATATATATAAATATAAGGTTTTAAGCTTTGTTTCTGGGTGTTAATTTTGAGGCCATCTTTCTCACTTTTCTGTAGTTCATGGTCCCCAGTTTTCTGCTGCAATTTTCCTGACCCAGCTAATATCTTTGGAGACATATTAAAGTTCTTAAAATTTATATAGGAAAATAAAACATAAAAACAAAACATAAAACATAATTAACACAGTGAGGACGAAATTAAATACACACTTGGATGTGTGTAGATAACACATTTGGATATGCATAGGCATTGAGTTTCTTTATTTCCAAGAGTTAATCTGATCTTCTTCACAAGCCCTCACTTCACTGGATAGTAGAAGGAAAACTTAAAATCGATTTTATCTATTAACCTTGATCCAACTCAATAAATTAAACAGTTTCATTGCGTGATCCATTCTCTTGTTCAGATAAATTTCCTGTCCTTATAGACTTCCTTGCCCTCTCCTTGTTCCTTTCCCAGATGCAGGTGACATTGAGGGGCTGGGGAAAGAGGGGTCCCATAGTCTCCTGGTGGCAGGAGGAGAAAGTCCCACTTTCCCACACATGGGTCCTTGTGTTCTCCTCGGGCTCCCCTGAGCATTGAGATAATGCTCTTTGGTTACTGGTGGTGAGTCATCCTACTAGCAACAAATGACAAAACCTGTGGCAGTTTCTCTTACTTCGATCAGTGTCCTGTGATCACCCCTACTGAGCCAACCCCTCCTCAGCAATTGCTGGGGTTGTATAAACCCCGAGATCTCACCATAATATCCTGTTGACCCACAGGCAGAATGGCATACTAAATGATCATCAGCAAATCAGCAGTAGGGTCACTTCCCAACCCTGAGACATCCCTCCCGCTAAGCTTGCCATCAACTACTTCTCACATCTCTTTGCAGGACATGTGAGGATGTCTTGATACCTTTCACTTCGTAGAGATGGAATCCTCTCTGCATAAGCAGTCTACATCAAGGATTCCATTCTGAAGTAGCCACCAAAGTTGGTGTGGGAGAAGTCACCAAAAAAGGTGGTCTCTTTTCAGACCTTTTAATGGAAAAGTAAAACAAGAGAACTTCCCTCAACTCATCTAATAAACTTTTGCTCAACAGTCACCTCTCTGACTGTTAGACTGCTAAACCCAGAAGGGGAAAATCAGGACAAGTATATTTCAACTCCTGTTTTATCTTACTTCCATTCCGTTCTCCTTTTGACCCTCAACTAGAAGGCAAAAGAGTTAAGATTTCTGTCTCCTCCTTTTAAACCAGACCTTTCTCTATATTATGTCCTTCTTCTTCTCAAGGTAGAATTTTCCATCCCACTTTCTCTGATTCTATAATGTCATATGGCTGCCAGGGAACAAGACAAAGTAGGAAGAGGAATTTTAAAAAAACACCATTTAATATTTCCAATACATTTTCCCATTTATACTTGTGTGTTTGCATCAAAGAATGGTCAGTGCTATCAAAGATGCCTTTTGTTTTTCATTTGAAGTTGTTACCTCCTTTGGAAGGAGTTGGCCTGATTTATATTTTTCCTGTTTTATAAGAAGTCACATGTGGAGTCCTTTATAAAAGAGGCATGTATAACATTTTTGATTTATTCCTCTGGTGTTTTCATGTCCTTATATAAAGAGACACCCAAGAGAAGTCCTCTGGCTGACCCACCCATAATCCATCTTGGCCTGGACCATAACTTCCCTTATAAAAGAGAGATTTAGCAACTGCTAAAGCACAAAAAAAGAAAAAAAAATGAGACTTTCTTCCTAATGTAATTAAATGCACTGAGAAAGGGAAGCATTTTGGATAGAAGGTGAGCAGCCATCATAAGCATTTATGCCAAGAATAAATATTTATGGATTTGTCTATTGATGGGAAGCTCTAGCCTGTGATTACATTCTGGCTTGTGTGGTCTCTAAATACTTCCCATGAACTCGCGTTGCTGGGCACAAAGTCATTAAGCATTATGTCACGAGCAGCTGTTGCCTGAAGCCCTCTCATGGTGCTATAACATAGCCAAGGTCCTGCACTGTGCAAATGGAGGGGATTCATTTTAAGTGAGAATTTTAATGAGGAAAAGATTATTTCTGCCACAGGGGCTTTAAACTCTCTCTAACAAGACCACTGTGGAACAAAACCATATGTAAAGCCCCAACAGCAATCAAAGAGCCTCAGCCCTGGAGTTAGAGAGAGAGAGAGGAATAGTATCACTCAGCCAACCCCTAGTCTGGTCAGGATCTAACCAGAATCTGAAAGCCTCATACATGCTCTTCGCCTCCCTCCACAGTTTCCCTAGTTCTGACTTCAGCCTTGTGGCCACACCTGTGTGCCACTCTGAACACAGACTTCTCCCTTCCCATGCCATTCCTGCTCCGCATTGGATAAAGACTGCATCTGTCCCTATGCTTACTAATCCAAATCCAGAGGTTTAGTTTCAACATCTTCCTGCCTGATCCTGGATGGGTAGCTTTGTGAAAGGTCCATTTTTTTCCACAAAGCCTTCCAGAAGAAGGCTATCCTCTGCTTTAATAATTGCTATTTCTAGGGCACATCTGATTTCAAGTACGTGGAGAAAAAAGCATGAAGGCAGATGAGGGCAAAGCCAAAAAAGAGGTTGGTCCTATTTTCAATAACGTAACTCCCTGCCATGGTAACCACAACACCTTGTGATAGTGTTGATTGTTGCTCTTGTATTCTGTATGGTTCTACACCAAGCACTTCGGTCTTGTCTTGGAGTACAGACAAGAGGTTTAAATTTCAACTGACAATGCCTCCATCAATTCAATGAAATGTCTACCAGTTCAAACTGTTTAGGTATAAGTTAGTCATGCTGTTGAATATATGCAGACTCCCATAAACTCTAATATAAAAGAATTCCATGTATGATTTTATTTTGTTACATCACCATTATGAGAAACATGGTTTTAGGGGCTCCACAGTGGAGTGAGACTTCCTGCTTTCTAGGCAGGGCTGGTAATTTGGTTGAGAGAGGAGCAAACCATTCTGCACACTCCACCCCACAGCCTTGTATCTGACCTTTCCTCTTCCTCTCTGAAATTCAGCTGTTCTTTCTGAACTACCTGGAGGCTCTCTCCCTCATTTGGGTCCTCCTTGCCCCTCTGACTTGGCTATCTCACAAGATTCCATGCTCGGCCCTGCTGGCATGACTCTCAGGGACTCCATAAGGAAAACACCATTTGCTGATACAGCTTTCCAGGTCACAGACAAAGCTGGTGGCTGAACATACCAGGTCTCTGCCAAGCCTCCTCATGCCCTAGTGCAGCCCACAGCTTGAGCAGCCCATGTTTGGCTTATAACCCATAAAATACCATGCTGGTCATTAAAATGTAGAAGAAGGTCACTGTCCAAGAAGCATTTTTAATATTTTGGTATTATTTAAAAATGGAATAAAACTATTATTTCCATGTTTAAAATGCAAAATTCCTAGGGTATATTTTATGAACTGCTCAATTGATTCTTCTGAAATGCTCTTTATTTTACATGTTCATATTTATAGGACTTATTCTCAGGGTAAAACTAAAGAGGCAAAAACTCAGTCTGTGAATTTCCTCTAATGCATGACATATCAGTTGTAAGAAAACTACAAGAAAGCGTATCTATCTAGGTTTGCATAGATCTTGTCAGTGGTGTATGCATGCATGTGCACAGGCACTTTGTGTGTGTGTGTGTGTGTGTGTGTGTGTGTGTGCATCCTAATCCACCAAATCCAAATGGGTGGTGGATAGTTAGATGCTTTTGGGTGTTGCTGTTTGGACTTTTATTACTAAAACACCAAACTAGGGTCATCGTGAAAACCACTGAAAAAGGACTTCGATCATGGAAAACATGATCTGATTTAATTGACCAGAAAGCTCATCAATTCCTGCTGCTCCCTCTATTGATTAATAACAAAACAACCCTGGTTTTCCATTTCAGCAAAGAAACATGCTTACTGAGTAAAACCACGGTTAGTAGCAATACCAAAGAAGTCTTCTAATTCTTTACAGACCCAGAAACCCCTACTTGTTGCTGAAAAGAAGAGAAAAAAAAAGAAAACAGAAGGCAAGGATAGAGAAAAAAATATGAACATGAATTTCATTGAAATATTTTTATTGCCAAAATATATTTTGAACTAAAAGAACAAAAATAAAGTGATGAAAGACAGAGCTACTTGGTGAAAACAAAAGCTACCTGGTTGTTTGATAGAGGAAAGGGAATAGTTTCCTTTAGCAAGTTTCTTTCCCCATTTTTTGGTGGCTGGAAAACACGTGTGATAAAACAAAAACATAACTAAATTGACAGGGGATTTAAGTCTAATCAGATTTAGAAAAAGTCAAAATGTCTTTGGAGTGGAGAAATGGAAGGAGGAAGTTTTATAGACTACAATGGGAAAGCATTATTTACTTCTCTCTGGAACATTGATAAGCTACCAGGTAATGAAATTTTTATAGCAATATTTACTACAAATTGGCTTTGTTTCCTGCATCCTTATTTTGGCTGTGCTAGTCCCTTTGCTGAGCCATCTTGTTTGACATTGTGATCTTTACTGCCTCTCCCATGCCGTCCTCTCCTCCATCATCTCCCTTTCTGACCAGCATTAATACTCACTTGTTCTCTCACTTGTCATCAGGCTTCTTAAGATGAAACTCTGAAATCCTACCTTAGCTCTGTAGATTGCTCCCACCCTCTTTCTTCCTCTTTTGCCACTGGCAGCCGAGTGTGGTGCAGACCCCTAGTCCGTGTCAGAAAACTACTTCTTCTCTCCCATATTCCACCACTGTTTCCTGGGCTCTGAGAAAGCATTTCCATTCTCTATTTTGACCATTCACCTGCATGTCCTACTGACACTTTCACTCAACATGTCCAAAACCAAACTTATCACCGCCATCCCAAACCAGCTCCTCCCTTTAACTTCCCTGCTTCTATCAATGACATCTTGAGCTCAAAGCTCCTCTTCACCTCTTACATTGAATCAATTGCTTCTGCTCTGACTCCCATATCTATTCTGTCCTCATCCCCTCTGCCTCCACACTAGTTCAGAACCCCGTTACATTTTGCCTAGCCTACTGGGAAAACCACCCCGTTGATCTCCATCTTCATCCACTCCAATCTATCCTTACTCGCAGCTACCAGACTACTCATCCTGACACACAGCCCCCATCTTCTTGTCCACCCCCAGCTATAAAACACCTCACTGTCTTTGGAATCAAGCACAAACACTTTGTCTTGGCACTCAAATAACTTTACAAATGAACTCCAACCCACTATTGAGATTTATTCACCACAACTATCAATCATTGAACTAAATCAATGTGATGGGGAAAGGTCTGGTCCAGAACTAGGATTTTGCCTGGAAGCGCAAGCCTGCATATTATTCATGGGTAGCCATGTAGGGAAGTTGACATGTGGCCCAAAGGCAAAGAGGGATGTCCAAGATAAGACCTGACAATTTCATAGTTCTTTCCACAGCTCATTACTCTATAAGATGCTCCATGAATTCTAGCTAAGCAACTTGCTTTTACTGCATTGTAAGCTAAGATTTTACATTTGGACAAATCTCAGCCAAAGAGCAGATGTTTTCTTATGCCTTTCTAAATCAATGTGGCTTATTATTCTCAGTTTTCTGTTAATATATACTCTGTTACAAATACATTCCCCAGGCTGGGACTCAGCTATATTTTGATGAGGAGAAAGAAACAACTTTCACTGAAGTCACATTAATGATAACAGTCCTTTTCTCTTTCATCTTGCAGCTAAACTAACAATGCATCCATCCAGTCAATGAAATGTCTGCAGATTCAAACTGTTTAGGGATAAGTTAGTCATGCTATTGGATATTCAGACTCCCATAAATGCGACTCCAATTTAAAAATAACAATAAGAACGATTTCCCACAATTGTAATGTTCCACAGTATGCAAATTTATGCCACAGACTTTGTGGACTTTTACCCTTACCATTTTTTTAAGTTAGGCAAAAAAGATACAGTGAAAAGGTGAGCAAAATTTTTTAATAAAAGGCTAAATAATAAATATTTTAGGCTTTATGTGCAATATGGTCTTTGTTTCAACCACTCAACTCTACCTTTGTAGCATGAAATCAGCCAGAGGTACTATGTAAAGGAATGAGTGTGTATGTGTGCCTGTAATACAATAAAAAAAATTATTTTGGGGACACGGAAATTTAAATTTTATGTAATCTTTATGTGCCACAAAATATCATTCTTCTTCTGACTCTTTTTTCAACAATTTAAACCATTGTAATCATTTTAAAAATTCTTAGTTCACAGGCTGTATAAAAAACAGAGGACAAGCTGTATTTGGCCCATGGGCCATAGTTTGCCAACTCCTGTTATAGTGCTATTATGGTCTGAATGTTTCTGTTCCCCCAAAAATCATATGTTGAAATCCTAATATCCAAGGTCCTGGTATTAGGAGGTGGAGCCTTTTAGAAGGTGATTAGGTTATGAGGGCAGAGCTCTTATGAATGAGATTAGTTGACATTGGTCTTGGCAATGATTGTTTGGATATGACACCAAAGACACAGGCAACAAAATCAAAAATAAACACATGGAACTACATCAAACTAAAAAGCCTTTGTATATCAAAGGAAACAATCGACAAAATAAAAGGCAATCTACAGAATGGGAGAAAATATTTGCAAACAATACATCTGATAAGGGGTTAATATGCAGAATATATAAGGATCTCACACACAATTCAATAGCAAAACAACAAATAACCCAATTAGAAATGAGCAAAGGACCTGAATAGATATTTTTCCAAAGAAGACATACTAATGGCAAACGGATATATGAAAAGGTGCTCAACGTCACTAATCATTAAAGAAATGCAAATCAAAACCATACTGAGATACCACCTCATGCCTGTTAGGATGGCTAGTATCACAGACATGAAGTGACAAGTGTGGGAGAGGGTGCACAGAAAAGAAGACTCTTGCACACTGTTAGTGGGAATGTAAATTAGTACAGCCATTATGGGACATGGTATGAAGTTTCCTCCAAAAATGGAAAATAGAACTACCATACAATCCAGCAGCCCGATTTCTAAGTATAAATCCAAAGGAAATTAAATCAGTATCTCAAAGAGATATCTGCACTCTTATGTTCATTGCAATATTATTCACAATAGCCAAGATATAGAAACAACCCAAGTGTCTGTCAAAAGATGAATGGATTTTTTTAAATGTGGTATATGTATACATGGAATATTATTTTCCTTCTTTTTTTCACATAGAAAAGAAGGAAATCCTACCATTTGTGGCAACACGAATGAAACTGGAGAACGTTATGCTAAGTGAAACAAGCCAGACACAGAAAGATAAATACTGTACTATATCATTTATATGTGGAATCTAAAAAAGTTGAACTCATAGAAACAGAGAGTAGTATGGTGGTTTCCAGAGTCTGAGGGTTGGAGAAAATAAGGAGATGTTGATTAAAGGGTATAAATTTTCAGTTATGAAATGAACAGGTTCTAGAGATCTAATGTACAGCATGGGTGGTGAGGGATGTGTTCATTTGATTGTGATAATCATTGCACAATATAAATGTATATCAAATCATTACATGGTATACTTTGAATATATGCAATATTTATTTGTCAATTAAATACTTTAAAATAAAAAATAAATAATTTTCTTACAAAAGCCTCAAGGGAGCATGTTCGCCCCTTCCACTATGAGGACACAGTGAGAAGGCACCATCTGTGAACCAGGAAATGGGCCCTCATCAGACACCAAATCTGCCAGCACCTTGATCTTAGACTTCTTAGCCTCCAGAACTGTGAAAAACAGATTTCTCTTGTTTATAAGCCACTCAGTTTATGATATTTTGTTATAGCAGCCCAAATGAAGAGAAGTGCTATCCTTACTACAGGTGAGATTCTGTGGCTCAAAAGTTAATATGACTTTGTCTGAAATCACACAAGATGGTATCAGTATTTTTGGTGAAACTCTAGCTCACATAATTTGACCAGAATTCTAGTCTGCTCACTCTATAGCAATGCCTCCCTACATTTAGAAACATCTAAGAGTGGCCACCCATTCCTCTAAGCAATGAACATTGCATCCAACATAGAGAATAAGACCAAGAAACTACAAAATTTCATCTTTCCCCAAAGGATTCATAAGTGGTCTGTGACACTTTTCTCTCCAGAAACTGAATGCAAAAAATATGTGTAGGTTTACATTGTTAAGGATGTCCTCCTCTGGGCCCTCTCCTAGACTAGTCCTCATCCATGGACTGCAGTCCTTGGCCTACTGAGCTCAGTTTTAGCAAAAAGAAAGAAAAATAAATAACAAGAAAAGAGAAGCCTATACATGTGCTGCTACTGGAACCTACCCAGCCTTTCAGGATCAGAACTGTGCTCCTTAGGGAGAGTAAACACAGACTCATGCCCTAAAATAGGGACTTGGAGTGGTAAAGGTACCCACAGCACAGAGTTTGATTTGGCCAAAGTCTTTCCTCCCCAAAGCCACTGCTGTGGTGATGGAAAGTGAGCACGGATGGGAAGCACAGCAGTGACTGAGAGAGTGCCCAGTGACTACCGCCATGTTGGACAATGGTGGTGGTGACTAGAGGAGGAGATTGGGAGGACTGTGATCCCAGAAATGCCCTGAACCTGAAGGGTTCCTTTAGACAATATTGATTTTATTGTCCTTGGTCAGATGTTACACTGTAATGTGAAAACATGTTTTGGTAGCATGGGGAAAGCACTGACATTCTTCACTGGAGGGCGTAAGGCAACAGAAATGGGCTACCTAGAGACCCTGCCCAGGTATATGGAGGACAAATGGATTATACAGATGGTGGGTGTCTCACACGGACAATTGGTTCCTTCCTTGAAATGTGTGTTGCTTGCTTCCCAGATTGCTACCATTTATGGGCATGGAATTATTGGAAAGGTCAGAACTAGTCAGACCACCAAGCCTCTAGATTATCCACATCTGCAGATCCCTCTTCATTTATTTCTGTCTTAATTTTAGAGTCTTTTTTATTTTTTTTTTTTTTGATGATAGAGCTGCTGCGAGGACTCATTTTATTACTCATGCCTTCTGTAGCTGTAGCTATTTAGATAGTGTATTGCTAGGACCATCCCTGTCCAGCAGCAGCTTTCTAAGAAGTGCATTATTTTCCTTCTTCCTAGGAGTTAGCGGCTTCTGCTTAACATTTCCAGAGCTTTTGGAGACGATCTCCTCTTCCAGGAAATTAGTCAAATATAGAAGATAGTTTCCAGATGCAGGCTGCCCTAGGTCATTCCCTCACCTTTTGCATTTTAAGGAATCTACCCACCTATTATTAATGGCAAGTTTGTACCGAGTAGCATGGATATAAATTTCTAAAGGTCAGGAAATGAATTCTAACCAAGAAAGATCTTATTGACATCTCCAGTGACCTATTAGGACAATGCACTATCATCCCATAAAGACTGATAATATTATTTTAATAAGGAAAACTGCCTGAACATGTTTAGAGACTGAATCAGTAGATTTGATTGTCAGGGTTGGTTGTGCACGTGTGTTGAGGAGTAGGGAGGACTGGAGATGGTGTGTGGTCCTTTTGCCATGCCCCAGAGATTCTCTAATTAACCTGAGCTTGCTTTCATCTGTGTCTGGACATGACTGCTGTCAACACATTGAGAAAACCAGGGCGATAGCTTAGAATCTCCTGGCCTTCTATTTGTGTCTGAGACCTGACAAGAGATTGGTCTTCCCCTATTTTGGCTCTTTATCTTTTTTCTTGGTCAGAATTTTGTACTTAAACTTCATCTGCCTCCAGTCAGACTTGGATCCAAAGCCTGTTCTCATCCAGCCCCACCTGTGACCCCTCACTACAGAAAAAGCTGCATAGACTTCCCTCCCCTCCATTGTGTTCCTTGTCTCCCACCTCATCTAAAATTTAACAACATTCTCCTTTTAGGTAACTTGTGTTTGAACTTTCTTGCCCACCTAAGTTTGAGTAAGTTAGACCCTAAGGGCAGGCACCAGCCTTTTCAGGTAGATGCCACTAAAAACATTCAAGAAAAGAAAATAAAAACAAGCTTTCAATTGTATTGTGCTTATATCCCCAGTTGTTTGATAAGTTTCCAGTGATGTTTACAGGAAAAATGAAAAATTTGACATTCTACCTGTAGTAAGGAAAATTTAAGCTACAACTAAGAAGTCAACATGAAAGGACATGAGAATTTACATATGTGGATTCTATCACAAGTTAGCTGATCTACAGTTTGATAACAAATATCTGTAGAATTCCTCTACTTTTTTTCCTAACACCTTAATACCCCAGACCCTACCATCTGTCCTTACTGGCTGACAAATATACGTACATTCTCTATACAAACATTCATCATATTAGTGTTCATTTACATCTTTTCCATTATTTCATCACTTTATGTGGGATGCTCAAATGACCACAAGTTCTGCTGAACTGGAACTATACTGATGATCACATCAGGATGATAAATACACAGAATGTAGGGAAAAAAAAACCTAATTGAAGAAATAGCAAACAAGGAATGCAGGCTTTAGTGACATTTGGAACCTAAATCAAAATGACATTCTCCCAGGAGCTGGAGAGGGGCGCCTGCTGGTCCTGGGGTTGCTGTTGTTGATATCAGAAGTCATGCTGTGCAGCCCAGCAACTGCTGCTGCGTCTGGGGCAGCCAGTTTAAGATTTGCTCCAGTAGCTGTAATTTAAGAGTAAGGGCATTGGGAGTTGAAACTGAGCACTCCACAGCATGTAACCAAGGAGATTTCTATCCACATTGCAGAACCTTTAGGCTCACGCCACAGCTTTTCTATTCTCTGTCAGCTTTTTCCAATTAGAGAGCAGACCGAGTAGAAGGAAATGATTACCCACCAGCCCTATCTGAAATTACCGCTCAGAGCGCCCCTATGCTAGCTTCTGAGCTGGGCTCTCCAGAGACGGACTTGCAACCCGGCACTTCCAAGCACTGATTGAAGCTCATTATCATCAAAGTGGTTTGGTAGTTCAGTTTTATCCACCCCATTTCACAGATGGCCAAATTAAGGTCCAGTGAGGTTAAACAGCTGGTGCAATCTCATAGCTACTGAATTGCCAGGTCTTTGAACTAGATACCAAGGTCCGCTTTTTTTATACCACAAGCCATTTTCTCTCCCTCATCAAAATATTTTGAAAGAATCAGAGAGTTAAGTTAAAAAAAAAAAAAAAGCGTAGTATGAGTTTTAGGGCTCTGAATAAAATGCTCTGCAGAATCCACATGACAGCTAATGCTTTTTGTCAAACTACTGAAAACAGACTTTTCTGACTCTGGTTAGCTCTGGGATAAAACTCTATTTTCCTTATCCTCTGAAATCCTTTACCATTTTCCTGAAATACCGCACATCAAAATAATATTTTGTATACCCCTGACAATTTTAACCCTTCTCACCATTATTCTAGCCTTGCCATGATGTAAGGGGGAAGCAGAATTCTTACCAGTCACAGCTAGGAACTTGTCTGGTGCTGTTCCTTGCAACAAGGTGGAGTTTTCTACAGTCTTCTTCTGTCTGTTTTCACATTGGTGGTGATGAACACTATTAAGAATTGCACATCATTTGCTCTTATTCGTTACTTCACCTGCAAAATGAGGTTCCAATTCCACAGGGTTAAATTCGACAGTAAATGTGAAGGATTTTGCTGCACATCTGGTATACGCGAAGTGCCTGTTAGCTGTTATTTCTTATTAAAGTAATATCACATATTTATAATGAATCTTCAGTGTAACATAAATGAAAGAGCATAACATCCAAGTTAATTCAGAGACGTGGGTTCTAGTTGTGGATCTACCACTAAGCACTCACTTCTGTAGCTCTAAAAGACCTCCTTCCTCTCTCCAACATGGGTATGATGCTTGTTCAGCCTTCTCAAAGTTATAGGAAGACTCAAACATGCTGGTAGTTTTCAAGTACATTTTAAAACATTAAAAAGCCATGCTTGCAAGTGTGAGTAATGATTTCAGTTGCTCTCACCATTAAGTCACTGCTCTATGATACACACGCATTCACTGCATTGGAAGGTTGCGGGTTGTTATAGAAAGAACTTAGTGAGCTTTGGCTTCAGGCAGAATGGGGTCCAATCCCAGTTCTATCACTGATTTGTCTCTCACAGCCTTGCTGGTCCAGTTGGGATAAAAAAAAAACCTATTGTCACAGAAGTTCCTATAACTAGGAACTAGTAACCAGGAACTAGGTAACTGGGTTAGGCCCAAGGCTCAGACATCCCAGGATATGAATCTGGGTAGCACTGCCTCTGTTTTCTGTCTGCATTATCTATTGATATTTGCATGACACACAGAGAAAACTTGAACTAAGTCTGTAAGTGAGATTTAAATGTATTCAGACATGGTTCTCTGAATGCATCAGTATTGTTGGAAGCCAGATTATGGAAAAAGAATCTTTTTTTACTCCTAAGTAAGAAAAAATCTTAGTAAGTAAGAAAAAAATCAGACCACTACTTGGTACAATTGACCACTAAGTAAAGGAGGCTTCGTACATGCTTTATTGTCCCCAGATGAAATTCAGAGATAATAAAAGCTACTTACACACACATAACATTTTAAAAATCAATAAAAATGGCTTCAGAAATAAAAAGGAAAGTAATTTATAATAAAATCATTTGTAATCAGAAGGTAAAAGCCGGGAGGTGATAAGACTGGGAGATGAAATGACATAAGCAGAAGCTTGTGCCCTGTGTAGAATCCCACTGCCATTACCCAGCTGACCCACGAGTCTGTAACATTGGCAATCCACATGCCAGGAGTGGTGCTGCCATTGGTGATATAATGTTCTGAAATGAACAAGTCCTGATGACATTCTGAGTAAGACAAAAATGTGATGTTCTCTCAATTTATATAGCAATTGCATTCTTAGAAAATTCAGCATACATATTAAAACTTACCAAAAAAAAGTATTGTACTGATATAAAACATAGTTCTTTGGCTTAGATAATGATAAATATGCTTTGCTTTTCACCTAAAAAATGGCCAGGTGGACATTGAAAAGCTAAGTGGGTACAGGATAATTCATTCTTGGCAGGATTTCTAGCAACCCTATCCCAATCCACTAAGAGTTTCCCTGATCAAAAGAGCCCTATAAATTTCAAACATACTCCCTAGAGAGCTATTGCCCCAGTGAGTCAGTACAATCTTCACAAGATCATAAAATTATAATAATCAAGTAACTTCATAATGTGTCTCTTTCTCTTGGTTTCCTTCTAGAAATCCTAGGCCATTTTCTTTCTGTCCCCACTTTTAAATCAAATTATCTTTTTAGATTATACTTTGACCACCTTGTGACTCATATTTGGCAAGAAAATTATGTCACTTCTCAGAATCTTTCATCCACCATGATGAAACCTAATCCATCAGTCATTTTAGCTCCATTTCACAGAGGAGAAACTGAGCAAATGAAGGCAGATGACTCACCAAGGGAAAACCACAATGTGACTGCAGAGATTGGCCAGAATCTGTATCTTTCAGGCCTGGTCACTGAGCCCCTTTGCTCTCTGTTGTTTGTCCTACTTCCCTCCTGGACTTGTGACTTCATTAGCATTTTTAAGGAGTGAGTGGGAGAAGACCTAAAAAAACTCAAGGCCCTGATTTGCTACTTGCCAATTTCTCTAGTAAGCAATCAGTAGTGAAGGAGAACCTGAAATGTGTTTCCATTAATCCGAGCTCTTGCTCTCCCTGCTTTACATGATTAATTGCAGCCTAGCTCTTAAAGGACTGCTGGCCACCACCGAACCTGCTGCTCCATTGAGAGCAAATCCATCATTGAACCTGCTCAAGTGTCTGAGTGCATGAGGAACACACCCAGATGTGACAAAACAGGGTCAGGCCACAGATTTGTTCAGTCAGGGGACAAGCCATGCACCGTGCTTCCTGTCTCCCTGCTTTGCAGAGATGTGGCAGGGAGTGTAATAAAAAGTAATGATGTGGAAGAGAGCATGCTGTTGCCTTCCGAGGGTCAAGTCGGTACAATTTGTGCAAGGTCCTGACATTTTCACTCTTTCAGTACAGAAACACTGAATAAAAAAATACAGTGCCAAAAAGAAAGACACATATCAGGGTCACTTTAAACACTTTAAAATAGATCCCATATGAGGCATCCCAATATATCACGAAGATGGCTTTTCAGAGCGAGAGAGGCAGCTTTTGGGGACTGCCACACGGTGCCACCTCTGTGAGTAACAACGAACTTGCTCTTCTCAATCACTGCAGGCCATTCTCGCGAGAAGCTATATATCAGCTCTCATGTTTGGAAAGGCCGTTTTCTAATAGGGCAGGTGGGTTCTTGCTTATTCTGATAAAGAGAACTATCAGTTCATAAAGTGATTCAAAGGATTTATTCAGTGTTTTCAGAAGGAGAAGGGCCCAGTGCCCGCTTGGGAACACATATCAGATGATAGGTAAAGAAGATGGCAGTTCATAAAGGCGTTTTCAGAGCTTCCACATGACTGACGTATTCCTGAGGGCTCTGAAAATGACGAGTAGAACTTTGCAGCCTCCAAATTGCAATGATTGTAGCTGCGACCTCCTTGGATTACAAAGAAATCTTTTAACTGCTTGACTACAGGGTTTATTTAGATATTATCACCACCTAGATGGTAGCCTAGCATCTGAGAGGCGATAGAGCATGCTGTTTGCAACCTTGGGGGAGTTAAAAAATCTCTTCATGTGTTTCTGTACCTATGTATACACCTATTTCATAGGGTTAATGGGAGCATTTTATAAGTTATTAGTGGCTGGAAAGTGGGAAATATTATGTAGTGGCCACAAGGAGAACCAGGACACCATTAGATGTTGATGCATAATAGAATACAAATACAGTTTTATATGTTTTAACTTGGGGAGTGCAAAAAAGTCCCACATACCCCTAAAATCTTCTTAGTCGGGATTGTCATTATGATTGATATTGCTGATACCTTACATTTGCTTAGTGACTTCTGGTTTAAAAAGCATTCATTTTGATCTTATTTAACCCACTCTAAAATGCTATGAAGTTACTCACTATGATACCAGAACGTTCCAGTCTTTTAAATTAAGGCACGTTTCTAAAAAACCCCTTTTTAAATTTCCAGTAATGCCAGCATCAGAGGAAACTGAGCTATTGCTAATGAAGGCAGCACATTGTAAATCAAGGTACATTTCTCTTTCTGCTCACCCTGTTAAAGAAACAGAACTGAGATTGTTTTTTAATCCAATAGGGAACATTGCAAAGGTGACGATTTTAGAATGACAGCAAGTCTTATTTTTAGCAATGAATGTTATATTTTTTGGCCAAAGACTTATTGCATTCATTCATTCAACAAATACTTGTTGAGCACCCACGCCAGGCACTTTGCCATACTATAGGAACACAATCGTCAGCACTTTTGTTCAAATATCTACAATATATCGAGCCATCCTACTAAACCAGACAGAAAAAGAAGATTAGGAAAAATAAAGTCAGGCTAGTTTAAAGACATTGTAAATGATCATCATCAGCAGGATCTGGTGATAAATGAAGCAATGCAACAGAAAGATGGGAAGCATAAAGTGTTTGCCACTATAGGTGCATAAAGATGCATTTTTGAAAATTATGGCAATTAAAGCACTTAAGATAAAATGTTAGTGATATGGCGGGGGGATTCCTCTCACCCCCGCACCATCCACTCCTGCCAGCCCTCCTTCCAATAATCATGCGACTACTGGCCTCCTGAGCTCACATCTGACGAACACATTCAATTCTTTTCAGCCCGGCAATCACACTGAACACATGTAATATGTAATTCTCAGAGAAGGCTGAGAGAGTTAACAATGAAGGAGAAATTAAAAACAAGCTAATGGCTGCTTTGGTGTGATGGCAAGCTAAAAGTCACGGGAACGCATAATTTATGAGCAGGCAGGAAATGCAGAGTGGAAATCGAGAAAGACAGCTATAGAAAGAGGAGAACAAAGCAGACATGTGGGGAAAGGGAAAGACCTTGAGTAAAGGACACAGCTTTCTCGCAGTTCCTGAGCTTTCTCTTCTGATTCCATTTCTCTAAGGAGATCCTTAGAATAAGCCCCTATTTTATTGAGATAACTTGGGTGGAACAATAGGAGTCTGATGAGGTACTTGATAAAGGTCAGTTTCCTTGTCTTATCTACTTCTCTAGTAAATTATTTGTCTCATCACTTATTCATGCATGCATTCTTTAATTTATTTCTTAAGGTCAGTAAAACCTGACCACCTACTCTGTGCTAGGTACATTCTATTTGCTGTATTGGTACTGAGTTCTTAACTGTATCCTTCCCAAATAATTGCACTTATCTGGGCATTGCAGGGGGAGAAGAGCAGCACACGGGAGTGACGCTAACGGTGAGGGAGATACTTAGGGAATTCCTGGAAAGCTTATCAAACTTCTCCTGCGGGGCCCACCCCTCTAATTCTGAGTAGCATCAGCCCCGGAGCCCAGAGTAAACTGCCAGGCTAAGGTTGCTCCTTCTTGAATTCCTCTCTCAACATGCCCGGCCTCAGACAGGATTCGGGGAGGGACCTTCACAGCATCTCCGATACTGGAGAAAATGTGCTGCTTTTCCCCTGCTCAGTCCTCAGACTTTCTCGTATGCCATCATCTGTCACAGGGATGTTGACAGCCTGGCATAAGTCAGCTTTAATTTTATGGATTATTTTCTTCTGTCAGCTTAAAGGAAAAAGAAGGAAAAAGAAGAAGAAAAAGTCTGCCCAGGCTCTCCTTGAAGAAGGGTAAAGAACAGAGGCAGAAAGAGACCGGTGTCGGAGACCTGGGGCAGTCGGCTGACCCGGAGACGTGAGTGAGTTCAGGTTCACACGAGTGTCCAAATGCTAAACAAACAGATGGCTCGTCTCGTGGATGTTTACGAGTTTCAGAGCTCTGCATTGGCCGTGTTTTGAAAGAGCTGCTGCTGAGAGCAGAGTATACGCCGTGCTTTCACGCTGCCCGCACCTGGAGTCAGCCCATCTAGGTCAGGGACCCATACCTGGCTCTTCAAAGATGGGAGTGGGAGCCAGTGGCCTGTTTTCAGTATTTCCAAAGCCTAGCCGCTGACAGTGCCTACTTATGCACGAGAAGACTGCACCAACCGCCAAATACCCAACCTCTTCATTTTTGTCTGGGATGATATTAACCCAGGCTGGCTGTGTTTGTCATTTCTCAGTTTCCAGAAACCAAAATGGGCAGTTAGGGGCCTCTATAATTAATACAAAATAAGCAATAAATGAATTGTTTTATTAAATAAAGGTGATTTGTTGGATCATCAAAAATCTTTCAAATATAGGAGGGGGACAACTAAAAAGTGAGCCTGGTGAGGAGATAGATGGAAATAGTCTCTCGTGACTGTATGGAACATTTCAGCTTTTCCCGAAGTAAGGCTATAAAAACTGCGCTCAGAAGGTCCCTCCACTAGGAACACTAGGACCTTCCTTTAGAGGAAGAATAAGGTTAATGGTCCAGACTACCGTCCTCCAACGTGCTGTAAAAGGTCAAATCGTGGTTGCATCAAAGCTGGGCTGGCTGCCGGGCAGACCCCTGAAAAGATGAAATGTTGCTTTTTCAAAAAGAAAGAGGATAAAGAAGCCAATGCTGTCAATAGGGAAATTGATTCCTGGCAGGCCACGAAGGGTTAAATCCCTTGTTGGATTCTCTGACTCGTGTTTATTTAATGCATCTCCCTGCTGGCGCGGTGAGGAGCACAGCAGAAACAACCAGCCGCTGGTCGTGGGGTGCAGAGAGCCCTTCCACCACCAGATGGCAGCACAGGCCTACGTTTGAAACCCGGGCTCCGCCGTAGCGCAGCAATATTCCCCCCACCGCCCAAGAGGATTTTATTCCCCTTGAATTTTAACCAATTGTGTTACATCTTTTGTCTCCAAAAGGACAGAAATAGGTTCCCTCTTTCCCTCTAATTGATTTTAAGTTTCCTTTTGTTCAAGCTCTGCTAAAAAGAGGAGAGAGTCCTATTCTTCAAAGGTTGACCTGCTTGAGACTTCTATTAAGTGGGCCAAATAATTATACCCCAAAGATAAACCTTTTCTCTGAAAACCACTCTCTGTATTTGCTCTCAGAAGCAATGCTTGTGCCGTGTCAACTGACACGCCGCCCCGGGGGAGCAGCCGACCTCCTGGGCATGTTTTGGCTTTTCTCTTCCAAAGCAGATTGTTGGTTTATTGAACGAGAATCATCTGCTGTTACCAGTCCTCTCAGGACTGTCTGGCACATCTGAAAAGGTGATAAATCTGCCCTTTGGCCTCCAGGCCCCATTACTGAATTCTCCATTACCCTTTTGCAGGTGATAGCATCACCTGACAAGGACAAACAGCCTCAAACCTGTATTCAGTGATTTGTTCAATAAATAAACAAAGTTACCATTTTCCTGCCCTTCCCTCCATACTGACTTCCTGTTGACAGCAGAGCCCAAAACAAGGCTGAATCCTTGGCCATGGCTCTGTCCGGCTTCCAGGCCTTCCTGCACTCTGTGACCCTCTGCTGAAGGACTCTAACCCCAGCCTCTTCACTTGGGGGATGCCACTACACCCTTCAGTTCCCAATCTAACTGTCGCTTCCTTTGGATAGACTTGTGAAATTGTCAAGGCCAAGTCCAGATGAGATTCCCCTCACATGGACCACACGGCACCCTACGCTTTCATCATCACGGTTCTTCTAACACTATATCATAACCACCAGCTGATGAGTCAGTATCCCCCAAAGAATGTAAGCCCCTCACTGCCTCCCTCTGACTTAGCCTGTCCTATAGCTCACAGCGTAAAGATGCCTTTTCAATATTTATTGAATAATTGCAAAACTAAAAACATACTGCAATTTGTGAACTTACCTTTTTATGTAACTTATCTATGGTTTCAATCTATTATTTTTTGAGCCATATCATTCACTTGGATTTCAATATACTCTTTTCAACCCAGAGCTGAGGGAGTGGGGGTTAGAAAGAATTATGAATAGAAAATGTGGAAAATTGTGCAAATCTCTGAGTAACTCATAGGAATGTGTCACAATATATGTATTATGTTTTTCTATGGGGGAACATATCTGGGTTTCAGAGCTTATAGGATCAAGCTTAAATATCCATTTTATAGTCAAGTTATTACAAAATTGGGCCTTATCTTTATCTACTACCATTATGACCAGGTAGTACCTCCCCCTTCAGAAGTGTCTCTCACTTTTCCAAATATATGCCAGGCTCCTCTCACCTTTGTGGCTTATTTTGACCTCCTATCCATTCATGCTTCCCAGTCATCCTCACAAATCCACACAAGTCCTCCTTCTGCCAAGAAGCTTCCCCTGACCATGTTGAAGCTCGCGTTGATTTCCATCTCCGAAAGCCAAGAGTCCTGAGGGTCTGTATCCAGTGACTTTGATTTCTGAAATCAAAATCACAACTAGATAAGATGGATTATGCTGGGATAAAAAAAAAAACAGGCTCTATACTAACTGGAAATATAAACTATACCATTTTGCTTTTTTTCTAATCATTTCCTGTCTGTAAACTTATTCTCCAACGAAAAAAGTAAGCTACTCAAAGAAAGCTTTGTGTTCTATATCTTTGGTATCCTGCAGGGTTTCTGATATGATCTAGGCTGATACACTCCATTAATTGCTTCATATAGACCACCCTATAAATTGACTGATTAGTAACACAAAAATCGTACCCCAAAAATCCACTATTATTTAGCCTATTCCAAGTCTCAGCAGCCTTATTACAAGGATAGAGTTGGATCCAAGAATACAAGAGGTGCCAGGCCTCCATCTCTTTCTGATACCAGGAAGGCTAACACTTTACTAGGGATTCAACGTTTCCCAGAGGGTGACATTCAAAGCAGGGCTTTAAAAGTAAGGAATGAAGCAGCACTGGATTCCCTGGATCCAGACCAGACAGCACCTGAGAATACATTTCCTGATCACTCCCCCACCCCATATACACACATACATGAAAGTCTGCAAGATCCTGTCTGATTTAGGCATTGGCCAAATCACCCTGCCTGTTAGTGGGATAGTCATTTAATTGCACTCCATTTCCTGAGCACTCAACCAAAGGAAGATGTAAAGTGCTCTGGCTGTGCTTCTACACAGCTCACAAATTAAAAACCTTAAGGTTTTCTGCGGTTTTCGAAGCAAAGCCAGAAAAGCTAAAAGATGACTGATTCGGTTAATACATTTATTGGCATTAGGGCATTGTTATTTTATTGCTGGTATCAGGGTGATATCATTTTTCATAGACACCATCATTGTCTTTGAATGTCATAAAAGGTGAAATTCATTCTCGTGAAAATTAAAGAGAACATTGCAATGCTTCAGTCAAAGGGGGACTAAATGATACAGATGATAAAATGTACTGGCTTTAAATTTCTGTCCATAAACCAAGAGTGAAACTACAGAGAATTAGGCTGGAGATGAAGACTGTAATAACCTGGAATTAGTTTAGGCATCCCTCTAATCTCATTTATTCATGCTGTAGAACTATTCATTGGGAAATCTGTTTTCCTTCATTGGCCAATATTTTAGCTGTCTACTGCCCAAATGAAAATAATGAAAGAGGAGGGGGAGGATGAAGATGCTCGCTGAAATATATCTTATTGGAGATGACAGAAGCAAACTCACTTCTCACTAAAGCACCCAAGACCTAGGGCATAAAGCAGCCAATATGTAAAGTCCTTTGCTCAAAGTGTTTAGATTCTCTACCACTAAGCTGTCAGAAATTCTTAAGAGCAAATGCTATAATCCATCACGTATAAACTCCTTTTTCAACCAGCCGAGGTGATGAAACCTGGACAAGTGCTCAGGAATTCCTTTCTGCTGTACGTCCAAATTCCTCCCTCCTCCACCCCCACCTCAACCTGAGCCCCACTAGAAATTCCTTCTGCTTCCAAGAACCTTAGAAAACCTTTGCATTATTTTTCTGTGGGTTCATTGTGTTTTGGAAGCTTCACAAGAAGCTGAGCACATAGTTTCAGGGCAATAAAACAGTCAGAGCAAATGGCAAACAGTTCAGTTTGGCAGGCAGAATGTAGCATGCATCTGTGCATTCCTCTCCATGGGGCTGGAAACTTCTCAAATCTGGTCCTCAGTTTAAGTCACTTGGGTGATGGATCCTTTGGTTACTCTATAGGAGAAAACCCTTAACCAGAAATGCAACATTATGGGCCAACGATTCCCAATTTTCATGTGCGTAGATATTTCTTGGGGGTCTTGCTAAATGCAGATTCAGATGCAGTAGATCTGAGAATAGGGCCTAAGACTCTGCATTTCTAACAAGCCTCTAGATGATGCTGATAAAGTTGTGATACTGATCCATGGATCACACTTCGAAACAAAAGAGGTTTCAGCTCACCCTCTGTACTAAGCTGGGCTTCCTGCAATTCAGTCAGTGCTCATTAAAACAAATATAGAGGCCGGGAGTGGTGGCTCATGCCTGTAATCCTAGAACTCTGGGAGGCCGAGGCAGGAGGATCGCTTGAGGTCAGGAGTTCGAGATCAGCCTGAGCAAGATGGGATCAGCAAGAGTGAGACCCCATCTCGACTATAAATAGAAAAAATTAGGGGGGCATTCTGGTACACACCTGTAGTTCCAACTACTTGGGAGGCTGAGGCAGAAGGATCACTTAAGCCCAGGAGTTTGAAGGTTGTCAGGTTGTCGTGAGCTAGGCTGACATGGCATTCTAGCCCTGGTGACAGAGCGAGACTCTGTCTCAAAAAAAAAAAAAAAAAAAAATGAAAATAGTCTACTTCACAATGCTTGTGAAAATGAAATCCATTTCATTTTCATTTTGGTACAATATTTATTAGGAGGTAAAATAGATATTAATTAACCCAAGGAAAGAGGTGGGTGAACAAGGAAGAATTATTTGATCTTTTTACTTAATCATTTTTCATTCTCACTTTCCAACTGTATATTTTGCTTCCTTGTTAAAAGTAGTTAATGCCAATTTTTTCTTGCAGTCTTATTAAAAAGCTCATCTTAGCTAAGTACAAATCAGTTCCAGAAATGTCACTGCAGCCCATGTGCATCAGGGACAAGGATTAGACAGAGCAAGGCTTTGCACGGCCTGTTTTATTTTGCTCACCGAAAAGGAATTTCATGTTCAGTTCCAACCCAGATGTCATCTGGGGTGATATTATATAGAAATTCCAGTAATTAAACTCACTAAACTACGACCAGCTGGTGTTAACCCTCTTGTTAGGTCACAAATTGCTTCCTTCTCGTGTATGAGAAGATATCTAAGAGCTCCTCTGTGTTCTGAATTAGTCACAAGCTCTTAGGAGAATGACCTCTGAAGACACGAGCTCAGAATGCCACAGTGATCGGAAAGGAATTTTTGTGTGTCTGTATGACATTCATGGGCACATGCACATAGATAGGCTACATGAGCTAGAAAAAAACAATAAACTTGAATTTCAGATGTCAGTTCAAACATATTAGCTTCATGACCTAAAGGAAGCATCCTCTCTGGGGAATGGGGGGCGGGGAGCATAATTTATCAAAAGACCTAGAAAGGTCCAGAGGTGATAAAAATCTCAAAATCCATTAAAAAAAAAAAATGGCATTGAAGACTCTTCCCTGCATCTCAGATAACACTTAAAAAGGTTTTTACTTAAGTACTTAAAATGTATTTACTAAACACTTACTATATGCATACTATCACTCAGCTATAGAAAAGCCAAAAGCATAGTGACCCTGCTAATATTTGCTGATGCCTCCCACTAGAAAGACAATCACAGCCATCATGGAACCTCTCGAGTAGACAACGTTGTGAAGACCTCAACAATGTCCTCTTCTGTCCTTAAAGAGAGCAAGGCTCAGTTGGGAGGCCCGAGTGAAGACAATTACATTATAAGTAGACGGTATGGGGCAGACTTTAACATGGCTACAGGCGGCCAAGGGATTCATAAATGAAATGGGATTTGAGCTCCATGGAATGTGTAGAAGTAAAGAAGTAGCAGAGCTGACAAGAAGTATTTCCCCATTAGGATATTTTTATCTAATCAGAAAGACAAAAATAAAAATTAAAAATGCATATTACAGAATTTACATATATTCAATTCACACACAGTATATATATAGACGTATCTAAGCACTGTGCTATTGTCAAGAAAATGAGTCTTCTCTCTTGTAAGAGAAATTAAAAAGAAGAGCAAGTAAACTGGAGTCGGAAAACATATTTTATTCTCTCTCCTAACCTCGGTATTCAGCACAGGGTCTGATAACGTGGTAGGCGCACAGGCTGTCTGAATGATAAAGGTATATGCTGTCCTCTGTTATTTGAGTTCCAGGTCAGAAGTGAGAGTCTGCAGGATTCCTGCATCACAGCCCCAAATCTCTCTGCTATGTCAGCAGGCACCGCCTTCCCTTCATCCTGGCTGTTTCATACCCTTGAAACACCGCACTCAGGGGGCCTAAAATCAAGGAATGATTTCTGGTGCTTTCTCAGAGATCCTTTCAAACCACCAAGGCAAAGTGCTTCATAAACACTTGCGGGCTGGTTGTGGTGACCTAGCAACAAGCTATCTTTTATTTAAAGTCATCTTATTGGCCACACAGGGGAATTGTGAAGAAGACAGAAAATGCAGAAAAAGAAGAAATCAGGTCAATGGGGGCAAAGTAGCTTCAGGTTGGCAAAAGTGCAGGGCATTGGGCACTCTCAAGCATGGTTGATAGGGGAATAACTTTGCTCCACCTTTCTACAGCACGACTTTACTATACCCATTGCAAATTTACACTCATATACCTTTTAATACTTCCACTTCTATAATTTTTTTCTACAGCTATGCCCATGTGGACAAAGATCTGTGGACAAAGATATTCATTGCAGCACCGTGTGTGGTACAGAACACTGAAAACAAAGTAAATGTGCATTAGTACAGCAATGACTAAATGAGTTCTAGTATGTCCATCTAACAAACACTACACAATCAAGAAAAAGAAGGAAACAGTTTCCAAGACCCGCTGTTAATTTGAAAAGAAATCAAGGTACGGGGCAGTAGACAGCATCGATGGTTTCAGAGGAATACATATACACACAACTTATTGTAAAGTGCATAGAATCTCTTTTAGAAGATGTACAATAAACTAGAAACAATAATTGCCTCTGGAAAGAGAAATTTAGGGCCTAAAAGAAAGCCTTGACTTACCATGCAAACCTTCCTGTAACCTTTGCATTATTTTTACCATGTATCCACATCGGTTTTTAAGAAAAATTTTATAAAATTACTGTTTAGAAAAATAGAATAGCTTAAGGGTATTTGGATACCACAATGAGTGCCATATTGGGCTACGAAAACTTCGGTGACACTCCAATCACTATTTCCTAGCGTTTGGCCTCAGGATGGCAGTCTAGCTCTTCCATTTTTTTTTATTACCCCAGCCAGAACTTAATTTGGATTTCTTCTGCGCGTTCTCTGATTTCACCTGCAACATCTGAGTCTGCAGTGGATTCAATTATTAAGGAGCTACTTCCCCAGAAGGAAGACTTTGGTTTTATTCTATTTAATCCACCTGACCTTTTCCTTTTCTCTTTCTCACTCTTTTAACACACTGACTGCCACACTAGAAAAAAAATTTTTTTTTCCTTGGGGCTACTGTGTTTTATTACAAAAATAGAATAAAAACTTCGAAAACAAAACAATCCTTTCTAATTTAATGAAAAATTTATTTTTTTACTGTTTTCTGTGCATGAGTTATATGCAACTTGAAAAATAATTCTTGGAGCTCCCAAGGTGAAGAGACATGTGAGTTACATATGCTTCATGAGGCCCCAAGCGCAAAACTAGCCTGAGTTAAATACAACTCACATGATAGTTAACGTGTTAATTAAACTCTCATCAGTACAATCTTGCCTCCCCAATTGCAGACCGCACATGCTAAAGTGAAGTTTTCGCCTTATCAGCTCGATGGACGGTCAGTTTCCAGAATCTTTCCCCAGCTAAGGAATCCCATTTAGATACCTTAGATATATGTGCCTTGTTTTCTCATTATTCTAAGTGGTATTTTTATTTTATTCCCTTTTTAACCCCCATTCCTCCAGTTTTACATATTCTTCTATACCCATTATGGTGGTGAGGGCAGGGGGAGTTCTCATCAGTGTATTTTCTCCCAACAAAATTTTGTGGGAATATCTGTAGTATCAGAGTTGGCTTCTCTGGCTTAAGCGGTGGGTGAGAAGGAAGGATGCTGCCCCACCTGCTTGCCTTTTCTTCCCATCGCCTCCTCGCCCCTTACTCTCCATTATCCCCCCACCCCATGGACAATTTTGCAGGATCACCAAAGGATGCCTAGTGAGAGTTTGAGAACTTCTAATCTAGAGCAAGGAAAGCTAACAGTATGGAAAACTCATGCTCAAATCAATATTTTCAGAAAGAGGCAAAGTTATTATAATGAGATAAGGAAAATGCAGATCCAGGATTCAGGTCTTCTCATTTGAGCTACAGAGAATGCCTAAAACATTTTGTGTACCAGTCTTCCAGGGAAACCACAGCACATTAGTTAAAGGGCAGCTAAACAGATTTCTACCTGCCAAAAAGCCTACTTCTTTTTAAAGGTGAGAATAGAAGGGATTTTAATTTTTTATGGTGCCAAGAAAATGTTATAAAAATTATACCTGTCTTTCTGACATGAAAAAACATTTTTTAAAAAATTGATGTGCTAGAAAGCTCTATTACTCTCAACCCGCTTCCTCTCTCTCTCTCTCTCTCTCTCTCTCTCTCTCTCTCTCGTCCAAGGCATTGTTAAGACAGCCATAGCTTCAATGAAGAGCTCCCTTCTGAGGCAGAAAGATTTAGCAGAAAATACCAAGACCTTGGACCCCAACTAGGCTCCAATCCCAGCATGGCCATGGACTTGGGCATGGTACCCAGCCATGCTGAGTCTGATTTCCTCCTTTGCAAACAAAGCTAATGTCTGTAAGCAGTGCAGTGTAGTGGTCAAGAGCATGGACTCTGAAGCTAGAATGTCTGGGTTCAAATCCCAGCTTCAGCACCATCCAGTTGAGCTATGTTGGGCAAGTCTTAACTTTCCCATGCCTCAGTTTCCCCACCCATAAAGTAAGGAAAATACTAGTACCTATCTCATAGGGTTGTTATGAAGAGTCAATAAGCTGTCTTTGGAGATCAATGAATACCACATAAGAAATATCGTATTTATTTGTTCAATATCAACACATAGTAAGTAGCATTATTTAGTAAAATTTAAATTGTCCCAGAAACAGTTAAAAGAGGAAATGGTAAGTGCAATGGAGCGGGACTGGGTGTCGGGAGCACTGGGAACTGCTGGTTTCTATCATAAGCCGTTCTACTGTCTATGATGTGAGTTCTTTATTATTGTTCATGTACATGCATTACTTTGATTTTTTTAAAAATACTTTAAAAAATAAAATCCACGGTACTAGATATGAGATATTGGTCAAGTTACTTAATCTCGATGAATCTGTTCCCACTATCATAAAATTAGGACAATAACTTCATTCATTGTCCGTTCTCTTCCTATCTCTTTATTTCCAGCAAGAACACTGTTTGTGAAGTGTGTAGGGGAACTAGCTGTGCAACCTTGGAAAGTCATATAATCTTCCTCAGCCGTATTTCATCAGAATTGGGCAGGCCTCTGAAGTTCTTTTCAGCAAAGAGGCCAATGCATGATATTTTGTTACCTTTTTTAGCGTAGAAAAATACAAATGTATTATCTTACAATTCTTTAGGTTAGAAGTCCAACATGGGTCTCACTAGGCCAAAATCAAGGTGATTGCAGGGCTACATCTCTTTCTGGAGGTGTCGGGAGATTTATTTCATTCTTACCTTTTCCAGCCTCTCAAGGCTGCTCTCATTCCTTGGTTCTGACATTTCTACATCTTCAAAGCTTGCATCAGCTGGTCAAGTCCATTTCACAGAGTATCACTCTAACATCCTCTTCCACCTTCTTTAACCTCCACCCACTTTATTTCTTTTAGTCTAGGTGAAATTCACATAACATTAACAATTTTAAAATGAAAAACTCAGTGGCATTTAGCACAGTCACAATGTTGCATAATCACCACCTTTACCTAATTCCAAAACATTTCATCATCCCTAAAGGAAACCCAGTACACATTAACCAATTGCTCCTCATTTTCTGATCTCCCTACTCCCTGGCAACCACAAATCTGCTTTCTGTCTTTATGGAGTTAGCTATTCTAGATATATCTTATAAATGAAATCATTTTGTGTCTTTTGTGTCTGGCTTCTTTCACATAGCATAATATGTTTGAGGTTTATCCATGAGATAGCATGTACCAGTACTTAATTCCTTTCTATAGACAAAAAAGAAGTTCCACTGCATGGACATATCAGAATTTGTTTACCTGTTCACCCATTGATGGGCATTTGGGCTGCTTCCACTTTTGGGCTATTTTGAACATGCTTATACTTGTATTTATTTGAGTACCTGCTTTCAATTCTTTTGGATATATGCCTAGGAGTGGAACTGCTGGGTCACAGGGTCATTACACCTAGAAGATTGGCAAGTCTTTCTAAAGAGCTTTAGAATTTTAGAAATTTGATGAAGTTGCTCCATGACAGACGTATGATTAAAATATGTTGGGCATTTAGTAAATGCGAGAAATAGTGTAAAGTCAAATAAGCCAATTGGCTTTTAGAAATCAAAAAGTAAAACAACTACCATTTCAGTCTTCATAAAGTATTTTTTATATCTAACTTTCTATTCATTTGGCACAAACTTATTAACTGACTGCTAAGTGCCTAACATTATGCTTTGATCATGGCACATGATTCCCATTATCAGAGAACTCATTATCTAGCTGAGAAAACAAATGGTAAGCAAATAATCATGCTAGTATTTGACAAGTGCTGAGAAGGGGATAGTCAAGGAGTTACAGGGTTGCAGTAGATAGAGGGGTTTATTGTGCCTGAGAAGCTGAGAAGGGGTGTGGAAGGAAAAGAGATTTTCAGCTAGATCATAATGCATGAATAGCAATGTGTTCATCAGAGATGGGCTGAGGCTTATGGTGCTATCATCAAAGGCTTGGGAGGATACCACTACAGGACATATTTAGAGAATCTTTAAATAATCAAGTCTACCTAGAAATAATAGAGTGTGTGAAGGTAAGTATGAGGGGGTGAAACTGGAAAGAAAATATTTGTCTTATTATCAGCCAGAAATGAAGGGACCCCTGGCAGCATGTGGCCGTCTCCTTGGAGAGCCGCCCACTCCCCTGGCTTAATGTTGACAGCAAGCCCATGCAGGAATGTGGGACTTATGTCTAGGGCCATCACTTAGAACATTCCAAGATCTCAGAATGGCCTTTCTCTGAATTCTGAAATGCATTTGTCAAAATCCTAGAAAGCCCAATGGTATAGTATTGAAGCATATAAGCTTTGGAATTGAACAGCCCTGAGTAACTACTTTTTCCCTCTAAGTAACAGTTTCCTTACTGTAAAATTCCCTGATGGTAACATCTGCCGTATAGGATTTTGAGAGGATTGAATGACCAAGATGTGCATATTTATTATTATAGTATCAAGCCCATAGTAAATATTTATTATACAAATGTGGCCTAACATCATTCTTGATAAGAGGCCTTATAGCTTCAAACTGATTTTCTACCTGGGAAAAACTATATAGTTCAGGTTTCTCTCCTGAAACATTTTGGTCAAGGGTCAGTTATAGTCTCAAAATCTTTATCACTAAAATCCTGAGAAGATCTGGATTTTTTGTTGTTGTTAATGAGTTTAGGAAGAAAAATCTATGATTTTTGGTTCTTTGTAGAATCTTAAATAGATTGCTTCTCTTAAGGATGTTCTAAGAATTATTCTCAGCTGAGAAAGCACACATCTCTGTGATGATAGTCTACCATACTTCTTGGCTATATCCTTGAAAAAAGGTCAAGCAAGACTAGGGGCCAGATGTGGTGGCTCATGCCTGTAATTCCGGCACTCTGGGAGGCTGAGGCAGGTGGATCATTTGAGCTCAGGAGTTCGAGACCAGCCTGAGCAAGAGTGAGACCTCGTCTCTACTAAAAATAGAAGGAAATTATCTGGACAACTAAAAATATATAGCAAAAATTAGCTGGGCTTGGTGGCGCATGCCTGTAGTCCCAGCTACTTGGGAGGCTGAGGCAGGAGGATTGCTTGAGACTAGGAGTTTGAGGTTGCTGTGAGCTTGATGCCACTGCACTCTAGCCCAGGCAACAGAGTGAGACTCTTGTCTCAAAAAAAAAAACTAGGGGAGAAAACTCAAGCTTTTCCTAATAGCAGGCTCTTATTGGTTAACATCATTTCAAGCACATTACATGAGTGTTTGCTTTTGAAGTCTTTGTAACTTTTCAAAGATTTACATTCTATTTATAGAATAGCTCAATAACTCAGCAAAATTTAAACCTATCTTGACCGAGCTCTATACGGAAGTAAATTTAAATTTCGAAAAATGGAGATTATTCTGACACAACTTAAAGATTTTTCTTCAAAATCTGTCATATTTAACAACTGAGGCCAGGGAGAAGTTTATTCCTTCTGATGTGACAAAAAGGAAGACAGATCACAGAGATCAAGTTCAGACATTAAGCAAGCCTTGACATCACTCAAAAAAGAACTGGTGAGAACACTGGAGATGTTATTAAATTTACACAGGGAAAGAGGGGCGGCAATGTTAACAGATCATGGGAACCATAGCTGAGAAGTAGGTAACATGCATACTCAATAATTAGCAATAAATTTAGGAAAGCAGAAAACACTGCATATATTTTTATATGCAGAGCATTTTTTCCTAATGAAAGTTGTTTTGTTGTTGTTGTTTTTAAAAATCAAGAAATGCCCACCATAATGGTAATGTAAGGCTCTGATTTTCCTAGCATTTGACAACTTATAAAGCCATTAGCAATTTATTGGTATATAGCCGCATTTCCTCTAATAAACCAATGAACGATTCAAGATCACTTCTTCATTTGCTCTACTGCTGTTTCTAGGCTATTCTTAGAACTGTAATCTGCAGGAAATTTCCTGTGCTCTGAAAATGTCTAAGATTTGCCCTTATTAAATGCTACATTTTCATCAAACCTAAAAATGAGGCACATAATCTTCAGTTCAAAAAAAACCAAGCAAACATTGCAACCATTAAGAACTTCTATACTTTAAATCTTGACACTGTATTTGGAAAATCATCCCTAATAATTGGTTTCCAAGTGATTGCTCAAAGAGTGAATTTTTCTTCAATGACAAATACTCTGACATTGGACTTGATCATTTTGAATCTGTTCAGTGTTAGATGACTCCAAACAAACAGGAAAACTGTACAGAAGAAAAACTGTCTCTTAAAATTGGTTTTCTGTTCAATTCTAATGCTTTACTTGTTTATAACTATCTTTCAATTATATAAGCTGTTTTTCTTTATGTGAGAGACACGGCTTCATTAGCCATCACAGTGAGTCAAGGAAATGTAGAACTATTGATCCACTGCCAAAGCACCTGAGTGATGTGAGGGTATTATAATTATGGGCTGATGAATTTAAAAGCTTCTATTTTAGTTTTCAAAGCAAGTTAAAATTATTCAAATAGTTTCTGTGGTTGTGTTTCTTTCTGAAAATTTGCTCTGATGTTCTAACCTTGAAAGTTCGGTTTTGAAACTAAATTTCTGATTACACTGTAATTCACTTAAAAAAAATAATCTGTGCACTAACAGCACTAAAATCCCACAACTGGAAGGCAAATTGGTTACCAAAATAAGGTGTTGAATAACAGTTGCAAGGACCTGAGTATCAAAAATAAATATTAATAGTTCATCTATCCTTTAGCCAATATAAAGGTTCCCAATAATTGAGATAATTAAATCATTGAAATGGCATTATCTATGAATAAATGAAGGAAACAGTGGGTAATCCTGGCAGGGCCAAAGTAACCTATCTTAGAAAAATGGATAGCTCAGCACCACGGACGAAGAGCACCATTCCCATTTAGAAAAATATTGGAAATAGCAATTTTACCCTTGGCCTTGTTTATGGTATCTCTTTAAATGAGTGCATTTTTCCACCAACACTTATATTTTCATATAGCCCCTTAGGTTATATGAGATAAAATAAAATAATACTAACATTATTTGCTCACTAGGAAGTAATATGTTACTAAGGCGAATGAAAGCTAGTTCTCATTTCTTTCTGTTGAGACTATCTCAATTTGTCCTCAACAATGTCTGTCTTTTACTATTACCTTAGATAAAAGTATCAATCATTTGATAACCTTTATCTATTAATTATATTTGTTATTTATTGTTTATAGGTACATACATATCTTCTTTATATATGTATATGATTATATATATATATTACCATATAAAATCATATGTAATCTTTCCTCTTGCTGATTTTGTCTAAGGAGAAAAGATTCAGAGGCTCAGAAAATTTAGATGTTTATAGGTTAGATTTTGGAAGAATTATTTTCTCTATTTCAGCAAAAAGGACATTCGTCTTTAACATAGTCTTCCTAGTTAAGTAATAGTTACATTAAGAAACTGTGTTGAGAACATGTAGAGATCTATAATGTATCAGAAAACCAGGGAAAGCATTAAGGCTGGCTCATCTTTCTAATCCCAAAGTTTCCAGACACTGTCTGGCAACCCTTTGGGATCTAGAGACCGTACCCCAGAAACTGGGGGCAGCAGTGCCAAGTTTGTGTTTCTTAAGCCTTTTTTTAAACCATTTCTTGAAATATATGTTGTTGTATTCATATTCCAGAGCAGCCATCTAAGTGATTAATTATATAAAACATCTGACATTTTCTGTTGGCTTTTTCTATATTACTATTTAAATTTCTCATCTTAATTTAATTTTTTGTGCCTACTAAAAGCCTAGCAAATATAAGCGATTGTGATATTAGATCAGACAAAAATATTTGCCCTCAAGATCACAATTTCATCTGAAATAAATTTTCTTCCTGTCTTCCTCCACATTATTTTTCCTCCAACATCAACAAAGCAAATGATAGCTGACCAACCCACAGCATCCTCCAAGACCAAAATTTATTTCCAAGAAAGTTAAATTCCTTGGGAAGGAGAAAAAAATGTGCCAGACACTATTTTAAATTTTCTGTAAATATCTTAATTAAGCACAGGATGATCCTATGAAAAAGCTGATACATAAAGAAGCTTAGACTCAGAGAGCGTGAGTAACATACCCAAGGTCACAGTGTAAATAACAGAATTAGGATTTAACCCAAGTCCAAAGACCCTCCTCTTTCCCATAACTTATACCTTCTCCACAGGTGGAGGCAAGTAGAGTGGCAGGTGAATATGAAAATGAAAGGAAAACTCTATTCAGAAAAGAAGAAATAAGAATTTTATCATCTTGATCTTAAAATAGAAATGATCAGTAAGAATCACAGTGACACTGCAGAGTAGAGATTAGCACTGGACTCAGGACCCTGCCCCAATTTCACTGGTCTCTTCTAAAGCACTGACATTACCGTCTATTCAACACCAATTTACTGGGTACCTAGCAAGAGCCTGGCACTGTGTGAGTGAACAACATAACACAGTGATCTAGAGTTTCCATTCAGAGAAGCCAAACAACTAACAAGTAAACAAACAAAAATATAAGCAAAATAATTGGGTGGTCTGGGTTTCCCTGACAGGTTGACATTTTAATTAAAACCTGAAGAATGGGAAGGAACCAGCTATAGGAAGAATTTTCTAGGCAGAGAGAATACCAAATGCAAAGGATCTGGAGCAGGAAAGAGCTTGACTTGTTGGAAGATCCTAAAAACAGGCTGATGTCGCCTTGTGAGCAGCAGGGTGGGTGATGGGAAATGGTGCTGAGAGGTAGACGAGGCCTTGAGGCCAAGATGAAGGTGTGGCTCTTCTCCCTATATTCAACTTTCTACCTCTGTCAACAGCCAAACACAAGCCCTTTTAGTTTGGATTTGATGTCCTCAATACACTGTGTTTTCATTCTCAGTACTTCCTGCGGGACGTGGCCTTTGGTAACCACTATGAGAGCTACGCAGCAAAAATGCCTCACATTGCTATGGGGACTTACAAATTACAGTGGGCTTTCAGGCATCTTTTTTTCTTCTTCATAACCAGGACATCAGGGTAGTCTAGTGTCACTTTGGCTGTGGAGTCACTTATACCTGGGCACACATCGAAGTTCTGCTACTTTACTACTATGTGACCTCAGACTAGTCACGTAATCTCTCTAGATCTCAGGTTCCTTGTTTTAAAATAGGAACACCTGTCTCACTGCATTCACACTGTGAGGATTAAGCCAGATTGCAAAGCATAGCACCCGGCAGGGAGTAAGTGCACAGTACATGTGCACGTTTTAACCACCGCCCCCCCCCCCATTCTGCAGATAAGGGAACCAAGATTCAAAAAGCTAAAGTGGCTTGTCCAAGAGTGCACATTTAGGAGGGGCTGGCACCAAACTTCGGGTACTTCATCTAAGCGCTTTTCCCTTTCTACTGCAGTGAATCACCGCAAAGTGAAAGGAGGTTAATAAACCTGTTTCTGCCCTGTGGGAGAGGATCTCATGTACAGCGAGAGGAAGGTCAACTCCTGGGAGCATGGGATTAGTTTGAGCATTGATCTAAAAACTCTTACACAAGAATTTCTTAAGGGCATACTTTCTTTCCATTAAGCATTTCTCTTTGCCATTTCTACTGAGCAAAAGAAGAAAGGGAAAAAAAAACCTGCCCTCTGCTTTCTTAAAAGGAAAAAAACAAATGGAAGTTTCATGAAATTGTGTGGGTGCTCTTGACTAATCTTTATCTATCACCCTAAAATGTGCCTATATGGAAGATAAATAGTGTTATTACATTCAATGCTTAGTACTAAGTTCCAAAAATGTTGACAAGTCACTAATCCCAATAAAATATATGGAAGTTAATTATAACTGAAGCACACAAAAGTCAGCCAGGAGATTGCAATCAACAAGATTCACTGAAGGAACACTTTGCTCTTTGCTGTGAAGGAGACACTCAGTTCTCTCTCCTTGTCCCCCTCCTGCACCTGCCTTCTGCTTTGCCTTCATAACTCCTAAAGTGCAACTCCATACTATGAACAAATGTGCTATAACCCTGAGAAGGAAAGGAAACATTCGCATTGGCTCCTGCCCAGGGGATGCTTTAAAAGCCCTGAGACTGCAGATAGCCTGGTGCTATCTCTGTAACCTTAATCCTGAGGCCATTCACTGCCATTTTCTTCTCCCAAGAAGAGCATCCATCAGGCAAGTTTCATCTTTCCCTGAAATATGATTAGCTGCAAGGCCACCAGGAGTTCAGGCAGGTACCGACTGCTATTAAAGCCTTGTTAGGAAGCCTAGGTAAGAGATTTCAAGAGCTATGATTCCTGTGAAAAGGGAACAAGATTTTCTGCTCTAGAGACATAAGATCAATCAGCCCTGGATCAAAGAAAAGTATGAAAAAAGAGAATGGGAATAGGACCAGAAGTAAGTATTTGAGTATCTGCTGCTCATTCCTTTTGGCCATCTGGAGGGAGAACAGCGCTATGGTTGTCCCTAACGCACTGGCAGTTCATTCATTCATTCACCCACTCACTCAAAATACATTTTATTTACATGCTTGACTGTGCAAGGGACATAATCTTTCCAATATGTATCCCAGAGAACATTAATCATTCAAGAAATTCATTGATAAATCTACCTTTGTAGTTTCAAAACTAAATTTAGAAATGCTGACTACTCGCTTCCTTCGGAAGACTCACAATGTGTGAAAGTTCTGAGAAGTTCTGCATTCAAAACAAAACCAAATTTTTTTTTGTTTAATCTAGCATTTCTCAAATTCATAGGCTTATGGCCCTTTTCCCCTTTACAACCAAACCTATTAGCAACTCATGGAGCTAGTGTTCCATGACGCATGCTTTAGTAAAAGCAACAACTCTGTAGCTATTCAGCCCAAATTTATTTTTTAAACCCTCTAACCTTCATATGTACCAAGATACCTTTTTTAAGATTTCTGACAAATTGTTTTCCTGCCTAAGCTAAGTACCAAAATGAATACCTCATTTCTTTGGGCTTCAGTAGAAAAGTAAAAATCTTACACTCCTGTGACTGACTTTAAGAATAATGATGGGCAAGGACTGGTAGGGAGAGAGAGGGAACGTAGGGACTATGGAGTCTCTCTCCCTACCTTTGGGCAGCACCAAAACAAGCCATTCCAGGCAAAAGGAGTCTGACATGTTCATGGGCTTCTCAAGAAAATGCCCAGTGCTATGACCATATATGCCTATGGGTGTATTAGGGGTCATAAAATTGAACCACATGCCTGCCAGTGGATTCTGTTTTCAGGGAGGTTACAGTCTAGCAGAGGGATAATACATGCACAGTAAAGATTATTTTGTAAGGTGGCAAGTGTAATTGCCATAAGAAAGGTGCAGACTAAGTGCAATGAATGAGTCAGGGAGGAAGAGATTATGCCTAAATGTGGTGGAAAGAGACCATGGAAGACTTTGTGGAAGAAACAGCATTTGTAACAGGATGTTTTTCCAAAGCATATCCAAAGTCAGAGGCTCTTGATTTATAATAGATCAAAGAAATAGCTGAAAACTCCAAAAGAAAAATCAAATGTATTAAAATAAAAAATACATTAAAATATTATTTCTTAAAATTGTTCACCATTTAGAAAACATCTTTTGTTTTTGCAGACTATGGGACAAAATGACAACATAAAAGTCATTCTCTTCAAAATAACAAACTAGTCTTATTAGATAAACAATATCTACCCAGTAGCAAAGCAACTGATTATTTTTAAAATATTAATGCTGGACATCAGACCATGAACGAGGATTTTGTGATGGCATTATTATGTAATTCCCAGTTTAATCATGGCTATGCTTTTTACCTGATGGCAATTATAGCTCCAAAATGAAAGGCAAACATTTTCAAATATGCCAGCAATTGAACTAAACTGGTAGTCTCTACCAAAAAAAAACCTGAAATCACCTGAAAGCACTTTCAGAATTTTTCAGGTTTGTTAGAATGATAATGTTTCTGTTTTCAACGATAGTATATGAAATTTTCTCCTTGCCGTTTATCACAGAATGCAACAGAGCTGTCTGGGTTATAAGAGGAACATTAAAAGTCATTAGCTCCAGTCCTTTTTTCCTCCTGTTATGCCATTTGAATCCCACATATAACATCCCCAAACTGATCATCATGTAGCTAACATGAAAAATGGAAAGTCCTAATGTAAGTGCTGTTGAATTATCAATCTGTCCCCTCTAGTTAGTGTTTTTGTGACTGTTTAAGAAGTCTTTATCTATGGCAAGGTCATGAATCTTGTCTTACAGAAACTTAACATTTTTAACTTTCACATTTTGAGCAAAAGTCTATCTAGGGTCAAGATTCATTTTTTCTCCCATATAACTATCCGATTGACCCAATATCATTCTTTAAAAAGATCATCTTTCCCCATTACTCTGCAGTGTCCCCCTCTGTCATAAATCAAGTGTCTGCCTATGTGAGGATTTATTTCCGGGCTCACTGTCTGTTCTGTTGATTAATTTGGATATCTTTGTACCAGTGCCACATTGTTTTAATTATTATTGATGTATAATAAATAAGATTTAATAAATAATTATATAAACTCCACAGCTACGTTCTCCCTTGAGACTGCCTTGATTTTCTTGACCCTTTGCATTTCCATATAGATTTTGGAAAGTGCTTATCAATTTCTACCAAAATAGCAGTTTTAAAAATTTGCTTGGATTTTTATTGACACTGCATTAAAAATGTAGATGAATGTGTTAAGAAATGACATCTTTACAATATGAGATTTTCTAACCCATGAGTATGGTATCCCTCTACATATTTGGGTATTCTTTCATTTCTCTCAGTAAAATGTTGGATTTGTTTGTTTGTTTGTTTCTGTAGAGTACATTGTGACTGACAAGATCCTCTAGAAGCACTTTTTAAGAAAATATGATAAATTGAGAGAAAAACACAAAACATTAAAATGAAATGGAGGTGACCTCAAGCAGAGTCACTAAATAATAGAGAAAAGTTCTGTCTTCTGTTTATCTCAAATTGTTTTCAAAGCAGAAGTAGGGATCTTCCCAGTTTTAACAGGTTGGCTGCTTTTCGTCTAGATCAGAGATCAGCAAACTTTTCTGAAAAAGTCCACATGGTAACTATTGTAGGCTTTGAGGGCCAAGAGGCAAAATCAAGGCTATTGCACCAGGTATTCATATAACCATTTAAAAGTAACCATTTAAAAACATAAAGGCCGGGCACAGTGGCTCAGGCCCATAATCCCAGCACTTTGGAAGGCTGAGGCAGAAGGATTGTTTGAGCCCAGGAGTTCAAGACCAGCCTGGGCAACATAGCAAGATCCCATCTCTACAAAAAATTTTAAAAATTAGCCAGGCAGGGTGGCACATGCCTGTAGTCCCAGCAACTCAGGAGGCTGAGGCAGGAGGATCGCTTGAGCCTAGGAGTTCAAGGCTGCAGTGAGCTATAATCACAGCAGTGCACTGCAGCCTGGGCAACAGAATGAGACCCTGTCTCAATTATTTATATATATATGTGTGTGTGTGTGTATTTACACACACATATACACACACACATATAATTCTCAGCTCTCAGGATATAAAAAACAGATAACTAAAATCTCACCACTCAGACTCAGGAATAACACCCTTATATATTCCGTTTTTGTCATTGACCCATTTTTTAAGTCTTTCTAAAACTGTACTTCTCTCCCCTTACTCCATTTCCTTTCTCGTTCTCACAAATACCCACCACACTCCAGATTTAATTGTCTATTATTCCACTCTTTTCTTTAGGTTTGTATAATCACATGTAAGCATCTACAGATATTTATTATATATGGTAAGAAGGGTTGTAACATTGTTTGATACTCAAGAATGTGACAATTTTATGTCTACTTCTCAGTATCTTACTTGTCTTACAAAATCCTACAATACTGACATCTGTCCAAGTCAAAGGATATAGATATAGTTCATTCTTTTAAAAATAGCTGCATGGTATTCTATTATATAGATGTATCAGAATTTGTTCAACTAGCCCCTCTTCATTTTTTTCCTGTTCTTTTTTCTACAACAAACAGTGATGCACTAAATATTCTTGTACATGAATAATTACTTGGGTTTTTATTTTTAAACATTAGATTTTCTTGAATGAGATTGCTGGGTAAAGAAGTATGTATATGTTTAACTTTAATGATTAGCACCAGATTGCTTCCCAGAAACTGTGTAATAATTCACATTTCCACCAGCACACTAGGAAGTGATCTTTTTCCTCCTGCCCCTGACAATATTTAATATTACCATAAGTTTTAATGTGTCTCAATTTTATGAATGGAATGATAGCTTGTTAATTTAATTTATATTTGTCTTTTTGTTATTATTTATTATTTTACTGGCTCTTCACTGGACAATGTGACCTACAAAATCTCTATTTTTTTGAAAGTTTTTTAAAGACATTTTCTTTGTAGACAAACATAGGACTAATTTTATGGCTGCTCCATGTATTGAGGGGACATTTGCATTCTCCATCCATTGGAAGCTGAGTTGCAACAATTGGCTGCAAACCCTCTCAGTCCATCAGAGTTCTCTCCTCCCAGAACTGTCCCTTTGCACTGAGGCTGACAGGCAGTTGCCTTCTGTCATCTTGTGCCTGGCTGTGCGTTTTCTTACCTGCCCAGCCTCTGTAAGTACTTGAGATTTTGGCCTTCAGAATAAATTCTAAAGGGCTGATGTCCCGCATACCCTTTGAAGATGTGGCTAGACCTATCTCCATCTCGGGCCTCACCTCCTCCATTCTCCCCTGCTGTGCCCTCAACATTCCAGCCAAGCCAACTATTTGCAGTTCCCAAAATAAATTTCATTTTCCTGTGTCCCTGCTCCTCAGTGCTGACGCTTGCACTATTTCCTCTGTCTAGAATATTCTTCCAGTGCACTGTCCCCAGAGGTTACTCATAGACTTTTAACATGTTTTCCAACACTCTTTTCAACACAGCACACTCTCCAGTCCCTGTGCTGGGTGCTAAGATTACTGCTGGGACAGGCTCAGTCCTTGCACTAGAGGAAGAAGGAAAAAGGAATTTAAACAACAAATGATGCAATCAGTGTTTAAGACAAATATGTGTTTAAAGAGTTACGAAAATGATATCTATTGCCCTCTTGTGATTAGACATTGGCAGAAAACAGCAAATAAAATGATAGAGGGAGAATTCAGCAATGACAATTAATTACGTAATGTATTATAGAATCAACGTGTAAAATTTGGGGGTGTGGAACAATGTTAAGGAAAGCACTCGAAATTAGAAACTGCCTTTATTTTCATGTGAAATTATGACACAATGATCCATCACCAGGAATAAACATTTGTTAGTCTGAAGGTAACCCCACATAACTGTGAGCACCAGCTTACATTTTTTATAAATCAATTCAATTTAAAAGAAATGTATTGAGTTTCAGCTATTGCCAGGCCTTCTGCTGAACCCTGGGGATAGAAAATGGAATAAAATGAGCCCTGTTTTCTGGGGCCTCATAATCTTTGTGGGGATTGTTGTGATAATCTGGACCAAAGAGTTGAAAACGTTTTCTTAAAGGGCCAGAACCTAAATATTTTAAGTTTTAAGGAAAAACCAAGATTAATTTCTAGGTACTGACATGACCATTTAAAATTTAACCATGTTAAAATATAAAAACAATGCTTAGCTGGTAGGCCATATAAAACAACAGGTGGCTAGCCATATTTGGCCCAAGGGCCACAGTTTGTCAACCTGTGGTTCAGATCCACATTATCCAATGCAGTGACCACAGCCACCTGCAGCTGCTAGACACTTGGAACGTGGCAATTTCAAATTGAGATGTGCTAAGAAAGTATCAAATACACGCTGGATTTTGAAGACTTTGTACAAAAAAGAAGAATGAAAAATATCTCAATTTTTCATGTGATTACATGTTGAAATAATGGTATGTTGGATATATTGGGTTAAAATATATTATTAAAATTAATGTCATCTATTTCTTCTTACTTTTTTAAATGGTTATGAGAAACATTAAAATTATATAAGTGGCTCACATTATATTTCTGTTGGACAGCACTGGTCTATAACTCTCTCTATTGGGCAGAAAGCCATAGTCCAAAATAAATTCATTTAAAAAAAAAACCACTCATCTCTTTTGTGTTCCTCTTCCAACTTAACAATCTTCTTAGCAAGGTTTATGTTATTTTATTTTCTTCACAGGTATTTCTGAAATGGTTATATTTGTTTGTTTCCTTACTTATTCTCCACCTGTCTCAACTAGAAGTTCAGTTCCACAAGATCAGGGCCCTTTCTCATCCTCTCCACTGTGTTTCCAGGTCAAGCTGACCATTGTTACTGGTCTTTGCCTTGCTTGCATTGGGTCTAAAACTATGCCAGACAGAGAGTAGGTGTCCAGTAAGTATTTTGATTGAGTGAAAGCACTATAAACAGGGAAAATATGGAAAAGAGATGCTATTGAGGAGCCTGAGATAAAAATTAAGTGCATGATAAGGAACTTTATGTTCTAGTGTTATTTGCAGTTTCAGAAACTGAAGCAAAGAGCTTGCAAGGAGGTTGATACCAGAACACAAGACAAAACCAATCCCAACCACTGGCCCCTATGACTATATTCTTTAATAATAATATTTTAATTATTAACAATAGCAAGCATTAGTACTCTGTTACATTTACTTTGTGCCTGGCATGGTTCTAACTACTTTACATATATTAACTAATTTAATCCCTAAATAACACTAAAGAGAGACATTATTATTACTTTGCCTTGCTTTTATAGATTAAATAACTGAGGTACAGAAAGTGAAGTGACTTATCCAAAGTCACACAGCATTAAGTATTAGAGCCAAGATATAAACCCAGGCACTCTGACTCTCTTAACCACCTTACTATACCTTAAACCTCAATGTTCTTCCCTGATTTTATTAGCTTTGCCTTATTGTGAACCTGTTAGTTGAACATTATATAACATGGATTAGAAACATGGATCTTTTAAAAATCTGTTTAAAATGTGAATGAGGGTATTATTATAACAATGAACTGTTAAGCTTCAGAATAAATGGAGAAAGAATAACTGTTCTCTTTTCATACTCTCTTAAGCATCCACATTCGTGAAAGAGAAAAAATGCAAATATTTCCTGTTCAGCCTTAAGCATATTTGTACATTTTAATCTCTTTCTTTGTGCATTCATCAGAGCAATCTTTTGTTAGCTGTAAACTTGCTATGCAAATGTATGAAAACACGTGCTATCTACAGATATTCTCTACTGAAATGATGACAGTATCTGTTTTCAGTAACAAAACAGGCAGCCCAAAAGCATACACTAAACTGGCAGCTGTTAGGGGCACATTTTGACAACTTGAGAGAGTTATTTGTTTGAAGGCACCTCAGCCTGGAGTTGACAGCTGTCTTGTTCTCTGCCTCTTTCTTCCCCTACTCATTTGGGATAACCTGATTTTCCTACTCCTGTAGAACACAGCCCACTCGTAGTCTGAGATCATATCTGATCCTCAGCAGAAAGAATGTGTGCAACCACCTAACTCAAAACCCTTCAATTAAATATCAGCTTCCATTGGCCAATGGTGTCCATTCATTCAATGACCAGTTACTGAGCATTTGCTGCGCTCAGGCTAAAGCAACACGTAGATTCTTATTCCCCAAACTGTTTTGCTGGGCACCTATCCCTTTTTCTCTTCAATATCCCCCAGCTTTCTAACTTCTGGATTTCTGCTTTCTTCTGCCTGGTTTGAGCAGACAGCCAGGGTGACCCCTCCAGGGTTGATTTCCCTGATTTAAAGTAATCTTTACTCCCAGTATTAGCTCCCTCTCTCTTACTACTATCTGCTACCATTCCTTCTTACTCAAGTGCATTCTGCTGCTGCTTCTCCAGCCTCTTCTCCTAAATCATTAGACACCTGTCATCTGTGTCAGAAGTTTACCTGCTAAACAAGAACTTCTGCATATTTTTCTGAATTTCCAACAAATGACCCCGCAGCTATCCCAAGTGTACCTCGTTCTAAAACACCAGTGAAATAAAGCATAATACCATGTAGGACCATTTAAAGAGAAAAAAAAATGTGACTTAGAGTCATCTGTTGTATTTACTATTTCCTGCTTGATGCAAAGTGTTCTACTCTAGGCTTGTGTCCCAAAGTGAGTCCCAAGAAACACTAGCCCTAAGACTGGCACCATGAGAAGAACCCCTGTATTCTACATTCCCTTCTTGTTTATGCTGCTCACGGTTCTCCATAAACCCACTCACCAACTTCTGGTCCTTTAATCACTCCGGAAAAGAATTCCCATCTTCATCCCAAAGTCTGATTTCAGCTCTCATTATCTATGTGGTTACAATACTAAGTATTTGTTTTGAAACCCATCCTCTCATAGACACTTGTTTTATTTTAAGTCTGAAAGGGACCTAAAAAGACTATCCTGTCCTCTTAAAACTTAAATATGCTCAGCATATTTATGTGACTAGGTCATGTTTAAGCAGCTAAGTCATGGCAGTTGAGGGAATAGAATCAAGCTATAGGGACTCCCAGCCGTAGAGCTCACCGGCCATTCTCTCTCCTTGGCCAACCCAGGGAGGATTTCCTCAAAGCTGATAGGCTAATTCCATTTAAAGTCTTCATTTGTCACACCCTCATTACTCTCAGTCACACTCTAGAAGCTCAGAAGGGCTGGCCAGGAGCAAAAAGCTAATATGATAACATTTCACTTAAGAAAAAACCCTACTTAATTATTAATGTGGATATTAATTTGTGAGCAGGGTTCTGACCACCGTCTCAGACTCACTCCTGGCCCCTGAGTGTTCAGCTCTCAAGGGCCCATGCACAGCAGCGGTGCCGGAGTTCACCAGGAGGTAAATGAAAACATAATGTCAGTCTGTGTCATTTTTTTGCAGAAATATTCTAAGTTAGATTCTGTAGCTATCAAGGCCAAGGGTTACATTAATTTAATTGCTAACAATTTATGCTTCAATTTGCTGTCACTGAAAAATGACAGATAATGATGAATCCATTCTCATATGACCCACAGAGAGACTTGGTTCCTTTAACATGTCTATATAAAACTGAACTTTTTAAAACAAATAAGTGAAGATAAAATAGGAAAGAAAAGTACAAAGGGGGCCAGACTCGGTGGCTCACGGCTGTAATCCTAGCACTCTGGGAGGCCGAGGTGGGTGGATCACTCGAGATCAGGAGTTTGAGACCAGCCTCAGCAAGAGCGAGACCCCATCTCTACTAAAAAAAAAAATAGAAATTATCTGGCCAACTAAAACATATATATAGAAAAAATTAGCCGGGCATGGTGGCGCATGCCTGTAGTCTCAGCTACTCGGGAGGCTGAGGCAGTAGGATTGCTTAAGCCCAGGAGTTTGAAGTTGCTGTGAGCTAGGCTGATGCCACAGCACTCACTCTAGCCCGGGCAACAAAGCAACACTCTGTCTCAAAAAAAAAAAGAAAAGAAAAGTACAAAGGGAGGATTAAAATGTACTTGATAGAAAACAGCCCTCATCTCCTCACCTCTGTCCCTCCCAGACAATTCCTAGCCCCCGTTATTCTCCCCTAAGGATTTCCAGCTGTACCCCAAAGTCTGACACTAACTCTAAACATATATATGGTTGCCACTGTTAAGCTGTAAAGTACTATATAATATGCTGTTAAGCTGTAAAGTACTATATAATATGCTGGGCACATTGTGGGCAACAGATAAACATTTATTTAATGGGAAAAATGGATGAACATTATTATTTTATTATTTTTCTTCTTTTATCTACCCTAGAGCAAGCCTAGGTACTGCTTGAAACGGGCACCTAGGTGCTTTGATAGAACACTTCCTGCTGAGTACCTTTCTCGCTCATTCCTTGTATTCCCAGCTTCTTGTTACTGAATACTTTCTACTTTCCACAACTATTTTAGGTGTGGAAATGAGAAGAAATCCTGTGGTAGAGACAGAGACAGAGGAACGTGAGCTGCATACAGAAAGCAGAATTCTGGCAGAGATAAATACTAAAATGACAAAGAAACATTTTAATTTTTTTCCTTGTACCTTATTGTCCATTTCTCTCCTTTCTTCAAAGTTTCTCAACATTTCTATTATTAGACTGAAGGAATTAAATCCATTTTGCTAATATTCTTCACACAATTGAATTCTCAAAGCTGTACCTCTCCTGTCCTAGGAGGTAAGATATTGCCAAGAAGTTATGAGAAACATTAATAGTTATAGAGAAAGCCTAAGGAAGTACCAGGGTCTGCTTACTCTTTCATCAAAAGTAGCTCCATTAGAATGAGGTAGTCAGGTCAATGGTAAATTATTAGATCCTTTTCCTAGATCTACAGAATGCTATATTGTTATCATGACCACCATAATTAAAATACTGTTGAGTTTCTACAAGTATAAAGCACTCTGATTGGCACTAGAGAATGAAAAGTTGTAAGAAATATATAACCACTGCCTTCAAATGTTTACAATCTATTTGAGGATTCAGTGTGTTTGTGTGTGCGTGTGTGTATACAGACATATGTACATATGTCTACAGACAGACGTATGTATATGTATATATATACAGTCATCCTTCAATAACCTTTGAGGATTGATTCCAGGACCTTCGACAGCTACCCTGATATAAAATGACATAGTGTTTGTATATAACATATGCACATCCTCCTGTATACATTAAATCATCTCCAGATTACTTATAATACCTGATACAATGTAAATGCTATGTAAATAGTTGCTATACCATATTGTTTGGGGAATAATGACAAGGAAAAAAATGTCTGTCCATGTTTAGTACAAATGCATTTTTTTTCTGAATATTTTCAACTCTTAATTATTTGACACCATGGATGTGGAACCCATGGATACAGAGAGATGGCCATATATGACAATAATTGAAAAATTAAGTTTATAATCTAAAATTGGAAAATTAAATTAGGAAGATTAACTAGTAAAATGTTGCAATTGGCTATTTAAAATAGCATAATTGGCCGGGCGCAGTGGCTCACGCCTGTAATCCCAGCACTATGGGAGGCCGAGGCGGGCGGATCGTTTGAGCTCAGGAGTCCGAGACCAGCCTGAGCAAGAGCGAGACCCCGTCTCTACTAAAAATAGAAAGAAATGATTTGCACAGCTAAAAATATATATAGAAAAAATTATCCGGGCATGGTGGCGCATGCCTGTAGTCCCAGCTACTCGGGAGGCTGAGGCAGGAGGATCGCTTGAGCCCAGGAGTTTGAGGTTGCTGTGAGCAAGGCTGACGCCATGGTACTCACTCTAGCCCGGGCAACAGAGTGAGACTCTGTCTCAAAAAATAAAATAAAATAAAATAAAATAAAATAAAATAAAATAGCATAATTAACAGAAAATATAAAATAAAAGTATATGTACAAATCAAAAATAGGAAGCAAAAAAACTTCATAAGAAAGGAGCTCTTTGTAATTTTTGCCTATCTTTAATTTTGTATATTGTCTTCAAATTAAAAAAAAGTTAAAATACAAGAAAGCATATGCTAAGTAAAAAAATGATTGGTGTGTGTACAGGCAATTAATACAAAAGTTCCAGGGAGAAAGCAATCTGGGAATTATTTTGGGATTCTCTTCAAAGTAAGTTAAGTACATAAAATTTCTGTCCTCAAGAAGTTCAAATCAGTACAAATTATTAAGTCACAAATAGTAAAACTTAGCCACTGTGAAGCAAGAGTACAGAACAAGGAAACTTTCTGAATTAATGGAATCTACTTTATACAGTCATTTGAAATAATTCAGTCTTAACACTTTCATAAATATACATAAACTAGAAGATTTCAAAATATTTATCAAGTAGTAGTCCAACTTATGTTTTATTGAGTAATTAAAAATTATTTATAATTAGATTATTAATATGCAACAAAATGCCATAAAACTTCTTTAAGAAGCTTTAGAGGATTGAATATTTTATTTTTCCCAAAGAAATAAAGGTGTCCAACATCATCCCTAGCTTCTTTTTTTGTCCAATAAAATTGCCTGCTAATTTTCAGCAGTGTCCAAAGATAATGCAAAGTTACACAGAGTCTACCATGGACTCTAAATTAACAAATGGAAAACCCTGAGGCTGGCAAGGAGCGATTTCTGCTGTCAGCACTCCAGGCTTCTCTCTGTCATAGGCTTGGAGTGTAGAGCAGGGTAGAAGTGTTTAATTTGGAAGCCTTCTACTCCTTTACAAGTCTACCTTAAAGGTCTCACAAAACTGAGTTACTTGGCATTACAAGCAACTTCCCAATAAAAGAGCAAGCTAAAAAGATTAGTTTCATTCAGGCAAGGAGAACAAAACCTGAAAATGAAACATTGGTCAAGATTCTTGATTACAAGTGACATACACCCAATTAAACGTAGTTTAATCAAAAAAAGAATTGGTTCATATTACTGCAAACTCCAAGGGAGGATTCGGCTTCAAGGTCTCCAGGTAATCAAAAATTTTCTCTCTCATTCTCTCTCCCTCTCTCTCTCATTCTTGTCCCTGTTCTTATGGCTATTTCTCCATATCAGTTACCCTCATTCTCTCAGGCTGCAGCCTGAGGATGGAGTAAATAGGGGCTGCGTGTAGGAGAGTGGAATGTGAAGAAACTAGGGAACACTCAGATATAAGAAGCCAGTTAGCAATTAGATATGTGAATATAGAGCTCAGGAGAAAGAGATCAACTAGTAACTTTTACAGAGCACCATATAATACTAACAACATTTATTGAGCATCACCTGTATGCTAGGCACTTTACAAATCAGAAAAGCTCATTGAACGTTCAAAATGCTATGAGGTGGTCTCAGAGATTTAATTGACTTCTCCAAATTCCCACAACTACCAAGGCATGGGCCGCTGGATTCTAACCCAGGTCCATATGACTCCTGTACTGGACACTGCGGGACCCAGCCAAAATGTTGGCTGCTGAGGACTCACAACTGATCTCACTCAGAATTTCCCTCCACAGAGGGAGCTCCCTCAATGAAGGAAGGTGTCTCACTCAAGGTTAGGCCCCCTTGATAAAAGGTACCAAGGTCCATTCACCTTGCCTCAACTGGGAAGACTACAAAGAAGTTCTTATAGTATCTTCTGAGTCCTCTGTTCCAACTGCATCCCAGTTAAGCTTCTCCCCCTGTCCAATTTTACTTCCCCCACATCTTTGCACCTGTTGACCCAAGCATATCCCCCTGATAAAACTCATGTACACAGAGCTCCACCTCAGAGTATGTTTCCAGGGAATCAACCTAAGACAAGCTCAAAGTCTGCGCTGTTGACTTTCTTCATGAACTACCTCTTCAAATCAAGTTTGTTGACCTTGCCTGCTTAACTCCAAAGAGATGTTGTGAAATGAATCATGAATCATGAAGTTTTTTGAAAGAGCAATTTCCAAACAGGAGTCAAAAATAATGTTCCCATAACATACTCAGAAAGGCATCATATTTTTATGTGAATTGTGGACCCATTCAACAATTTTTCAAGGTAAATGTTTTATGTTCTATGTTACAAAGCCCAGTAGAAGGCCTTCATCATGTTGGTTTATTCTTTTCTGTCTTCCTGGAAAATTAAACTATTTGATAAACAGCCTGAATTTCACAGTTTCTCCTTTATGAGGTTTTACAACATCTAACTCTCCTGCATATCAGAAACTGTTTAGATACAAACTGTTTCCTTGAGGAGTAGCTGTGGTGTCCTGCATTCTCAGGTCACTGGGAATTTGTTAATATTCATGGAGTTCCCATGATATGCCACAAAATCAAAAAGTTGCCAATCCCCAATCTTCAGCTGAGTTGCAACAGAAATCACATAAGAAAGACAAGAAACAAAGACCATTTTGTTCATCTGATTCTTGAAGGGCACTTCAAGTTCATCTAGTCCTTCTACAATTTTCAGAAAATAGACATTAGTTTTTTCTCTCTCAATATTTTTCAACAGGAAATGCTGCCCTTCACATTATGATTTCTAGAATTCCATAAAGGCCCCCATGCTCTCTCAATATTGTCCCTCATCAACTTGAGGATCTGTGCAGTTCCACCAGCAGAGATCCTTTCTTTAATGCCAGTCAAAGCTGTTTGAAGGAATAGAAACCGTTAAAGTTTTTTTAGTCCATTGAAGTTTAGTATGAGTATGGCTGCATTTACCAGCAACTTTCCAAACAGGGGATTTTTATTGCTAAGTTGTTGGGTAGGAGGATGGGGTGGGAAACCAGCATTGGTAAAGCAGATATTCAATCAGGATACTTTACAGACATCATTTCATTTGATCTTCTGGTAACCCTATATTCCTCTGCCTTCGCCAGTAAAGAAATTGAGTTTTAGAAAAATGGGTAAATTGCCCAACATCATGAAACTAGAAAGTAGCAGACAGGGACTCCAGATGTGGGCCTGCCCAACTTAATAGCCCTAGGCCCTAAAAACACTGGGCTTATAAAGGGGGAAAGATCATGTCATCAGGGTGGAGAGGAAATAGGGACTAAGATATAAAACAGATACTTGACCTCATGATTGTCATTGGACTAGGCTTTGGGGCTGAAGACAACAGGGCTACACAGAACAGGATGTGAGCAGAAGGGAGCCTTGGGATAAATGGATTCTTCCCAATAAATAGACACAGTCCCCATGAACAGAAGAGTAGACAGGCCACCTCCTCTATAAACTAGGCCAGAAATGTCTGTAAACTCACTGAAACCTCAGATGCCAGAGAGAGTCTACTCTGGATTGCAGATTCTTAACCATTTGACAAGTCTTGTCAATAGTTTCCACACCCCACCCTCAGACAGATTAGGTGGTTCTAAATAGGACTTTGGAGACAGGTACACAGTGAGTCACCTGAAGGTATATGATATTAGAGCTTCTCTGAATAGGTCTCTCCATGAAGCTACAAATTCATTCTCAAATAAAATAGCATTTTTCTTTGGGATTCTCCATTGTTAAAGTTACTCACAGTACACTCCCCCCATCAGATCAATAGCATTTTAAGATTTTGAAATCAAAAACATACTCCTATGTCACACAGAAATACTTCTGAAGTCAACTTTAGTTCTCTAAATACAATAGGGTCCTTATTGGTATCACTGGGATCAGACAAAGATCATCCAAGCTCAAAAAATTTTATGCTAAGTTATTTATTCATTAATCACAATTCCAGTACTAGCCTTCTTTTCTCTTCTTGGAATGTTATTAATAGAAATGAAGTTCAAATAGTATTATGATGTACTGGGAATACAGAATGTGATTAAGAACATGGGTTTTGGAATCAGACTTGGTTCCAGTCTCAGTTCTACTATTTATTACTGTGTGCCCCTGGACAAGTTATTAAATCTCTTTATGCCTTGGTTTCTACCTGGATAAAATGGAAATCAACAGGTATCCTATAAGGTTGCTATGAGGGTCAAATGAGAAAAGACCTGTAAAACCCTTAGTGTTATCTCTTTAATTTTCACATCATGACTATGTATTTGAAGAAAAGAATTGAAACAGACTTAACCTGAGATTGTGCTCCTCTGCCAGGTAAGCAAATGGCTTTTCAAGGAAAATATATTTGTCTGTTTGTCTAAAATCTTAGTTTACATTTTTCCAAAATAATCTACTTTAGAAAAACAATGTGAGAAGAGAGATTTTAATTTTTATAAAGCCGAAAAATATATAATTCATCAAAAGACAAATATCTTCAGAACCTGTTTCTGACACCCAAACAGAATAATCTTAATTTATATTCTAGAAAGTTAATGTATTTCAACCAACTACTTCTCTTTTACTCACATGATAAATAAGATAGTTATCCACCTATAGTTACATTTTTCAAATGGACACGTCATCTCTGAGACCATGAGCTGTAGCACGGACTTTAGAATTCAAACTACCTGACTCAGCTGTCAGCTTTACCACTAACTAGCTATGTGCTGTCACCTAGCATCTCTGAGATTCAGGGATATTTAGACTAGAGATATTAATTCCTAACTGCAGCAGACATGGTAGACTACTGACTCACCAACCATTCTTCCACACTTTTTCCAAGCCAGTAGAGTCACCCACACAACAGGGAGGCTGAAATTGTCAGACACTCACTTTCTCAGCTTCTCTTGGAATTCAGAATAGGCATGTAATTCCTCTATGGCCACTGAAACATAAGAGAACGTCTGCAAAGTTTTCTGGTAAAAAAAAATTTCTCTCTAATAAAATGAAAGAAACACATAAGAAAGAAACATCTTCCCTCCCTTCCTGCATTGGGAATAGCAGGGTGAGGGCATGATGCTTGGAGTTTTTGCAGACATATTGCAATTGTGAAGGAAAAGCCAATAGAATCACATTGAAATAGACTCAGAAGCTGAGGATGTTAAGCTGTGGAAACAACACTATAACTGCCTTCTCCAGGACTTTGTATTATGTAAGAAAAAGAAACCATAATGGTTTAAGCTACATTTGTACACATTTTCTGTTATTTGCAGCATAGACATGCTAACTTCTATACTGTTAGCTTAGAGTTCCTGGGAGGAGTAAATGAGGTAGCTTAAGTAGAAGCTCAGAGGTTTTTAGTGCCTTTGGATAACACTACCCCTAAATGTATTACTTTCCCATAAAAAGAAAAAACAATTCTATTCTTCATAATAGTTTGACTGCTGGTTCAACCATCTTCTAGGTAATTATTTAATTTTTCTGAGCCTATGTTTGCTCCCATTTAAATTGCATCTAATAATACTTCATGGGGTTGTTTTAAGAAATATACACACTGGATGCAGTATCTATCACTAGAGAATAAATCTGTTGTAAAGTGAAATGTCAAATTTTGATGAAGCTCCAGAATTCATGAAGTTGATGAAATTAGGTTGAAAAACTGCTCAGGTTCTTTGCAAAACTATCTATAAATGAGGATCTGGCAGTTAGACAAGTTAGCAGTTGAAGAAAAAAATTAATGATAATAAATAGCTGTTTCAAAAGACAATGACTTCAGGTGGAAATGTTAAATGGCACAGCTGCTTTGGAAAACACTCTGGCAGTTTCTCAAAAGGTTAAACATAGAGTTACCATATGACTCAGCAATTCCGCATAAGTATATACCCAAAAGAATTTAAAGCAAGTATTCAAACAAATATTTGCACATGTATATTGATGGAAACACTATTCACAATAGCCAAGAGGTGAAAACAACATAAATGCCCATCCGTTGATGAATACATAAACACGTGGTATATACATACAATAGAATATTATTCAACAACAAAAAAGAATGAAGCACTGATACATGTTACAACATGGATGAACATTGAAAACATTATGCTCAATGAAAGAAGCCAGTCTGTAAAGACCATACTGCATGATTTCATTCATATGAAGCATCCAGGATAAGAAAATCTACAGAGATAGAATATACGTTAGTGGTTGCCTAGGGCTGAGGATCAGGGTGGGTGGGGAAAGGGTTTGGGGGCAATTGGGAAATTATAGTTAATGGGTACAAGATTTATTTGGGGGGTGATAAATATGTTCTGAAGAGTGAGACTCCATCTCTACTAAAAATAGAAAAATGAGCTGTGTGTTGTGGTGCACACCTGTAGCCCCAGCTACCTGGGAGGCTGAGGCAAGAGGATCACTTGAGCCGAGGAGTTTGAGGGTGCAGTGAGCTACTATGACACCACTGTACTCTACCCAGGGCAACAGAGCAAGACTCAGTCTCAAAAATAAATTAATTAATTAAAAAAAGATAAAGAGGAAATTAGATTCTGGGGAAGCAAGCAACAAATGCTCCTGCATTTGCTAAGATTTATTAAGAGCTTATTAGCTTGCCTGGTACAGTGTAAGCACCGTATATTGTCACGTATAATCCTCATAATGTGCCCATCATCATCTCCATTTTAAATGAGATGAATGAAGGCTGGAAAGATTAAGTAACCTATTCCAGTTCATATAGCCACCACATATAGTAAAGTCAACATTTGAACACATGCTATCTGACCCCAAAGCCTTCGTTTCCATGTGCTTGTCCCACCTGTAGGATGGGAATCACTTGAGACCTTGTTTTTTCATCTTCATGTTCCCAATATTTGGCACAATAGGTGGCTTCCAGCAGGGCCTTCTATACTCACTGATTGAATGAATGAATGAGCAGAGAAACTTTAATAACTGCACAAGTCTACGGTCTCATTTAATCATATTTCTACCTTTTTCCTCATTCTGGAGAAAGTCCTCTAATAAATATTCCTCATTTTCAAAACACCATCTGGGGGTGTTTTGCCATGTACCCTGACCAAAATAAAATTTCAAAGTCCTATTTTTAGATCAATTTCACTTGACAATTCACTTTTGGTAAGTAAATTTCATTGCCTTGTTCTGGTCTTCATTCCATGCAAAAACATCTCAGAAACAAGTAACTTTTTAAAAAACTGCTTTAATTTTCTAATGGCTAAACCATTAAAACTGTTCATCAACTCCCTTGTAAATAATCTAGCAGCTGTGAACATTCTATACATCTAACAAATATTTTTAATAGAGGACAGGGAAAATGTCATAAATAACGGGAGTTGTAAAAATTAATGTTTTTGCATTTTACGGTTTATCTGCAATGAATTATAGATTACATTTTAAAGCGCGCTCTGGGCTCCTATCTCATAAACACTATTACCAGAAAAACAAGCAAACTATTCAGTTTCTCATTTTGTAACCCATTAACCTCTGGATGGTCATGCTTCTAGAGGTGGATGGTAAGTGTGGGATGGGGTATTCCAAAGCCTATTTCACACCCTTCATCTTTTGCTTTTGTCAGTTCAAATGTGCAAATAGGTTTCCAAGACTGTGCCCAAGTATCATTCTGGTCATCTGCTCCTTGGAGACACAAATACTGCACATATTTTCTTTGCAAAATTGGACTCTGAAAGGTGAAGTTATGCTGAGGAACACCTCCATCTTGAAGCACTCCAGGTTTCTATGTTTAAATTATTTTCTACTTAGGAAACAGTGTCAACAATGGGGTTTTAGAGTTGAGCCATGTTTCCATTTGCTTTTGCACTTTTCTTTTGATGAGTGTTCCGCATGCCATTCCAAATGCCTGAATACCACTGAGTAGGAGCCATAGGTACATGGAAAACATCAAGCTGTCAAGGTTTTATAGCTACCAACGTGTCTCACAGGTTTGCATCTCACAGAACAGCATACGTGAGGCTTGCCTGTACAAGGGTATACGTGTGGTGGCCTAAGACGCACACAGGATAAGGGCAAAGTCTCCGTATCCAACCAAGATCACCCTCCCTAATGGCAGAGAGAAAGAGAAAGAGAGACGGACACTCTCTCACAAAGAAAGGTGGGGGTTAGGGAGACGAAGTATTAGAAGGTTGTAGGAATCAAAACATACAACATTTCAGTTAGACTGGAGAAATAAGTTCAAGAGACCTATTGTACAACATGATGACTATAGGTAATAATAATGTCTTGTATACAGTTTTTGAAAACTGCTGAGAGTAGCTTTTAAGTACCCTCACCACACAAAAATATATGTGAGCATACTAATTAATACATATGTTAATAAGCTTGATTTATTCATTCTATGATCTATGCATACTTCAAAACATGTATGCCATAAATATATACAATTTTTATTTGTCAATTTAAAATAGTTAATTAATTAAAATAAAGTAAATAAGAACAACATATATACTCAAAGTGTCCCAGACCAAAAGCTCACCCCAGCTTCATCTCTGAGCCTCAGTTTCCTTGCATAAAGTGAGGGATTTGGACAAAACAATTTCTGAGCTCTCTTTCAGAGCTGACATTTTATGAGTCTGATAATGAAAATACTTACAATGTATTTAACTTAGCAAAACTTTTCTATTTTGTGGATATGAAACCTTGGACACAGTAGCTGTTTAGACGACTCCCCTCTCTAGCATGCCCCCCCTCTCATCAGTGCCCGCCACATCATCCTGCCCTTCAGGCTCTGGTCACACAGTGTGTCTTTTTTTTTTTTTTTTTTGGGACAGAGTCTCACTCTGTCATCCAGGCTAGAGTGCCATAGTGTCAGCCTAGCTCACAGCAACCTCAAACTCCTGGGTTCAAGTGATCCTCCTGCCTCAGCCTCCCGAGTAGCTGGGACTACAGGTGAGCACCACCACGCATGGCTAATTTTTCTATTTTTAGTAGAGATGGGGTCTTGCTTTTGCTCAGGCTGGTCTCAAACTCCTGACCTCAAGCAATCCTCTTGCCTTGGCCTCCCAGAGTACTAGGATTATAGGTGTCAGTCATCTTGTCCCACCAAGGGCTCTGGTCACATAGTGTGTCTTAGCAGAGGGCACATCCAAGTCACCAGAGGGGCTTTCTAAAGGGACACAACCTCATGGGCTGCACCTCCAGATTCAAATTCCATATCAGGGAGGGGCCAGGGCTTTCATATTTTCATAAACATAATTCTGCTGTGTACAACCAGTGGAGAATCACATCTAGTGAGGAGTGAGGTCTTCTCATCTTTGAGGTGTGGTTATAAAATTACTAAATACTGTTAGTGGCCGGGTGCGGTGGCTCACGCCTCCAATCTTAGCACTCTGGGAGGCCAAGGCGGGAGGATTGCTTGAGCTCAGGAGTTCAAGACCAGTCTAAGCAAGAACGAGACTCCCATCTCTACTAGAAATAGAAAGAAATTAGCCAAACAACTAAAAATAGAAAAAAATAGCCGGGAATGGTGGCACATGCCTGTAGTCCCAGCTAACCAGGAGGCTGAGGCAGAAGGATTGCTTGAGCCCAGGAGTTTGAGGTTGCTGTGAGCTAGGCTGATGCCACAGCACTCTAGCCCAGGCAACAGAGTGAGACTCTGTCTCAAAAAAAAAAAAAATACTGTTAGAAAGTTGGCCCTAGGTGGTCTATTTGGATGGCTTTATTTGGTGGCCTCTTTGGAGCCTTTTAGTTCTAAAACTCATGGGTCTGTCAAATGACTTCTTGGCATTTCAAGAGTTCCCATACCCAAACATCTCCCAGCCTTGCCATGAGGCAGGAAAATAGCATCACAGCCACTGCTTAGTAGGCCTGAATCAGTTTGCAGGTTGAGATCTGCCTTCCAGGTCAGCTCCGTGTCTGTTTTACTCTGGCTGCTTTATAGTGCATTTACACTGCATTGCGTTAACGTTTGAAGGGGCATTAGCATGATTTACCATGAACTTGCTAGTACAGATGGGAACACACATACACAAGTGAAAAATAAAAAGAGATGGCAAGAGAGAGAGAGAAAACAATTGATTAACATTAGTTGGACTTCATTTTTGCAGTCTTCCTACATAATCAGGTACATAATTCATTTAAAGAGATCCCTTCTTATACCAGCTAAAACACACACACAAGTCACTTTTCCTTGCCTCAAATTGCAGAGATTATACATGTTAAAATTTTGAGGACCTACTTTTCTTTGTGGAAGCAGAGGAGAAGGGAACTTCTCACCAAAGTATAATATGTGTACAGAAGGATTCGTAAATCCTAAGTTTACAGCTCAGTAAGTTTTACAAAGTGATCCCCCTGTGTAACCACCTCTGAATCAAGGTATACTAGGCATATTACCAGGAGCCTGGAAGCCTCTCTCTCAAAGCCTCCTGGCATTACCCTTCCAAGTAGACATTTGTACCTTCTATCATCATAGATTAGTTTTTGCCCATTTCTTAACATGAACAAACAGAATCCTACAGAATTGTATGTTCTTTTGGATCTCCCTTCTTTCAGTTAACATTATTTCTGTGAGATTCTTTCATGTTGAAAAGTGTAGCTGTAACTTTTTTCATTGCTGTGTAGTATTCTATTGCATGACTAGCCACAATTTATTTTTCCATTTGACACTGCCTGAACATCTGCATTATTTCTATCATGAATAATGATGCTATAAATACAGGAAGCAATCCTTTCTGTGCACATGTGTACTCTCTTCTATTGAGTCTAGATCTAGAAGTAGCATAAAATGACCATGGGACCTGAGTATGTTCAGATTTGACAGATAGTGCCAAACTGTTTTCCAAAGTGGTTGCACCAATTTACACTCCCACAATCGACACATGGGAGGTACACATTCTCTCCGTTTATATTCCCTTGAATCATTTCTGTGAGGTTAATATTATTTCTTCTTTAAAAATTTGGAAAAATTCACCAGTGAATCTATCTGGGCCTAGAATAGTTTTTTGTTCATTTTCAGCAACATCTTTAATTACAAATCCCACTTCTCTAATAGGTATAGGAACATTAAGTTTTTTTTTTTATTTCTCCTATCAGTTTTAACAAGTTTTATTTTTCAAGAGATTTTTTCCATTAAATCTAAAATTTCAAATTTATTGGTATCACACTTTTTATAACATTCTCTTGATTGTGTTCTTTATGAATTTGTTTTATTCTTCATTACCATTTATTCTTCTTATATCTTTCTAATTAAATATTTCATGTTGACATGATTTGGAATCTATAAATCTTGTCATTTCTCTTGTCCAGTACATTTTTAAACTCATTCAATGAGTTCTCAATTTTAGATCTTGTGTTTTACAGTTCTGGAATGTCCATTTTATTCTTTTCTATAGATTCTGATTATCTGTTTATATTCTTCATATTTTCATGCATTTTCTATCTTTTCTTCTATTTTTTAACATAATAAGTATGGTTATTTTGACATGCTTAGATGCTAATTCCAACATCTAGAATCTTGTCTCTGAGTCTAGTTCTGTCTTTCCTCTTGATAATTGATCACTTTTTCTGCATCTTTGCATATCAGTAATTTTTTAGACATTGTAGATACCTTGAATTATGCTGTGAATTAGGTGTTTTCCCTTTCAAGAAAGTTAAGGTTGTTCTGGTAGACAGTTAAATTATAAACAAATCATCTTGATTTTGACAAGGCTTTGCAAATGTGCTTCTGAGGTTTTGGTTTTACTCATGCATGTAGGGCATTGTGCTTACTCCTAAAATGTGGCCTTCCTATGTTCCAGGTGAAATTTCAGTATGTCCCTGAGGTTGCTCCATCCAGTCTGGATCTTAACTCCAAATTCTGTCTCTCTGGCACTGTGCAGCCTCTAAAATCTTTGTTCAGTTCTCAAGCATCACCACAACTATTCTCTACTAAGCCTCTCAGAGTTACATCATATACCTGTGTAGCTTGAGACTAAGTCAAGGATTCAGGAGGATTATTTATTCAGATTTTGGGAGCTTTTTTCCCTAGTGACTTAGCTGTCTTTCTCTGGGACCATGCCCCTAAATCTCAGCCACCTTGGCACTCTGAAACTTCAATCTCTATGTCTCCCTCATTCAGCAAGACCACAATTCTATGCTTAGGCTCTATATTCTTTTTTTTTTTAAATAATGATCAAGGATTTTTTTTATTCATTAAGTTTCAGTATCATCACAGAAAATGTTATAGTACAGAGTTGTTTAACATTATTTTGTCTTTACTCTTGATTTCCACATGAATGCTGATAACACTAATATCTGTACAAGATCAGTCTTTGATTTTATTTTTTTATTCTGTACAATTTTAAATGTATTGGTTAAAAAGGCTGTCAGCACATAAGGAAGCATTTTTTCTTCAGTTTGTTTGTTCAAATAAAAGGTATCCAGTTACTGCCCAAGAATACTGTGCCGTGAGGCTACTATGGTAAGAAACCTCCCTGGACACTCCACAGGGCATGGTTCTTGAGGCAGGGCAGGGCCTCCACCCTGTTCGTCTTCTTTTGGCACTGTGCACATAAACATGAGATACATGATAAAGAACAAGCAAAAGCTCTCTGTAAAGCAGTTATGAAGCATACTAAGAAGGGAAATCCAAGTGTTGCCGATGCTAGTAAAAATAAGCAGACAGCCTTGATTTAAGATCATAAGTAGTTGTATTTTAAAGACGAGAAAAAAACACAAGTTCTGCAGGCACCTACTGCTGTCTGCTAAAAGCTATCGCTATCGGACCTAGCATTGAACACACAAAGCAATTTGCAAGAAAGGAAAAATTTGCTTTGATATAATTAGAATAGAATTGTCTGTTAGGATTTATTTTTAGATGTTTCTTTTTCTTTAAAAGGTATTTAAATTGATTTGAAATATCGTTCAAGATGTTGATTAAACAGATAAACTTTTATCCAAATCAGAAAAACTAGCTGTGCCATTGCATATTACAGGATACAGTCAATGACACGTGGACATGCCTCAAAGCTTTCTCCTTCTGGTGACCATCATAGCCGACCAATGACCATGACGTCCACCACCTCGCCTTTGTGGAGCTCACGTAGTGCTTTGGAAGTAACGTCAACAATCCACTGGCACTGTGCATGCTCATCAGACGGCTGCTCATCTGATTACCTGTACTCTGTGCCCAAGGCAGTGGTTCTTGGTGATGCCAAGTCAGTATACACCGATGGTGTTCTGGCCGAGGATCCAGTTTTACATCACATGATAACCTGGCTTTGATGATAAGCTCTATATTCTTGCTCTGCAAATTGGAAAATGTTATCAGGAATGTGGGATTACCTCTTATGCTTTCTTTCTCTCAAGGATTAGAGAGCTCTGAGTTGGTTGCTATCCAATGGCTACAAGTAGTTATTTTACATACTTTTTCCAGCTCTTATATATCTTTATTGCTATAAGGTAAGTCTAGTGCCAGGTAAGAGGTCTCATCTCCTTAGGTGTGAGCTTCTTATCCTCATCTCTCTGCTTAGTTTCTCAGCTTCTTGCCCAATGCATGCAGCCCTTTGTAACTGATAAATGCTTCATTGTAGAGACTGCATACAAACTGTTGGACTCACTTTTTTGTGACAGGTTTGGTAGTCCTGATCTCCAATTCTTGTCTCCCTCAACCATAGGACTGCCACAAGCTCTAGGACATTACTTTTGCTTCGTGTTCAAGTCTCATATTGTGTATAGACAAATGCTCTAAGAGGATAAAACCCATGATGGTCTTAGGGTTCACTACGTATGTCCTTTTCCTATTCAATCATGGTCCCATACTTGTGGTCACCTTGGTTTCTTTCCAATACCTTCAAACACCATTTTCCCCTTTGTTCTCAGCTTCAATTTAATTTTCATAATTATTCTTGGCAGAAGGGTTAGTCTGATACAAGTGACTTTGTCATTGCAAAAATCCTTCATTTGCATTTTCACTTTAATTTTCTAGTTCTGGCCTGAAAGTTTCAACAAGCTAAAACTAAATCAGGGGAAGAGATGGCGTGACTGGTTTTCCTAAGCTTTGTCACCTTGTTATTTTTGAATCCCCTCCTACATAATTTATACCGAGTTTCACCTATAATATAGTTCATTGATGCAAGTAATTTCAATGCATTTTAGTCAAATAAATTTCCCCAGTGAAATATTCTTAGTTAATAAGTAACACATAAAAAGCCAGAAGTACTCACCAGAACCATAAATTTTCAGCTAATTTTATAACTCTTGAAGAGCAGGATGTCATTCCAGGCTGCAGACCCTGCACTGCCCGTCTTCAGGGCCACAAGACACTTACTTTGGAAATAAATGGACCTTGATAAGTATCATTAAATGTAGCTCTTCTGTTCTCCTTTTGCCATATTAGCAGTGGACCCTGGCATGATTCCTCAGGCTGCAAGTCCGATGGAAAGTATTTTTCTAGTCAGAAAAAGTAATTTAAATTCCAATATTATGAATGTGTACCAAGTAATAACAGCAGGAAAAACATATTTTTAAAAAGCTGAATTTACATATTTATTTTCAAGGCAAATCTTTTATTTGGTTTAAAGATTAAGATTCACAACTGATACCATGAGTGATAAAAAAGTTCCTCTGAGTTTTGCAAGTAAATGGAAAAAAACAGAAAGTAAAACAGTTTGAAATATCATCTGAAAATACAGTTAAACATCGAAGAAAGAAGTGATTCTTGATTAAAGATCATAGAATGAGTATTTGAAAGTAGAAGTGCAAGGAAAATATGAAAAATGACTATTCTCCTAGAACTTCATTTGTAAAAGGTAAAGAATGAGGGAAATTTCTTCTATTGTAAGGTAAGGGAGATTCAAAAATAGAATGACAGATAATAACTAAGCAAGTCACAAATAACACTTACCTAACAAGACCTTTCCCAGATAAAAATCTACCTATTCCAAAGCCCAGACTTCAAGTCGACATTATTTGAACAAAATCTTACTTCTCTCTCTCTCTCTCTCACACACACACAAATACACATACCTCTCCAACAAGTTTTGTTTAGTGGCAATTGGGGTTTTTGTTTTATTTCAAAATATTAAGGAGGTACAAAAGTTTTTGTTACATGGATACACTCTATAATGCTGAAGTCAGGGCTTTCAGTGTGCCTGCTATCAGGACAGTGTTCATTGTACCCAACGGGTAAGTTTTTATCCCTCATCCCCCTCTGTACCTCCCCTCTTCTGAGTTTCCCATGTCCTTTATGTCTTTTTGTGCCCATGTGCTCCCATCATTTAGCTCCCCCTTACTAGTGAAAATATGTGGTGTTTGTTTTTTCCATTCCTGAGATACTTCACTTGGGATAATGGTTTCCAGTGCCATCCAGGTTGCTGCAAATGACATTATTTCATTCCTTTTTATGGCTGAGTAGTGCTCCATATTATATATATACCACATTTTCTTTATCCACTCATGTATTGATGGGCACTTAGGTTGACTCCACATCTTTGCAATTATGAATTGTGCTGCAGTAAACATTCACATTCAGGTGCCTTTTTGATAAAATGACTTCTTTTCCTTTGTGTAAATATCCAGTAGTGGGATTGCTGGATGGAATGGTAGGTCTGCTTTTAGTTCTTTGAGGAATCTCCATACTGTTATCCATAGAGGTTGGACTAATTTGCAGTTTCATCAGCAGTGTATTCCTTTCTCTCTGCATCCATGCCAGCATCTATTGTTTTGGGGCTTTTTAATAAAAGCCATTCTAACTGGGGTAAGGTGATATCTCATTGTGGTTTTAATTTGCATTTCCCTGATGGTTAGTGACGTTGAGCATTTTTTCATATGTTTATTGGCCATTTGCCTATCTTTTTTTTTTTCTTTACAGACACAGGCTACTGGAGCCCTGGGAAATAATCATGTTTTATTCTTCCTTTAAAGGTGAAGTTAGAGAGGCCCCGTGGGGCTAGCCACCTGCCCAGTGTCGCAGCATCTCTGCACTCAGTTCTGAGAGTCCCAGCCCAGTGCTCTGCATGTCCTTTGCCCTCTTTTTAATGGGTTGTTTGATTTTTTCCTTGCTGATTTGCTTGAGTTCTTTGTAGATTCTGTTTATTAGCCCTTTATTGAATGTATAGCTTGTGAATATTTTCTCCCATTCTGCAAGTTGTCTGTTTGCTCTGTTGATTATTTCCTTGGCAAAGTTGGTTTTTTTTTTTAATATCCATTTCATTCAATGACTTGTGTTAGGCTCTGTAGACACCACAGAGTTTCATTGGATGGTATTATTGCCCTCAAGAATTTATGCCCTTCAGAAGGAGACATTTGCACAAATCAGGAAATATCATGAGAATCTATTTGAATGGGAGAGAGTATTACAGGTATTAAGAAAATAGGAATCTCTTCCCACTGACAAAATCCAGAGGAAGTAGCAGAGGAGACAACTATAGTTCCCAATGCAAGTCTTAGTTTATCCAGTTGTTCTATAACTATTTAGCAAATTCCAAGTATATATCAGTTGCTTCATTAGAGGCTGAGGATTATAGTAAAATAACAATACAGAAATAATATAAATAATCATCCTTACTTAATTGCAGCTTGCCACTTGCTGAATGAAAAATATTATAGATGATCTTTTACAAGTTCTCAGAGAGGCATGAATAAGAGGCTAAGGAAGCCCAGAGGAAAATCATCTAAAAAGAATTAATGGAGGTAAATGGCAAAAAATTTTGGAGGCTTCTAAGAGGAGTGATTCTTGAGCCAAGTTTTAAAGGATGAACAGGAGGTAACCATGTGTATGGTGCCAAAGCTCCATTTCCAAATAGGGAAGAGCTTGGGGGAAGAAGGCACCAGTGCAAGAGATACCATTATGTATACCGAAAGAGCTTTGGTGTGGTGAGAGGGAAATGAGCTGTCCATGTGAGATGGGGCTGGAGAGCTGGGCAGTGTGTGGCAGGAAGAATGAAGGCCCAAGCTTCACAGGCTTTAACAATGTCAGATGACTATGTAGTACATATAACAGCTTTAAAAGTGAAGCTTACACCAAAGTATCTTCTAATCACTTGCCACGAGCTCCTCTGGATTAAGAGGTTGCCTCCAAAATGCCCCTTGAATGTCATCTTGCTCATTGAGATCACCCATCATTACATCTGCATGAGCAAGTTTATCAGAGGAAGAGTGAACATATAACTCACTCTTATAAGTCTAAAACACAGAGCTCGATTCCAACTAGTGCCAAATGGGGATACCTCAGTTTAGGGATGAGGAGAAAGAGAGCACCTACCAAATAACAAAAATAAAAATAAAGTATTGAAGTACAAATTTCACCTAGCTCACAAGCTATGGACTTTTTTTTTTTTTTTTTTTTTTTGGCAGATGTTGGTGAGATGCCTGGATCAGATGTTAAACAGCTGATGGAACTTCACATTTTTATTCAAGACTTGAAAGAGGAGTACAGAAACTTAATAGGTATGTAATTCAACTTCCTTAGGTCCAGCCTAGAAGATGTTTATTTTAATTATCTGTTCTTAACAGAGTCTTCTCCTCATTATAAAAAACCTTTCAGGAAGATTTTCTATAGAAAAAGTTCTATATCATGACATGAATAGAAACTGAATTTTCTGACATGGGAAATACTTATCCTATTAATATTCTTAACTCTAAAATTTGATTTTTCTCCTATACCAATGTGCTATTGTGAGTGGGGTATCATATTGTGCCTTTTTAAATATTTTTTAATTTCAGCATATTATGGGGGTACAAATGTTTAGGTCACATATATTGTCTTTGCCCCACCCGAGTCAGAGCTTCAAGCACATCCATCCCCCAGACGGTGCGCACCACACCCATTAGGTGTGAATACACTCATCCTCTCCTCCCCTCTCCCATCTGCCCGACACCCAATGAATGTTATTACTATACGTGCACTTAAGTGTTGATCAGTTAATACCAATTTGATGGTGAATACATGTGGTGCTTATTTTTCCATTCTTGTGATATTTCACATAGTAGAATGGGCTCTAGCTCTATCCAGGATAATACAAGAGGTGCCATATTGTGTCTTTTACTTAGAGATGTGTTTTAATATATGAATACTAAACAGTAATAATATGGGCCTGTAAAAGACCATGTGATATATCATTTTATTTTTCATCTCTCCTTAGAAAATGAAAGGTAGTGAAGCAAGGATAAAGACATATGAAGTAGAAAAGTTTGAGTTTTCTCAAGTCTACATTTTTTTTCTTTATCTTAACCAGTTTTTGAAAAATAGAGTATACTCATTCATGAGGATCATCATTATAAGTTGCAGTGAAAATCCACTTCAAACCGTCTATTTACAAAACCTCCATGTGTCTGCCCTGCCCGCTCCCCGGCTTGCACTGTGGTTACTGATGACTGAGAAAGCTGTTGCTGGTCCCTGCCATGCAGCCTCCTTGACTGGGGTGTAACTGATTAATTCTCCTTGAACACCGTACAAGATGAGCTGCTAATTTTGTTTGTTTTTAGGTCTACCTTCTGACTTAGTGATTGATTCCAACTGCAGATCATTAATGGAAATTAAGTGTTTTGATCCAGCTTTTAATTTGAATTTTAATTAAGTTTTCGATCCAGCTTCCAAAATGTCCAATAGATAGAGCTGGCCTTAAATGTCCAATAGATAGAGCTGGCCTTTCTATCCTACTGCCTGCTTATCGGTGTGGGATTTAAGCATGTTCTTCTCTGTCTTCGCCTGACTCCCCATCCAGGAGTCTATGGAGGCTCTTAGTTCACTAGTGTGAGGACGTGTTTACTCTGTTCTCTCCCATCCCCGTACCAGACCAAGTCAATGGATACAATTTTTACATCCCCAGTCTGCATGCCAATGCCAATAGAATGATAAATAAATAGTAATTAAATAAACAAATAAATATGTTGATGAATCAATGACTAAACCATGAAGAAGACTAAGAAGAAACTATTTATTGAATATTTCTCTGTTTACAAAGACTCTTCCCTCCCTCAACAACTACTCGGCGTTCCAGTCAGATTTCTAGAATTATGTGGTGAATGGGATATTTTCTACTGATGACCCTCCCAGTGGATCCCATCCCTTCTCTGATTAGCACAGGAAAGTAGAAAGTTGCTGGCTCTCCAAAGTGCTGAGATTCATCTCAGTTGGTTATGGAAGCATCTCCTTTCTTCTATTTTATAAAACCTCAGTCAGCATATACTCCAAAGAACTTTAATTTTATAGGATCATATATAAACTGTGTTCCTTGGCAACCTTATTGTGACACACATATGAATGCACACACTCACCATCTCTTAAATCTATTTAGAATTCAGGAAAATCAGAGAGCATTTCTTACTCCTCAGATAGGCAGAGAATAAAACAATAGGTGATTTCCAGAGTAGGTGAGGCTATGGGAAAATTGGCACTTTCACACATTATTAAGTAGAAGTGTATTTTGATGCTCCATTTTTAAAGGACATTTTGTCCATATCCTCAAAATCATAAAATCATATGCCCTATACTTCAACAATTTCAAGTCCAGGAATTTATTCTTTATAAATAATTGCACAATAATATGTACAAGAACATTTATTGCAGCATTATTTATCATAGCAAATAAAACTCCTATAAACAACCTAATTGTCTATTATTAGGAGAAAGGTTATATAAATTATTCCTGCAGCTGCTAAAAATAATGAGAATGATCTTTATGTGCTGCTGCAGAGAGAAAGATACATCGAGTATCCCCTTTGAGTTTAAAAATACATACACACATGTATGTGGGTGTATGTGCACACATTTGCACATGCTTAGAGAAATTCTAGAAAGATATATAAGAAATTAATAACATTGGCTACCTCAGGAAATAAAACTGTCAGAAGTAAGGCAACTTCTTTCTTCAGATTTTACCTGTTTACATTTTTGAATTTTTTTAACTGGATATGTGTTACTTTTTATAAAAATTAGCTAGTAAAAAAGACTAGTGTCTTTATCATTTTGGAGTGGAGAAGCCCTTCTCAAGCAACACACACACATAGAAACCATAAATAAAAAGACTAACAGATTTGGCCATGTAAATTTATTTTTAAATTTCTAAGGGGGAAAAATCATTAAAAGATACTGTCTAGTGCTGGGTGAAAGGTTTTCAGACTTAACACCAAGAGCACAATTCATAAAAGAAAAAAATTGTAATTTGGATTGTATCAATATTAAACACTTGCTCTGTGAAAGACTCAGTGGAGAGGATGAGGATGAGCTACTTACATGGAGAAAATATTTGCCAATTACATATCAGACAAAAGCCTTGTGTCAAGAATATATAACTAGCTCTCAAAACTGAACAGTTTTTTTTTATAAGGGCATTTATAGCCATTGCAGTACAAAGAAAAAAAAATAAAGGCAAGCCAGCCAATTAGAAAGTGGGCAAAATACACGAACAGACATTGTACTGAAGGGGATATACAGATGATAAATAAGCCCATGAAAAGATGTTCAACGTCACATGCAAATCAGAACCACAATAAGACATCATTACACACCTATCCAAATAGCTAAAATAAAAAATAGTGACAATACCAGAAGTTGGTGAGGACACAGAGAAACTGAATCACTCACATATTATTGGTAGGAATGGAAAATGGTACTGCCACTCTGGAAACAGATTGGCTGTTTCTTGAAAAAACAAACATGAAACTACTATAGGACTCAATAATTTTGTTCCTGGGCATTTATACCAGAGAAATGAAAACTTATGTTCACATAAAAACCTGTACATAGTTATTTATAGCAGCCTTATTGATAAAAGACAAAAGGTAGGAAACATCCCTAATGTCCTTCAATAGGTAAAAACTTAAACAAACTGTGGTACATCCATACCAGGGACTACTACACAACAATAAAGCCAAATGCAACCAAAAATATGTTGAATCAATTACACTGAAGGCGTTAATGTAAAATTAAGGCAATATGTACTTATTAGAAATGTCAAGAGTCTGATCATAAAATCCCTAATGTTATATAAAGTTTCCCATTCCTCAGAAGGAGCAGGGATCAAGAAATCACATCCACAGTTAGTTTCTTTTGTTTTATAGCATCATTTGGAATATTGCTTTTTCATATTTTTAGAAAAATCCAGCCTAATGTTATGCCTTCTTCTCTTTCATCTCTTCCTTCCTTTAAGTTTCTGTCCCTTTGGAAATGATCCTGTCCTCCCCTCATAAAGGTTTTTAATTTTCCTCCTCATCTTACCTCTGCTTCCAGAAAACTGCTTCTTACTGGCACAGTTCCAGCGTTCAAACCCCTGGGCAAAAAATGTCCAGTGTAGAAGATAACAGGCTGCTTTCGCAGGTAAGAGCATCTTGAAAAAGCAATTACTTCGGTGGCCCTAGAGCGGAAAGCTCACCTTTCCTGGGAAAAGTGTCCATGAGGAGTTCACTGGTGTTGGCCTCGGGCTGTTAACTTGGTGCCTCCGGGGCCTCCTTCATGGCGCTGCCATTTTCCTCAGCCAGTCCCTTGAGTACACTGTAAGGAAACTTGGTCCAGAAACTTTCAAGATTTGACAAATGTCTCCTAGACATGGGCCTGAGGCCACCAGTACCCAAAGATGCATTAAAGAATCATCACAGGGCAACTAATCTCCTGGCCTGTCTGACCTCAGCAGAATGGCAGTTAATAACGGGGAAGGGAAAGATGGCTGACTCCATTTCCTGATTTCCCAAGACATTCAGTCTCTCTCCCTTCTCCGCTCCACACTTTTATGTTTTCTTTGGGGAAGTGTAATGTTGGAATAAATGGCAACTGAATCACTCTTAGAATTAATACTTAAAGAAGACACAACTTTCTTCTTTTATGATGATTTAAAAAAAAGAAAAAGAAGATGAAGCCCTTCACAGGTAGGATGGTAGTGAGTCACTGGTGTTTCTAAAACAGAAACACTGTATATAATCAAGCATTCTTAAGGTCACTGTACTGGTCTCAGAAATTGCCTTTATACAGAATATCAGAGTACCAGATTATGCCTTAACACTTGGACGTATTTCTCCTAAATATACAGCATGTGCCTTTCTTTTGTAACATTTTTTGTGATATATTTTATTTAAGCTCTTGCACATGTAATAAGAGAGAAGAGAGATGAAAAGAAAAAAAGAGCAAGCAGCAAACGCCACCTGTCAGACTTACCTAGATTTTTATCCTTGGTTTGCAATACTACTGATCATTTCATTTAGATTAGGAGTCTGCTAAGAAGAGATCATATTAATAGTTCTTTCTATATTTTTAAAAAGTATCAAGCACGTGCATGCTCAAAATAAACATTGTTAGTGTATCACAGTCAATGCTTTTCTATTCATTTCTTCACTTCTATTAAATGATGTAAATGGTATCCAAAAATTCCCACCACCATTCCCCCAAAAAATTTTGTAATATTAATATAGATTTTACATACCTACTCCTCATTCCTTCAGTCAACAAGCCTATTCATTGTTAATAATAATAGCAAACATTCACTGAGAACATACAAACATGCAAGGCATCATGCTGGGGCTTTACATGTGTAACCAGTATGTTGTAAGACCAGGACTTTTATGCTGAGTACTAGTTAGAGTACAGGTTATGCTGCTTTCAAAAAGTGATCAAAATACAGTAACTTAAGAAGATTACTTTTCTCTTTCAGGACAGCCTAGAGGGGAGCAGGCCAAAGTTGGCGGGATAGCTCTGCCATCTTTAACACGCTCTTCAGGTAACTGGCATTTCTCAGCAAGCAGAAAAGAAGAAAAGGAAAATTCACAGCAGGCAGTTTATCTTTAAGAAAATTACATAAAAATACAACCACCAGAGCTGACAAAACTAAGCTGAGCTCATTTCTTTCCAGGCAAAAGAGAGCTACAGTATTCAAACTCAAGTTCAGTGAGTTAAAAGTGGAAGGGGTTAGACATAAGGCATTAAACGGAGAAAGTTTTGCCATATAGAGCAAGATTCTGAAAAGCTTATTTGACTGATTAAGAAGACTGTAAGTCTCCTTCAGAATGGGTCATTTCTCAGATTTATGTCACAAAATCTTGGGAAGAGTTCCCAAAGAGGTTCAGGATGGCTTTGTGGGGCTGGGCGCGGTGGCTCACACCTGTAATCCTAGCACTCTGGGAGGCTGAGGCAGGAGGATTGCTTGAACTCAGGAGTTCAAGACCAGCTTGAACAAGAGTAAGACCCCATCTCTACTAAATATAGGAATATTAGCCAGGCATAGTAGCACGTGCATGTAGTCCCAGCTACTTGGGAGGCTGAGGCAGGAGGATCCTTGAGCCCAATTGTTTGATGTTGCAGTGAGCTACGGTGATGCCACTGCACTCTACCTGGGTGACAGAGCAAAACTCTGTCTCAAAAAAAAAAAAAAATGGCTTTGCAGGCACTTTGGCATACACATTCTCAGGATTTGGCAAATGTCTTATGCAACAAGAAGATGACCTGAAAATTGTACATATGTCTTCCACTTGCAACCACTGCTCCAAACATGGCATAGTAGCCATGCTAGCTGCAAGCAATGGTGGGAAATGTTGTTGAACTGAGTGACCAACTAAAATTCAAGGGGTTGTATTACTGAAAGGAAGACAAGGAGAACAGATGCCGGGGAATAATTATTGATTCTCATTCTGCTTTGCTGGCCATCAAGTATCCATGGTCACCCTTTTTCCAATTCACAGAACACCCTTACCCCTTCCTTTAGGAAGATCAACCCAAATTCCATCCAGATACTACATCCACCCCAACCCCAGGACTTCTAGAGGATGCACAATGGACTGCATCAGGCCTGAGGTTGGCTCCCAATCAATACTCAGGTGACTTGCACGTCCCCCCTGGCCAGTCCTCTTCATCCAATAGGAAGTGGTAGAGCAGGAACAGCACATCCACAATGAAAACTTCCATTTAGAAAAGGAAACAATAGAGAGCACACAGCATTCACTGGTCCATAGCAATGATGACATCCTGCTAAGCAGTCATTGTGAGGACCCCTGACCCTTGCAGAGGAGGAAGTAACCTGGACTGGGATCTCTGGGAAGAATTCCCTGTGAATTGCCCTCTGTCACCCTGGCCTTTCCCTCTGAGAGAGTCTCCCTTATCCATTACTCTCTGTGGTCCCACCTGAAGATGTTGGAGAGTATGCCCTTCCCTGCTCTTGCACACTTGAGAGTCTGAGGAATTCTTTAGACATGAGAAAATTGCCTTTGAGAGCTAAGCTTGCAGTTTCTTAGAAAATATAACTACTTCCAAAACTTAGTAGTCTGCCTGTCTAATTTTCTTCCAGTCACTTCCATGCAGTTTTTTGAGTCTTGGTTGCATCAGCTTGCAAGAGCCTATTGTATACATATTCCTTCCCATATCCATATGATCAGTGACATCCCATTGGTTACCTGAAATAGGCCATGGTGGGAGTATTTATACTATGGAAGTCAGAAAACACTAAAAATCAAGGTTTTTTTTAAACATAGAACTGGTTAGTAAACATTTACCAGCACCACTGGTTCTAAATCATCATACCCAAGATCTTGTCTGGATAATCTTCTTAAGCCTGCTGGCTCTCTCCTTCTTTACTGGCTTCTAGTTCAGCCCACTCTCCTCTCCCTTATTTCAATAAGTGCTGCCTTAATGCTTGAATCCACAAGCCATAACTTTTATGCTGTCATTGTCTGAGGCCTACCTCCCACTAGCTGAACAGTCTTAGCACACCTCTGAGAAAGCCTGTGAATAGGTCTTATCTCCTGATCTTTCCGGTACAGACAGAGATGGCTTTTTCAACCTTGCAGGATTCAAATCTCTAGACTGTCAATTCAGACTATATTTCAAAGGCAGAGAAACCCTCCATTAGCACATGTCTATTTCCTTCCATCTCTGCTTAAAACTGGCCTGTTCTCGCCCAAGCTCATTTCTTTCTTCTGAAATCTTGCTAAATGCTGCAAGAAGCAATCAACACACATGATAGTCTACCTCTTTCTAACTACTTCTCTAAAGTTAAGTGGTCTGCCCTCAAAGTCATTGCAAGTGACATTTTACCAAATATATTGCCGAGACATTACAGAATGGTCACAAGCCTTCCAGCTTTCTAGCCTTATATGTTTCTTGGTTGCCTTTTACCTGACCACTAAGACAGATCACATATTTTAGGTTTTTGTGACAGCAGCAATGTAGATTCAGACATTAATTTCTGTATCAAATAGTATGTAGGTTAAATTTTATAACAAAGATACAAAATATACAGTGTCCTTAATAAATACAGTTTATTTTTCTTTCGTACTATCCCAGGGTTAGTCAATCTAAAGCTAGTGGTATAGCTCCAACAGCCTCAATTTGTGGCCCTAATTGTTCCTTTATTACCATTTCCTATCCATAAGGAAAAGAGTGCCTAGAAAAGGAGCTCATTTTTAAGAAAGTTACCTAGAAGTTGTTTATAGCACTTCTACCCACATCTTGTTGATCCATACCTGGTCATATGACCACACTTAACTGCAAGAAAGGTATCTTAATCTATTCAAGCAGCTATAACAAAATGCCATAGACTAGGTGGCTTATAAACAACATATATTCCCACTGTTCTAGAGGCTGAGAAGTCCAAGATCAAGGTGCTGGCAGATCTGGCATCTGGTTAGGGCTCATTTCTTGGTTCATAAAAAGTAACTTCTTGATGTGTCTTCACAGGACAGGAGAGGAGGCAGTTCCCTAGGGCTTCTTTTATCCCATACGTGAGGGCTCTACTGTCATGACCTAATCACTTCCCAAAAGCCCCACCACCCAATCGTCACCCTGAGGATTAGGTTTCAACATACGAATTCGGGAGGTGGGGAACAGAAACATTCAGACCATAGCAGAAGCTTGGTGAATATAGTCACTAGTGGATATCCATATACCCAGCTAAAAATAAGAGAGCTTATTACTAACTAGGAAAGCAGGTGGAATAGAAATTGTGAATAATTAACAGTCCTTCTGCAAGCCTAAATAGAAAACAAAGTATCATTCATCACCTATCAGCCCCTGCATACTGGCTCTAGGAAGCAATTCTTCTCTGACCATTTGAGTAAAATTCAGGGTCAGCCTTATAATTTTTCCAGTCACTCTCAAATAGTAAAACATCTACTGGTCACTTTAGTCAACAAAATAGTCTCAGTTCACTAATTCGCATGTTTAGTCCAGTATAATAAGTAAAACTCAAACATTCATTAAAAGTTAAATCTTCACCTCCTTGTGATTTTAGGTCTGCTAAAGGTGGAAATCCTACATTGAGAAACAAAGTAGAATTAGTTTCTTTTCTATTTCTCTTCCTATAGTCCTACCCACCTTAACCCAACTCAAAAATAGCAGTTTCTTCTTCCTCCGTGACTGAAGTTACTTGCTCATTGACTCACTTCTCTGCCTCAATTTCAAAAGAGTTCACAACTCTACTTCATTTATTTTGATTAAGAAGCCTGCAGTTCAGGTACCAAATCTCTGATTCCAACCAGGTACCCAGACAACATTTTCAGCAAACTTATAAATTGCTCCCAAGACAACTGAATCATGCACCCTCAGGAGAATGAAGAATGTTGCATATGTCTAATGAGAAGATGAGGTGTAAATTTATAATTAGACATGTTTCATGGGAAGCAGAAGAAAGTAAAATTTTTTAACAAAGATATTATGTAACTGGTTGTTTTCTCACTTAGCAATGTTTTTGTCATATTGGAAGTGAGCAGTGATGGGGTTTGGACCTGTTTTTCACTAGGTTGCTTACCTTATAATAGAAAAAATTATGATTGCTTCAGTTTAAATATTTATTTGCATGTATATCTTAGTTTTTAGATACCTCTCCTTACCTAGAAAATTTCAGAGGTACTATTTAAGGGAAACTAAAGATAAATTTTCAAGCAGAATCTGTGATATAAATGGAGGAAATAAGACAAACACAGTTTGCATTAAAGAACTTCCATCATTATGACAGTGACGCCATTTGCATTTTTTCTGTTGCAGTGCTATTTGGGAAATTGCCTATTCAATTAACGCACAAAATAGAGTATTAAGGTAGTAGAAGGATACAATGCTCATTGTCTGAGGAAACAAGCCCATGGGGGAAAGAAAGTCTAATGTTCATTACCAGAACCCAACACCTTTCTGAATTTGATTCTTTGAAAACGCAGAGGAAGAGGTTCTTAAAAAATAAAAAATTGCTTCCCGTGAAAGCTGTTGAAAATGGGAATACCATCAAAAGTTCTCAAAGAAAGAAAACAAAGTTAGTGGCTTATGCCATAATGTTAGCCATCAAACCTTCCTGCTTACATTTTCTGCCAGTCTGTCTCCAAAACTGATGACTGTGAGGCAAAGGAAGAAAGTGGTAAAGAATCAATGACACAGACCAACTGAATTGTGTAGAGGTTGCTTAAATTAAGAGATGTGAAAAATGTACATACCACTCCCCACCACAGCTACTTCCATTTAGTTGATTGGTTTTTTCTACTCTATCAGTGCCTCTCTAAACTTACTATCCCCTCAATATAACCTCTAATAATAATAATAATTGCTAACACACGGTGTTTACAGTGCATGTCAACCTTTGTTCTAAGTGATTTTATGTATTTGTGTTTGTGTGTGTGGATACATATACAGTATGCACTGTGTAATGATGTTTTGGTCAATGACAGATGGCATATATGACAGTGGTCCCATAAGATTATTGAACTGAAAAATTCCTATTGCCTAGTGTTACCGTAGCCATCACAATGTCATAGCACATCACATTTGCTTGTGGTGATGCTGGTGTAAACAAACCTACGGTACTGCCAGTCATACAAAAGTATAGCACATACAGTTATGTACAGTGCATAATACTTGATGATAGATGACTATGTTACTGGTGTATGTATTTACTATACTATACTTTTTTATCATTATTTTAGAGTACACTCCTTCTACTTATAAAAAAAAAAAAAGAAAAGAAAAGTTAACTGTAAAACAGCCTCAGGCAGTCCCTCCAGGAAGGATTCCAGAATAAGGCATTGTTGTCACAGGAGCTGACAGCTCCATGCCTGTTGTTGCCCCTGAAGACCTTCCAGTGAGACAAGATGCGGAGGTGGAAGACAGTGATATTGAAGATCTCAACTTTGTGTAGGCCTAGGCTAATGTATGTGCTTGTGTTTTAGCTTTTAACAAAAACCTTTTAAAAGTAAAAAATAATAATAAATTTAAAAGTAGAAAACGTTTGTAGAATAAGTTTATAAAGAAAGAAAATATTTTTGTACAGCTGTACAATGTGTGTTTTAAGCTAAGCATTATTACAAAACAATCAAAAAGTTAAAAAAACTTAAAAGTTCATAAAGTAAAAAAGTTACAGTATGCTAAAGTTATTTATTGCTGAAGAAAGAAAAATATGTTTAATAAATTTACTATAGCCTGTGTACAGTGTTTATAAAGTCTACTGTAGTGTACAGTAATGTCTTCACATTCACCTGCCACTCACTGCCTGATTCACCCAGAACAACTTCCAGTCCCACAAGCTCCATTCATGGTAAGTGCCCTATTTAGAGGTACCATTTTTATCTTTTATACTCTATTTTTACTGTACCTTTTCTATGTTTAGATACACAAATACTTACCACTGTGTTACAATCGCCTGCAGTAGTCAGTAAGTAAGATGATGTACAAGTTTACAGCCTAGGAGCAATAGGCTATACCATATAGCCTAGATGTGTAGTAGGCTGTACCATCTAGGTTTGTGTAAGCACATTCTATGATGTCTGCACAATGACAAAATCGCCTAACACATTTCTCAGAATCATCCCCATTGTTAAGTGATACATCACACACACACACACACACACACACACACACACACACACAACCGCACACACACACTCTTCAATTTTTTAATCCTAGGAGATGAAGTAGATACTACTATTATCCCAATTTTCCAGATGAGCACACCAGGCACAGAAACATTAGGTAACTTGCCCAAGTTCTTATAGCAAGTTATACTGGAGGTAGGCTACAAACCCAGGCTCAGAGTCCATGCTCTTACCCTCCGTCCCATGCAGCCTCTCTAATAATAACAATAGTTATTGTGATAGAATGTATTATATCCCAACTATACACTCACCTTTCCTGTAAGAGAATTAAATATACTCATTCATTGCCATTAGACTTGCAGAGCCTTTGGTGGCACTTCCATGCTTCCCTTCCTTGTTAATGGCAGGTTTGGTCATGTGACTTACTTTGGCCAATGGAATGTCAGTCTGCCAAGTTCCTGAAGAAGCTTGAAGAGGCATCACTGTTTCCTCCAATTCTCAATCTCCCTCTCTTTGCCATGAATAAAGCAATTCCCATACAGATGCTGCTCCATCTGTATTGACAGGTAACAGGGGCAAGATTAAATGTTTATTGTCCTACTCTGCTAAAATTTGGGGATTATTTGTCACTGCAGCACAGCTGATTAATACAGTTACCATCTCCTGAGTGTCAATATTAGCTGAAATAAATTCTTGAATCTTGCAAGTATAATATGTTGTTCTTCATAATTCACAAAGGTAATTTGTATGTATCTAAGCCAAGAGTCTTCATATAGTTTATCATAAAAATATTTTAAATGCACTTTATAAAGGAAAAAACTGATCTCAGATTAAGTGACTTGGCCAAGATCACAGAATTAGCATTACAAACCCACCCCAACCCTTATCTGTGTGCAGGTCTTCTTGTGATACTGTATTGCATCTTCTTCCAGAAAGAGAGAAAACTTCAGATTTATATTACCTATAGAAAATTCATTACACTGGAGCTTGAAAACAGAATCTCCAACCTTCAACCAGCCTGAGCTGGAAGTACCCTTAAATTGCCATGTGTGTCATAGTATTTGTTCCATTTACTTATCTAAAAAACTGTATTACATTATTTAGAAAGAACTACCACTTCTAACTGTAGCTGGCTATGCTTTATAAACATATATTCCATCATAAGAAAACTGTTGTATATTTTATCAATGTTAGTGATTTTTATTTATGGACTTGACTTATTCAGGTACACACTCATTACCCCCTGTGAATTCTAAAAAACAAAGTATTACACTTTGAATATTAGAAAATCCAGTTCAACTTGGTGGTTCAAAGTTCAAAGAGGTAAAATGTAGTATGCTCAGCATAGAAATCAGAAAACATAGCACTCTTGTTAACTATCAATATCCCAAGTGGACAAGCTCCAGGGCAAAGTGGAGAAATATATATGATTGGACAATTTGTATCAGGGAGTGAATATACACCAGCTCAAATTAAGTTAATTCCCCAGGCAATTTAAAAATCCTATGAAAAAGATATTTGGTTGTTCTTCAATTTTTTTACTCTAGCTTTTATTATCTTCTCTCTTCTCTTCCATCTACTTTTTTGTATAAGCTAATTTGGGTTCTGTGGGTTTTGTTTGTGTTTTCAAATTTAAGCTACCATTTAAGACAGAAAAATCTTGAAAATGTATGCATTCTACGTTGCTAAAAGTCCATTCCTCTACTCTGGGGAATTTTTATTTGCATCTCGGTCCTTTATGTAATTCATACCCTTATTTTTCTCTTGTGACAATGACAACATATAGCTGTTTATTACTTTTCAATGTTTACAAGAAGCAGTGGAACAGTCAGAAATGTTCAGGAAATGAGAATAGATTACTGCACATTGTTCTCAATCTCTCCTTGGTGAATGAGTCAGAGACTGATTTTATTCAACTCTTTTGTCCTATTATTTAGACTCATGGTTAGAGGATGGGCAGTTAGTAATCAAGAGTTTTCTGTGATTTGGCGGCATTGCCTTTATAGCACTGACAAGCTTTTTGTCATTGTTTTGTACCAAAGTAACAAACGCCCTCTTCTCTTATTTCCCTGGTAATTTCCTTCTATAATTGAGTGTATATTTTTTACAAGAATCTGATATCACCCAGCAATATTGAGATTCTCATTACTCTTTTCTAAAATAAGTTTTCTGTGGCCAAATTCATTAGAATCTCTATCTTCTTATAATTTGTCGGTCCTGGAGAACCTAAAATGTGACAGCCTGAGAGGCTGCTTGTGATTGTGAAAGTCAGAGAAGAAAGAGGGAAACATTCTATAATGTGGCCCAAAGGTATTATAGACTTTCCACATTTCCTTTAAGGCAAAACATTTTTCAAGGACTGTGGCCTCATTCTCTGCTTCTGTCTCCGAGGGCTGGATAAATTTGGAAATGCCAGAAACTCCAGTTTTCACCTAGAAGAAAGGCCTGAGAAAGGTAGACACAGCCAAAAAGGGAGTAGAGAGATATCTACGGTTGTGAGGTGGAGTACAAGAATAAAAGTCCTATACACCAACCAGCCATTGAACTTGAACGAGCCAGAGCCCGCTCTGATCCACTGAGTTCTCAACTGTAAAACAAAGGTGTTAACAGAACAAACCTCTCAAGCCTCTTCCATCCTTGCACCCACTCTCTTCAAATCAAGCCGTCAGCTGCACCCTTAATTTGCTTTACCTTACTAATAATTGAAAACATTCTTAGGGAAGAACCTCTAGCAAGATTTGATAGTAGTAAAAAGTTAGTTTGTGGCAAGAATCATTGAGGGATTTTTCTGCCCAGGGTTCACATAAAGGAAGAATAAAATGTGTTTAAGCCCAAATTGATTTGAGCCAGTTTTTATTTTATTCCACCCCTAGGGGAAAGAAAAGAGAATGCTCCATAAACTAAACTAATTTAGAAGATGCTGGAGCTTGGAGCCAGAGTGAACAGAAGAAAGGCAATCCCCTCAAAATCCTGGGAAGATGTGCAATTCCTATGATACAGGAGATTGGGAATTACAGTCAAATTCATTTGGCTCTGGAAGAACAGAACGACTTCAGCTCACATCTAGGTGGTGGACACATAAATGCAATACATTTTTTAAAATAGTCTGATGTACTTTTTATCTTGGCTTGAAGGAGCATACTTTTTAATGTTTAATACTTGTTGTTAGTTTTACATTTCCCTGTTATTTTATTTGAGAAGGTAACTGGTACATTAGCAAGATCTCAGGCTTTAGAATCAGCTATCTTTCCATTTGCATTTCAGCTTTCCTAATTACGTGTCCTTCAGAGACCCAGCTGCATCATTTCCAAAATTAGTACAAAAAAGTATAACCTACTTCACATGGTTTTTGTGAGGATCTAACAAAATAAAGGTAAAATTCCTAACACACAGTAGGTACTAAAAAACTCGTTCACAAGTGTTTACTGGGTCAAGTTATGTGAAGTTGCCACCTTAGCCAACGTAGGTTTGAGTAGGTTATGGAGAGATGATAATTAACCTCAGGTAACTTTGAAATGATGAATTAGAGAAAAACATAGAGCCCTCGATATCATCCTATTGTGGCTTCGGTGCCTATTGTGTAGCTTCTGCTGGCTCCTTGAGTCATTACGCAAGCCGTGGATTGATGTAAGCACAGGAAATGGACTTTTCCCAGAAAGCCCTGCACCCAGGACCAGGTGCTACAGGGAGAGGTGCTGTGAAAACACTTCGCCAGGGTGAAGAGTTCCCCTTAAGGCACCACAGGCACCAGACATGTAATAGGAGCTGTCTATCTCCCTTAACAAATTTTTAAAAACACAGTCTAGAGCCACAAAAATAGTTTAGATTTGTTTTTCACTTGGTTATCTCTCAGAAACCATTATCAAAGCCGGCTAAAACACTGCAAACATCATCTGTTCAGCCATGCATTTGCTTCTGCTTTAAATTAACAGCAATCTTGGGTTTCAGTTCATTAGAATGTTCTGAATAGAGATAAATTAATTAATGGATCTAACAAGCAGAATGAGTGTGCCCACACTTTAAAAGGATAGCACTTTTTTTATGCCTCTAATATCTCATTAGGAAAAACAGGTCAAATACAGACAAACTAATTCAACTCAATTTGTCTCTTTTCAGCTTCGGGTCTTGTAAGACTGTAAAAGCCCACACCTACCCAGATCGAATTTCATGTAAATTTATTGAACTATCAAACTCCTTGCAAACTACACTGAGATGAATGTCTCAGTACATAATACCTTTAATTTACATAAAGGCTGCTTTCAGAAGGCCTTTAACAGTTTCACAAAGGTTATTAATCCTCAGAACAATCTTTTGAAGTTGTAGGGAGAATAAATTACCAAGGTACATAGTAACCTTGAAAGAAACACTTTCTCATTAAAAGTAAGTTCAGTAAAATGGTCCAGCTGCTGTAGAAAACAGTTTGGCAGTTCTGTAATAAGCTAAATATAAAATTACCATGTAAACCAGAAATTCCACTCCTGGTTGTATACCCCAAATAAATGAAAACAGGTATTCCAATAAAACTTGTATTTGAACACCTGCAGCACTATTCACAATGTCAAAAAGTGGAAACAATCCAAATCTCCATCATCCAATGAATAATCAAAATGTGGTATATCCATACAATGAAATATTATGCAGCCATAAAAAGGGATGAAGTACTAATAAAATATGGATGCAACTTGAAAATATTATGCTAAGTGAAAGAAGCCAGACACAAAAATTGCATAATCCTTTTATGTGAAATATTCATAATTGATAAAGCCATAGAAACATAAAGTAGATTAGTGGTTGTCAAGATCTGGGGGCACGAAGGAGTAGGATATTTATTTATTGAACTATCAAACTCTTTGCAAGCTACACTGGAATGAATGACTGAGTACATAATACCTTTAATTTATGTAAAGGCTGTTTCTAGAAGGCCTTTAACAGTTTCACAAAGGTTATTAATCCTCAGAACAATCTTTTGAAGTTGTAGGGAGAATAAATTACCAAGATACATAATAACCTTGAAAGAAATACTTTCTCATTAAAAGTGAGTACAGGGTTTCATTTGGGGGTGATGAAAATGTCCTGGAACTGGATAGTCATGATGATTACACAACAGTATAAAGTCCTAAATGTCACAAATGCTAAATTACATGTTATGTGTATTCTACCACATTATCTTTTTCCAATGTTTAAGTAAGCTCGATTCTCACATTTCTAAAATGGTTTAACTACAGACATGCCTAAAATCTAAGATGGAAACTTTAGACAGCCTCATAGTTGCCTTCAGACCAGGGGTTCTAGAGGAATAAATAAAGCCCAATGTAAACAATTTCCAGAATCCCATGATGTGAGATTTTTCCTTCAGGCCTGAAGATTTCCTAAATTCTTAAAGTTTCTCCTGACCTCCCTCACTCCCAGGCCAACTGAGGTGCTTGATTATCTCCCTTCAATACCATCAAACCATCAGGTTACGTCATGGCTGTCTGCTGCCTCTTCTCCCCTCCCCACTAGATTCTGAGTCCCCTGAGGCCTACAACTTTTCCTTGTACCCTGCCTTGTACCCTGCCTTGGCACAGGGGAATGATTCCCGAAATTACTCTACCTCGTCTAGTGAAATGACAGCTGTACACGGCTCCCTAGTTATTAACCTGTTAATTTACCAGATAACCCTTCCAATAAAGGATATGCCAGTTTCCTTTCCAACAAACTGAAACCAGCCCTTTGCAGAGAAACATTATACGTGAAAAGCATACACCTTTAGATGTGACTCTGGTTATATACTATATTACCTCATGAATAAATATGTGGAGAGTACCATGAGATTTTTGTGACTTTTATTGATCTTTCTTTAATTTTTAATTCTAGGAAAATGAATCAGCTATTGGCTTAACTGAATAAACTTAAACTATCCCCAGGCTACTGATGCTCATAAAACGCTGTGACCTTAATGCTGTGATCAGAGTGAGCATCAGTTAACAATGGTTTAGTGATGGATTGGGGAGAATAAAAGTCATGATGGGATAATGTCTCAACATTAATGTAGAATGAGAAGGTTAGAATGAAGGCAGGGTAAGGGAGCAATTACTTAAGCTAATTAATATAACTAGTTTTTGATACGCAGGTGGCATGGCTTTTATTGGCATAACTTAGAATTGGCCTACACAGAAAATTTGTCCTTATTTTTAGTTACTGCTCCATAAGGCTTACTGTTCAATTGTCCTAAAGTCAAAAGTCATCATTTTGGCAGGCATTCCCGGACTTAATTGCCTTACAGTTAATGAGACAATAAGAGGAGTTGACTTATTCAGTTCCTAGGCACATATATGGCAAACAGTTTGTCTTTAATGGAACACAAGAAATAGAATAAATTATCCTTTTTTGTTGTTGCTGTTAGCTGCTAGAAAGCATAGGGTTCAATATTCAACCCATTGCCCGCAAGTATTCAAGGCTTTATATTTCAAGTCTGACTGCTGTGGTTTTGATGTGTTAAGTTCCTAACACAGAAATTCATGTGTTAGGAACTTAATCCCTAATGCAACAGTGTTGGGACATGGGGCCTACCGGGGCTCTGCTCTCATGAATGAGTTGATATCATTATGAAAAGGGCTCCTGAAAGTAGGTTCTCTCTCTCTTGGCCTTCCACCTTCTGCCTGTGAGAATATGGCATTCCTCCCCTTCAGAGCATATAGCAAGAAGGCTATCACATGTCTTTCTAGCTACTGAGCTATCTCTCCTCCCCTTAACAACCAAACTATTTGAAAGAATATTCTATATCCAGTTTCCATTTTCTCATCTCCCTCTTACTCCTCAACCCACTATTACCCAGATTCCACTCCTACCATTCCACAGAAATTGTTCTTTCCAGGTTACGATGGCCTTTATGTCACTAAATTCAAAGGATACTTTTAGTCTACCATACTTAACTGCTGGATAAGCCCTCTTTATTAGTCTTCTTTGACACCATATTCTCTTCCTCTTTAATGACTTTTCAGACATCTTATATAATAGGGTCCTCTTTTTTTCTGCTCAGCCATCAAATGTCGATACATCAGGATTCTATACAATTCCTCTTTTCTCTTTAACATCTTTGTTTTAATCAACTTCTTCCATTGCCATGGATTCAAATATCATTTAATATTGCTTATTCAATGTCTCTACTTAAATGTATCAAAGATACCTCAAACTCAATAGTCCAAAACTGAGCTCATAAGGCTCCCCATTCCCAAACCTGATCTCCCTCTGGCACCCTCTGCAGTCGTAAATGGCATTACCATCTGCCCATATCCCATGCTAAAAACCAGGGCATCATCTTCTCTCTGACCTCTTCCTCACCCTCACATTCAATTACTTGCTAAAAATTGTTGATTCTTCTCCTAATTATTTCTCAGTCAGGATAATTCTCTCCAACCTCACTATTGCCAGCCTACTCCAATCTGTTATCGTCTGACCTATTACAGTCCAGAACCTGACCCAATTACCCCTGGGACTCCCTCTCTCCACACTGCCAGAAAGATGCTGCTTCTGAGCAAATATGGGAATCCTCTACTTAAAGCTCATCAGTGAATTCCAATTTTAAGATGAAGCAGGGATATTCTGGACATCCTCAACTCTATTCCAGAAAGAAACAGGAACACAAGTCCCATCTTTGATTATGTTAGAAATACAATAAATAAAACCTGAGATGCAAAAAATAATCAAGCAATAAAGAGAGAATGTTGGTGGAAGAATGCTACATAACCCAGCAGAACAGGGAAGTCACGAATTCCTACAGAGGAAGAAATCAATGAGAAGCAAGTAAAATTGCCTGCACAGAATCCTAGAAAGCCTCAGAGTTCTAGGTACTATGAGATGTGGAGATGAAACAATATTGGAAGTCTTTTACAAAGCTATGGGATAATGTGAGATTCAAAGAAAGCTAAGCAAAACAAACAGTGTAATTATTAATATCAGGAAAAACAAAAATTTGTACAAGAAATAAATATAATCACAGTCTGCTACTTGACTCAGCAGGAAACATTCATATTTATCAAAATTATAAATATGAATATAATAAAAATACAAAACAATCATTTTAGGAAGACTGAAGGAATTGGAAGGAGAGAGTATAAGAGAACTAAAATAATTCTTTGTCATTATAGGAAGGGACAGTGTCTAAACTCAACAAAATAGGAAGCATACATTATTTAGAAGGTGCAAAATTGAAAGTGGTTTCCTTTGGAGTGAGGGGGCATGCCATCAAGGCACTGATAGTTTTTGTGTAAGACTTTTAGAATTATTTAAATTTTTGTGTATTATGTGCAAGTATTGCTAGAATAAAAGTTAAATTTAAAGATATTTTTCAATATTTTTTAGCCTTGCTCTTAGAATACAGTCTGAACCCCAAAGCATGGCTTGCAAGGCCTGTCATGATATGGGCCACATCAGTTAATGACTTTGGCCACATTTAACTCTTAGCTCTCCCTTCTAAGCACCAACTATATTGAGCTTTTTTACTTCCTCCTAATAGATAATGACTTTGCTCACCTGTGGGACTTTCTATGAACAGTTGTTTCAGCTCAGGATTGTCATGTGCTCCTCCTGCTCCCTCCCAACCTTCCCTTAGCTGTGCTTCAGAAAGCCTCTCTTGTATCCCATCCTGGGCAGCTGTGCTTCCTATTTACTCCCTTAGCACTCTGAACTTTCCCCACTACTGCATCTATCACATGTGTTATAATGTCTTATCGAATTATCTGTCCCCCACTCTGCCATCTAGACTGTAAGCTCCTGAGAGCTAGAACCCCATCTTTCATGTTTATCATCCTATATTCAGCATCAAGCAAGATGTTTATTCCAAAGTTGATGCTCAACCTGCACTTAGAATGGTGCCTGGCACCCAGGAGACACAACAATAAAGCTGAACGAATGAAAAAGAGAGGGGGAGAGAGAGAGAAATTTTGGTCTATTAGATTCATACCATTAAATAAGATTAACCCAATGCAAAATTTTAAAAGTACATGAAATTTAAATTCAGTATTTTTCTTCTCTCTTCCCCTCTTTAATTGCTGACTATAGCACATTCTAAAGCTCAGTGTTTTCATATAACCACCTAAAGAGTTGGTGACAACATTGTTTCAAAGGGTGATTCTAAAAGCACTTGCCCTAGCAAGAGCTGACCGTGCTTAAATATAAATAATCTTAAAGATCGTTTTTAGTTTTAACCTCTCACTCTACAAATGAGGAAATTGAAGCCCAGAGACATCAATGACTCCCCAGGTCTCACACAGCAAGTCTAGCGCAGAGGTGACACCTGCAGCTGAGTCTTCAGGCTCCCAACACTGTACTTCCCTGTAGGAGGTAACACCACTTACTCAGGGAGAGGGACACAGGATGAGGGTGTTATTTCCAAAGTCCAACAGGCAAGCTTTCCTGACGCTCTTTGAATTTCAACAGCCTCACGCAATACCTCCTTCACAGCGTTATTGTAAGTTTAATAAGCTATCCACTATGACAGCATCTGGCAAATCACTTGATAAACTGTAAGGTACCTGGTAAACTGTAAACCATAAAGTCCAGGACAAATGTCCGTAGATTTGAGAGGACATTGCCCATGTTCTCAGCGACCTGGCAATCCCACCTTAAAATCTGAAGTTATTTTTCTGCATAACAACTTCTAATTGAATCCTGTAGAAGTCTAGAGAAACTAGCATCTTCAGTACCAATTTAGAAGCAATTTTTATAGAAACTCAATTGCAGGCTGTTTTTGACAGTTAGCTAAGCTTCCTTGATATAAAAATTTAAGAACTGATAAATAGTTTACTGTGTTTTGCAGCCAGTGCAGTCCTGGAATATTTCAGCAAAATATTTCATCCCCACTTCTTTCAGTTGCTGAGAAGTAAAATGTCTTCTCTGACAGAATCAGATAGGCAGTAGGCTCCATAGGCATTTGGACCCTTAAGGGAGGGTGAGCACAGGGAAATGCTCTCAACGGACACATTTGCTGTGGGATTCCAGCATTTCCCTGGGACTCAGGAGGGGATTCCTCTCAGACAAGTCTCCCTTCAGTCTGATTTAGCTGGTCTTTTACCGCACAGGATGCGTCCTCATCAAAGGCACGTGGGAAACATTTAAGCAATGAAATGATGTCTCTGCGGTCCTTTGCCTGTAGTTTCCAATGATATTCACAGTCGCCATCAGACAACGTACCATCATGAACCTCTATCCCAGGAGGTTGTTAGAATTCAAGTACGGCAGGGTGTTTTCAGGTACAAGGAACTGAATATCCAAATAAAAGTGCCTTAAACAATCGGGTTTTATCATTGTTGCCATTGTCTCACAGAACAAGACTAGCCATAGGTAGGCAATCACAGGGTTGGTTCAGCATATCATCAAAGACACGGCTTCTTTTCATCTTTCTGTCCTCTCATCCTCAAAGTGACCATACCTTTCCCATCTTTGGTCACAGGGTGGATTAGGCCTGTGCAAGCTCTACAACCTTATATAACAATGTTAGGAAGCAAGAAAGGAAGAGGTAGGGAGGAAGAGAGCTCACCTCCTAGTTCTCCTTGCTCAAAGAAAATTTTTCTCAGAAATCCCCCAGAAAACCTCCCACTATGTCTTATTGGAAAGAACTGGATTCCATAGCTGTCCTGAGCTGCAAGAGCAGCTGGGGAAAGTAAAACCGTCAGTCTCTGTCCCTATCTTGGAATTGGGCACTTCCAGTAGGCAAGAAAGATGTGCAAAATGCTGGTTGGGTAGGCTGTTATAATCATAAATGCTATTTGAGAGTTCTGAGCACTTCACATGTATTAATCCATTAGATCTTCACAACAAACTCTCGGGGTAGGTGTGATTATTATCATTTACAGAGAAGCAAACTGAACTGCAGAGGGGTTAAGTACCATCATGACAAGGGAGAGGAGCCATGATCCCAACTCCATCGTCTGAGGGCAGAGCCTGCACAAGGCACTGCTCTGTGCCAGCAGCGTCTGCCACAGCAGGCTGCCTCTACAGCCATAACCCAGAGACATTCTGAGTGATGCTCATCTCCTCTGAAGTGCAAATGTGACATTTCCCCCTGGCTGCAGTCAGCGTGTGAGTGAGCATGGCAGAGGGACATCCAAGAGTGACAAGAATTGCTCCCTGTCATCATCCAAGCTACAACAGCTGGGGCTATGATAAGGCAATGGCTGGGACCAGAAAAGTCCACTTCATGGCCCAGGGCCAGGGATAAACAGTCAGCAGCCCCTCACGTCACCATGGGAACCAGAATGTCTCAGTAAGTCAAGGGCAAGCGACTGAAGAGCCCATCTATAAGCAGGCAGGATTAGAATGGAATAGAGGTTTCTAAGTTAGAGGAATGTTTTAGGGGCCATGTCCACTATCTCTCTCATTTTCAAATGAGAAAAATGAGGCACAAATAAAGTGGAGTAATTTGTCCAAGATCATCCAACTAGTACATAGAATGTGAGGGCTTTTTTCCAGGTAGACACCCTCTGTGTCTGACTCTTGCAAAACACATCCCTAGCATTTCATACAAGCCTCTGTTATAATTTGTGATAATACTGAACTTATTCACTGCTGCATGAGTCTGTCCCATCAGTTTGGGAGCTCAATAGCCACACCACTCTCAGTTCCAGATGTGAAACCTGACAGCTCAACTTGCCAGCCGAGCAGCACATGGCAAATTGCATCACCTCTCCAAATACTCATTCTCTTCCTCTGTGAAATGGGAAAAGCAATAGTTCCAGCAGTACAGAGTTGTTGGGACAATTAAGTTTCAAATGCACATAGCACCTCATGCCAGGCAGATTCAGGGGTTGGCAAGTCACAGTGACTGTTCACTTTATATCTTCCTGCTGCCTAGTCCCATGTTTGGTAAATCAATTTATCAATCAGTAGAGGAGAACTTGTTGTCACCATCATAACAGGAAGCAGGTATCAGAATATTAGAGGGAAATAAAGATGTGAAGAAGAATGAGGCACAGGAAAGATCTCAGTCCAAAAAGGTGGTAAGATCATATAAAACTAAAGATATGAAGAAAGAAACACACAGAATAGAAGAAACTTCATCATTAACTCATTCTCTCAAACCTGCTTTGGGGGTTCTCCGATTTGGGTTCTTAAGATTGAAATGAGGCCCTATTTTCACTAACTTCTTTAGACACACCTAAAGAATTTAAGGCAATTTGCTTTAGATCGTATAGCTGGTAAGTGGCAGAGCCAAGGTCAGTGACTCCAAAAACAGGTCTTACATGCCTACATGTCATTGTGAGAATTAAATAAACTGATACATGTACAGTTCTTGGCACAATGGCTGGCACAGTGGTAGCTGATTTCATTGCTAGTTTTACTATTATCATCACATTCCATGGACCCCTTTTGTACTGGTCCCATCACAGAAAGACAATGATACTATTGTCCCTAAGGAAGAAATGAAGCCCTCTAACCTCCACCATTTGTCAGTGCCAGGGTCAGGAAGCAGCAAAAGTACACAGCCCCCTGCACAGCAGCACCTGACTCAGGCTGCTAGAAGAGTCGTCCACCCGTCTCTGACTTCTACTGCCCAGCACTTGGCCCAGGTGGAACAACAGGCTGCCAGACAAGAGGTAGCAGAGTGGCACAGATTCAACCCTAACCCTAACCATATTTCTCATCCTACCATAACCTTTATTACTATTTAGGTCATTACATATGAAATGTCCAATTTTGAATCAAAAGTGTAGCTTATTATATCTCAGACAAGAAACAGTACAAGTAATCAAAATATGTGCCTAAAACTACTGACACAGTTTTGCCATCTTAATGGTAGCTTGTTTATGACAGCAGAGAAGAAGCATAGAAAGTGAGTGGTGATAAAATCACAAAAGGCCTTTTCCACAACTTGTGGAGAATTGAATATTTTTTCTTGCAAGAAGTGGTCCAAAGCCTGGAAGAAGTGGTATTCAGTTGGTGCAGGGTCTGGTGAATACAGTAGATGACAGACAGTTTCCAAGTCCAGCTGCTGTAGCTTGAGCAGCAGACGTGTGATCGAGCGCTGTCTTGCAAGAGGATTGACCTGTCTCTATTGACCAATATTGGCTGCTTAATTGCAAGCATCCTCATCATTTCATCCAGTTGGTTGCAGTACACATCCGCTGTAATTGATTGACCAGGTTTCATGAAGCTATAGTGGATAATACCAGTGCTGGACCACCAAACAGACACCATTAGCTTTTGTTGATGAATATTTGGTTTTGGACTGTGTTTTGACACTTCATCTTTATCCAACCATTGTGCCAAATGCTTGTGATTGTCAAAAAGAATCCATTTTTCATCACACATAACAATATGGTGTAGAAATGATTCGCTTTTATGTCATGACAACAAAGAAAGGCAAGCTTTAAGACCATTTCTCTTCTGATCCTCATTTAATTCATGTGAAACCCAACTCTCCAGCTTCTTTACGTCGTCCATTTGTTTCAAATGGTCCAATATTGTTGGAATAGTAATGTCAAACCTTGCTGCTAATCCTGTGTAGGTTGAGATGGATTTGCTTCCACTACACCTTTCAGCTCATTTTATCCACCTTGGTCTCAGGTCACCAACATGGCTCATTTTCAAGATTAAAATAACCAGAATGAGACTTCTCAAACCATCGGCATGCTGTGTGTTCATTAGCCACTTCCTTCCCAAACACTTTCTTGATATTTTGAGCTGTCTGCCCTGCATTGGTTCCACGACAGAACTCATATTTAAAAATAACATGAATTTTTGACTTATCCATGGTTTCTCAAAAATTGCTCTAAAAAAATATTTGAAAGATAACCACAAGCCAAAACATGTTTGAAAGACTGAGGATGGGTACTGGCACAAGAACAGGGACATAGACCAATGGAACAGAACTGAGAACCCAGATATAAAACCATCCTCATACAGTCAAAGCAGACAAAAACATATGCTGGGGAAAAGAATCATTATTCAATAAATGGTGCTGGGAAAATTGGACAGCCACATGTAGAAGACTGAAATAGGATCTGCACCTTTCACCTCTCACAAAAATCAACTCACAGTGGATAACAGACTTAAACCTAAGGTGTCAAACTATAAGAATTCTGGAAGAAAATGTTGGAAAAACTCTTATAGACATTGGCCGAGGCAAAGAATTTATGAAGAAGACCCCAAAGGCAATCACAGCAACAACAAAAATAAATAAACGGGACCTGATCAAATTAAAAAGCTTCTGCACAGCCAAAGAAACTATCACGAGAGCAAACAGACAACTTACAGAATGGGAAAATATATCCACATGTTACACATCTGATAAAGGGCTGATAACTAGAATCTATATAGAACTCAGGAAAATCAGCAAGAAAAAAATCAAACAACCCCATCAAAAAGTGGGCAAAGGACAGGAACAGAAGCTTTTCAAAAGAGGATGGACTAATGACCAAGAAACATATGAAAAACTGCTCAACATCTCTAACCATCAGGGAAATGCAAATCAAAACCACAATGCGATATCACTTAACTCCAGTGAGAATGGCTGTTATCAAAAAGTCCCAAAATAATAAACGTTGGCATGGATGCAGAGAGACAGGAACACTCATACACTGCTGGTGGGACTGCAAACTAGTACAACCTCTGTGGAAAGCAATATGGAGATACTTCAAAGAGCTACAAGTAGAACTACTATTTGATCCAGCAATCCCATTACTGGGCATCTACCCAAAGGAAAAAAAGAAATTCTATAAAAAAGACATCTGCACTTGAATGTTTATAGCAGCACAATTCACAATTGCAAAGATGTGGAAACAACCTAAGTGCCCATCAATACATGAGTGGATTAATAAAATGTGGTGTATGTATACCATGGAGTTCTACTCAGCCACAAAAAAAAACAATGGTGATCTAGCACTTCTTGTATTGTGCTATCCTGGATAGAGATGGAGCCCATTCTAAGTGCAATATCACAAGAATGGAAAAACAAGCACCGCATGTATGCACCATCACATTGGTATTAACTGACTTAACTGCCCAACACTTATGTGCACACACAGCAGTAACATTCATTGGGTGTTGGGAAGAGGGGAGAGGGGAGGAGGGGATGGGTATATTCACACCTAATGGGTGCGGTGTGCACCGTCTGAAGGATGGAAGCTTGAAGCTCTGACTCAGGTGGGGCAAAGGCAATATATTAACCTAAACATTTGTACCCCTGTAATATGCTGAAATAAAAAAAAGACTGAGAATGTACCTTCACAATAAAAATAAAACAGTGTCAAAGTGAAATGTCAGAGATATCAACCGTCAAACTTAGTGCTTAAGGAAATCAGACACTTCATACTTAAATAACCTAATAACATGGCCAAAAAGGCAAAAGAGGCAGCAACAATGAAAGGAACCAAGAGAGAAAGCAGCTGGCACTGGAGGGCCTCATGCCAGGCCCCAGGCACACAGGGACGCTGGCAGCAATTACGCCAGTAAATAAACAGAACTGATGGCTACTCCCGGGCCCTGGGCCCTGCCAGCAAAAGGGACCAGAGGGAGATAGGATTCTTGTAATTACACTGGTTCAGGCTCAGCCATCATGGGGTTACCCACAGCAAGAATCGGATCTGTCCCCAGGCTGCAGAAGCACCTGTTACAGCAGACGTCGTTTGGCAAGCCAAACAAAATGCGGATTCATCCAGGCCACCTGTAAAGGAATTTAATGCCTAACAACCTATGCATACCTCCTAATTGTCATAATTAATTTGGCACCTATTCACTGGTAGGTGCTAAACAAGTACCATATGGCGAAAGCCCATTTCCTGCTAGCATGGTTTTTATCCCCTCATAATTAAAGCTGTGAGAAATTGTGTCATTTGAAATACCCAAGCACTATATTTTCCTCACAAAACTGTTTTTAGTATCTCTTCTTTTGGCCCTCTCTATCCATTATTATTATGAACACCCTGCTTTCTTCAGCTTATCCAGTTGCTGCTTCCCTGATGCAGAATTTAGGTTATAATTATTTCCTCATTTCCCCCTCCAGTTGGCAGTGGTTTGGTCCCTTACATCTCATACATCTCTAAAATGTCACACTGTTGCTCCAGCTTATTTTAAAAGCCTAGAAAGAGGGGAAATGTAACCATTGCTGGCGCATCCTCACATCCCTCAGAAAAGTTTCTCACTGATTCCTTGTGAGCCCCAGCTGACAGGATGACAGGCCAGCAGCTAACGACCAGCAGCTGAGCACCACAGCAAAGAAAAATATGCAAACTATCATGTGGTTTCTGTCACTTAAAAAAGTGAAGGATATCATACTAGAGTGAAAAGAAAGCAAAAAAATTTAATAAATACAGATCCCATGTATCAACCTCCCATTGTATTTCCGTACGGCACAGCTGATATCACAGGCCAACTCTGACAATTAGGACCTCTGGAAATAAGATCCTTTTGAAACAAACAGTTTCTTATTCTGTTTCTGTATCTGTCACCCCTAACTGATACAGTGATCCAAAGCTTATCACTGAAAGATAGGGGGGAAGGGTGACAAAAACTTTGCAATAAAATAATGGACATTTTTTAATCTGAAAATGTGAAAAACAATGCATCCATTTTCAGTTCTCTTTTCAGTTTTCTTTCTTTTGATCCCCAAATATAGTTCATTACCACTAGAATCAAATAAATTACGTGAATATTAACCAGTGTCAGTAATCTGTATTCTGTAAGGAATTGAGCTTATACAGAACTCACCTCGAGTATTTTCTAAACACAAAATCACAACAATTGACAAATATTAACCTTTAAAATGTACTTGAGAATGATTGTCCCAACATTTAAGTAGAAGCTTTTTCAAAACACAGATCACAAGGAACTCTGCCAACTCTTGGCTCAAAAGTTCTACAACATTTTTTAAACAGAAATAAATAGGAAATCTATTTTACACTTAACCTTAAGATATTAGTCATATATTTATAGGCCAAGAGCTCATAAGCAGAATATCTCAAGGAACCCCGGGATTAGACATCAGGATGCCGCCTGCCGCTCGTCTGACAGTGTCCTATATGTTAAACATGGCAATACCTCAGTTTTACAGAGGGAAGAAATTAAATACCAGTGGGCTACAATAATTTACTTACTGTGGGGGAAAAAAGTTAATTACAAAGTAAACTTGGTCCAGGTAATTCTCAGATCCTCACACACATAAAACAACTTACATTTATTTTAAAAACAGAAAGACCATATCCCTTGTTTCTCCTTTGTCTTCAAGAACTAATGTTTATTGTTTATTAAATATTAAAATTACATAGATTGGTATAAATTAATATTTACTTTTATAGACAATAACCATGATTAATATAACTTAGATCGACAACTATGTTTTTATTAACTTTTTATTTTCTATGTTAAAAAGACAGCATTTTTAGGGTACAGTTAAATATCTAATTCAACAATAAGAACCATTTTAACTCCTAAAAACCGAACAATTGTATTAGTTAGGAACTTTTTGGATACAAATCATGAAACTCTAACTTGAATTAACTTAGGCACAAGATTTTATGAGGACACCAGACTATTTCATGTGTATAAACAACAGCAAGGACTGATGTTTTATACAGCTTGTCCCCCAGGAACAAGGAAAAGCAGCACCCTCCTTTCTGTTTTGTGCATTCAGTGGTTTAGTTTCCATCTGCTTTACGAAGAGCCTGGGCTTTCTCACATGGTGGACACCAGCAGCTTCCAAGCCCCTTGTTTCACAGCTTCTACCAGCAGGAAATAGTCATCTAATCCCTTAGGGCCAGTTCAAAAAGTCCTGAGGACAAATCGACCTGCTGCCTTGACCTGCATGACTACATTCGTGAAGGTGGGGCACCCTTAATGGCAGACCACCTAAAGGGCATGGTTAGAATCCAAGTAGAAGTAAGTCTCCCAAAAAGGAGGGGTGCAGAGATACTGAACAGGCTACTGGACAGACAAACCAAGGATAAATAATCAAGTAAAACAAAAATAAGCACAGATTCTGCAAGTTCAAGCAATGCCAGTAAGGTAAGGTGACTCAAGGTGGAATACTGGAAGGTGGCATTAAGGCACCCTTTGATACTTTTTTTTTTTAACTTTTTTTTTTTTTTTACTTTTATGTTCCAGTCAAAACAATGAATAAATAACTTTAAAACTTGGTAACACACCATTTTCTCGCTCCCCTCTCTCAGGTGTTTTTCATTACTTCCCCTTGGCAACTCTAAGTTTTTAGTCTACAAATTGCCCCTCAAAGCTTATGTAAAGCATCCCTAATGTTACTGTCAGGATTGTTTCAGAGTTGTCTGTTATTTTTAGAATTCAGATCTCCAAGTATGCATTTCCTTATTCTGGATTCATGGCATTATCTTTTGGGCTTTGAGATTCTGATGCGATTTCCAGTTCATACTCCCTTTTCAATTGCTGCACTTTCATGTGTAGGTCCAGTAAAGTTCTAGCCAGCTGGTGGTTTTGGAAATGCATTTCCAGCTAAAACATATAAAAAAGAAAAAAAGGAATTTTATTAGCCTGAGATACAGATCAAATGAAACCACTCTCTGCACAGAAGAAATAAGGAGTTTATAGGAAAGGAAAATAAGATATCAAGAAAGATGTATTTCTCATCTTATTCTCCAGTTCTGACTGTTTGGCCTGGCTATAAAACTGACTTTCTACGTGACAAGGTAAAATCCAGATATATAAATAGCTTTTGAAATGGCCTTGAAATGAAAACAAAACTAGCTGATGCACAAAGTTGTCCGTATGAAAAATAGCTACGCACTGAAGGCTGTTTTCAAGCAATGGCATGTGACCCACGACAAAATCATTTATCTTTATGAGTTTTCTGAGCCACAGGATAACTAACTGCCTACAGCCACCTGAGTATTCAAGATCTCTGCCCATTTGCTTGATTACTTGTCATTTCAAGTTTTCAGGATGTTAAATGGTCTCCCTGCCAAGCAAAAACATTTAATGACACCTTAGAGGCACATGTATAGTTATGTGTACTTATATAATCTAACACTTTTCACTCTGGAGTGAAATCTGTTGTATAGCAAGGCTGATTTATACCTTCCTTCAATAGGAGGGTATGAAAGTTTATGGAAGCCCTCATGTGTTTAAAAAAACATATAAACCTCTAGGGCTGGCCAATAAAGCTTACTCCAATATAATCTTTGTATTATAGCTGATTATTAAAACCGATCAACTACTTGTAAATTTCTTTAATTAGGATCTTGTTGAATGCAGTTCATGAGGAATTTGCATTCTCTGCTTAAAACCCTTCATCAACTTCTCAATAGAAACCACCCCAGGATGAACCAGGACAGTGTGTTGGTGAAAAACAAATATTGGTGGTCACCTCCTAATCTGAAAAATAAACCTTTTGGATAAAATTATCCTTCAGTTTTCCTCTGAGACATTTTTCTTCATTCTTCAGCACCTGGAACCATTTCTCTGACATCAAGAATTAGCAAAGAATAAAATAAATGAACACACAGCAAACAAACAGTAACAGTACCCACGCAACCACCACCACAAAAAGCCCATGCACTTTGCCTACAGTAAGCTTCAGTTGCCTAGTGTGGCCCAGATGCTCTACAATCCTGCCCTACTTTTCCAGTCTCACTTCCTGGCCCTCTTCTGCATGTCAGTTCCCACTGCAGCTGGTCAGAAACCTTGCCAGTCCTGGAATAAGTGCTGAGCCACATTTCCTTCTGATCCCTCTGTTTAAGGTGCCCTTTGTCACCTCTCTTTCTGCTGAACCCAGTCAAATGCCAACTAATCTGAGAAGTCTTCCTTGATTGCATGGGCAGACATAATTATCTCTTATCAATGTTTCCATGGCATTCTGTATATATGCCTCTCACAACACTCAGACTAGACTAAACTGATGATTTTTTGAGGGCAGAATGTGTATCTTATTCACAATTCCATCCCCAACTATGAGTGCACTGCCTGGGCACACAACCTGGTACAGTCCCTGTGTGTTTGTTAAAAGACTGAGTGAATAAATGAATGAATAAATGAATGAACTGATGAACATCCATCCTGCACTTTTAGGCCAAGAATCAGAGAACAAAAGTATTGATAATGGTTTACCATATAAGTAAGTATGTCTAATTCACATTTATTTAGGAAATTCAAATACGAATGGTTCTTTAACTTTTCTTTCATCATGGATCCCTCTGAGAATATGATGAAAGCTATGAACCTCTGACAAAAATCTACACTTTATGCACATAGAAAATTTTTCATGAACTTTTAGATATATAGAAACCATGAAACCCATTCACAGACCCTAGAAATCAATGCATCTTACTTCTTAGAAGATCAAGTCAAACAACAGAAAATAGTATAAGTAACAACAGAACTGTAAATTAATTGAACTTGTTCATCATCATTCCTTACACAAGTAACATCCTAATACATGATATATGCACATATGTGTATGGATGTATGCCAATTCCTATAAAAGTCTGGTTAATAGCCCATAATCAAAAACTACTTCTTGTAGTGGTGATATTAAGCTGAAGTACCGACATTCTTCTGCCTCTTCCTCATGACCAGTCACACATATTGGTGACAAGATTGGTCAAGATGTTCAACATGTTGACCATGGTCTGTAACCCAAAAGACAGCATCTGTGTATGTATAAAATTCTCTGGTTCCTTTCCAGAAAAACTCTTGATTTTTGATATGTATATATATGTTCTTTTCTGGTACAGTCTCCAAGATCTATTTTACAATCATTATCATAATAACAAGAGCCATTAAATAGTGTCTGTGATCTAAGCACTCCATATAATATTATCTCATATAAGCTTTACAGCAAGGCTATGCTATCGTAATCTCCATTTTACCGATGAGTAAACTCAAACTGGCTAATTAACATTCCCAAAGTTGCAGAACCGGCAAGTGTTAGCAGAGCCTGTAAATGGTAATGCTAGGATGTGAACCCTCATCTGTTTAGAATTTTATTCCCTACCTTTTGCCACCCTTAATAAATTGTTTGTCAAAAATTCCTATTTAGTGGAGCAACTGGTTAAGGTTGAAAAGTGTCTCAGCGTTTATTCAGTATAATCTCTTCACCTAATTTAAATGGGAGTCAATGAGGCTCAGGAAGAAGTACTGACGTATCCCAGGTCAGCAGCACGGACAGCCAGGTCTCAGCCTTCGGGTTTGGCATCCTGGCCCATAGCACAGGCCTCCAGGTGTCTACGCAGGTGGGTGCACTACCCTGCTGCTTAGACTCACTGCTTAGACTCAGGGTGAAAACCAGGTGTTTTTTCAATGTGGTTGCATCAGATATAATGCATCCTTTGTCAGATTCAGATTGTTAACACGGGTAAAGTTAGATTTACTACCATATTGTCCTTCCTAAACTCAGAAAGTAAGGTTCTCAGACAATTTATGAATGAAGTATTAAATAATCAAAGCAACTGTGTCAAAATATTCCACCTTTGGTCCAAAACCTTCCTCCTGTACCTCGACTTCCACCTTCATGGGCTGACTGCTCAAGTCCCCAAGTCTTCTTAGAAAGACTCTCACTTTCACTCCAAGGATCAAGAAAAAAATGACCCAGTTGTAACCTCTACTCGGAATTATGGGAACCACCGCCTCCCTTTGTTGTAGAGTAGAGAGGACAGAGACGGGGCTGGGAACATAGGAGCATCTCTGAGTGGCTGAGCAGTGCCTGTGTCCCACTAGGCAGACGTCCTGCCTGCGGGCTTGGTTAATTGGAAGAAGTACGTCAGTACTTCTTCCTGAGCCTCATTGACTCCCATTTAAATTAGGTGAAGAGATTATACTGAATAAACGCTGAGACACTTTTCAACCTTAACAAGTTGCTCCACTAAATAGGAATTTTTGACAAGTAATTTATTAAGGGTGGCAAAAGGTAGGGAATAAAATTGTAAACAGATGAGGGTTCAAATCCTAGCATTACCATTTACAAGCTCTGCTAACAGATCAGTGGATCAGTTGGATCAGTTCTAAAGTTGTGGTTAATTTTATTAACGTTCAGTGCAAAAGAGGAGATTTTTCCAAGTCTCCACTGCACACATTCATAGGCAGCATCATTTTAGAGTCTTAATTGCTCCTATTCATTTTGTCCTTTTTCTGTCTAGTTTGGAATTTTTTTAATTAAAAAAACAGTCATCTACAATATTTACCCACAGTTCCTCCTATTTAACGTCCAGACCTAACCGGTCAATGTTCAAACGCTACAATTTTACAAAACGCATTATTTCCAGTTGTCTGAATTCTTACCAAGGGACAAGATAAGAGGAAAATCTGCGGGATATAAGGAAAGGGTTGCTGATGGACTGGCTCCATCAATCCCCTAAGGGAGTTTATTTCATTGAAATTTCCTCCTCCATGTTCCATACATACCCATAGCAAACGTTCCCCATAGGGAACTTTCTAGCAGGTAGCAAACTATAGAAACAGGTTGGGAAGGGGACGACTTGGGTGCATCACTGGCAACCCAGGCCCTGGTGGGTCCCCTTCCCTCCCTGACTTTGCTGGGGAGGTGCAGGCGTCAACACGGCGTCGGGACGCGAGCTGCCCTCCCCCCGCCCCGTCCCACCCCCTCCGCAAAGATCAGCGGCCCGTGGCCAGCTCTCCCTCGCTGGGAACAGCTCCCGTTGGCCTCCCCATGTCGGTGCTCGGGTGGGTTACGCGACCACAGGCCGTGGGGCCCAAGGAGAGGACCATCGGAGGGGGAACCCCACCTGCCACCGCCGGCAGCCCAGCCCGCGCTCTCACCAGCTCCGCGCGCAGACGGGCCAGGGCACCCTCGACGCGCGCCCGGCTCTGCTCCTCCCGCGCCGCCGCCGCCGCCCGCGCGCGCCTGGAGCCCCAGAGCCGCACCGCCCGCTGGAAGGCGCGCGCCGGCCGCCGGCCGATGTCCCCCAGCCGCGGGCCGGCGGCGGGGACCTTCTCCGGGACATCGGTGCTCTTGGCGTCCCCGGGGAAGCTGCGCGCGGGAGGCGGGGGTGGAGGCCAAAGCCCTGCTCTGCCTGGGACTCCAGGGCGCCCCCAGGAAATTGTCTCTCTGCAGCGGGCGGCGTCTCCCGGGCCCATGGCGGAGACCCCTGGTCCCTCCTCCAGCGCTCCGGCTAAAGATTTGTTTCCAAGTTTGAGGATTAGGACGGGTCAAGGCGGGGGCGGGGGTAATTGACCAAGCCCGCAGGACGTCTGCCTAGTGGGACGCAGGCACTGCTCAGGCGCTCAGAGATGCTGCTGTGCTCCCAGCCCCGTCTCTGTCCTCTCTGCTCTACAACGAAGGGAGGCGGTGGTTCCCAGAACTCCCAGTAGAGGTTACAACTGGGTCATTTTTCTCTTGATCCTTGGAGTGAAAGTGAGAGTCTTTCTAAGAAGACTTGGGGACTTAAGCAGTCAGCCTACGAAGGTGGAAGTCGAGGTACAGGAGGAAGGTTTTGGACCAAAGGTGGAATATTTTGACACAGTTGCTTTGATTATTTAATACTTCATTCCTTTAAAACAATTTCTTTCTGACTGTAGTATCTGCCAGGTACTTTGTCAAGTTTTGAGGATGTAAAGACTAATTAGACCTCTCATCTTTCCCCAAGTATTGCCCACAGTCAATGGGGAGTAGCTTGGTTCTCTGTGTGGCCAGTTAAAATGGTCTTTCTCCAAGTCCGATAATGCATGCCCGGGATTCTGAATCTCGATGCTTCTTTCTATGCTTGACTCCTTTCTCCTATGTCCACGTTTATGAGGTGTTAAAATGAAAATTTATCTTACCCCAAAGTATCTTATTTTATAATTCTCAGTTTAGTGGAATCATGTATCAATATCATTTGCATGTCCTTTATCAATGAACATATTCTACTGGCTCTTTTTGATCTAGTAGACAATTTCTAAAAATAAGTGAATAATTGAAACTTTTGCATGATCATAGAATGCAATTACAAAAAAAAAGAAAGAAAAAAAACAGCGGCAGAGGTGTTCCTACAGTACTCTCACCCTAGAGTTATTCATTCATTCAAAAAGTTACAAGTCCTCTGCAATGTTTCATGGTCCATGGTAGGTATGGAAAGCAATAAGAGCTCATTTTTATTAGTACTTACTATGTGTCAGGCAGTTTTCATGTATTTAATCTTCACAACAACCCTGTAAGGTAGGTACTATTAGTTTTGTATTTTACAGATGAGGAAAGTAAGGCAAGAGGTTAAGATGTATGCCAAAGGGCACAAAGCTGGTAAGTGGTCCACTGGGGATTTGCACCTAAGAAGTCTGGCTTGTTCTCCAAACCACTGGGATACACCCTGGATATACACTACCTCCCAAAGAGAAAGAGAATTGCTTGATTTACATGTTGTGTTAGTGAATGAGTGACTGTTCAAACTCACCATGCTCATAAAATTCAGGTATACTGAAATGGTGTAAAGTTTGATTGGATGAGGAGGAATATAGATATCAGGCCTCTGCAAATAATATGCCAAATGCATTGCAACACATTGCAATAGTTTACAACCTAAGCACAGGAAAATACCTATCATGGTATATTGCTTCATAAAGATTTCCTAGAAACATTTGAAGATGTGTTCTATTGGCAGAAATTACAAAAATCTGTATGGTCTACCATGAACCAACAGCATATAAATTTAGGATTTTTTTGTTTGTTTTTCAGTGGTAGGTTGATGGGGCTTGAAAACGAGCACTAGTCAATGTACAACATAAATGTTTAAAATGAATTTTCTGCCATGATTTTTCACTTCCATTTCCAGATCATTTACTTCAACAAGTATTTCAGTTAAGTTCAATTTAATTCAACAGTGAATAGTGCAGTATTATACAAGGTGTTCAGGCTTACGATGGTAAACCAAAGAGGAAAAAATGGTGTTTTTAAAATAGAATGGTTTTGCCACAAATTAGTAATTTTCTTCCATAGATTGACTTTTTAGCTGTGGTGCACTTTGAATTTTATGATAATTTTTTTTCTTTCACACAGGCAAAGTGAATTGGAAAACTGGATAGCTGGGGTGAATATAACATTCATAGACATTTGAGTTAGGAAATGCATTAGTTATTCATTGCTGCATAACAAATTACTCCAAAGTTCAATGGTTTAAAAAAAATATTATCTTTCACAGTTTCTCTGGGAAGGGATTTGGGAATAGCTTAGGTTATGGTCTACCAGCCTTCTGAAGCTGGATGTGATTGCAGCTGGAAGATCTGCTTGCCGGGTGAATCACTCACATAGCTGGCAATTGGTGCTGGTACTTGGTGCAAGGCCTCAGTTCCTCTCTATGTGGATGCTTTCCTAGTACTGCTTGAGTGCCTTTATAATAAAGTGGCTGGCCTCTCTCAGAACAAAGGAGAGAAATAAAGAGAGAGCCAGAGAGAAGCTCTTTATTTGTGCTTTGAGCTACATTTTTATTAACTGCTTTGAAAGTCACATATCAACACTTTCACCACTTTCTGTTCCATTACCGTCAAGTCTCTAAGTCAGAACCATATTCAAGGGGAGAAAAATGTGGCTCTACTTTTTGAAGTAAGGAATATTATAGAATTTAAAAATATATTTTAAAACAACTCTGGGAAGAAAAATTATACATTACATATGTGTAAACAATAACTTAAATGACTGCTGACTTCCTATCAGAAATAATAAAGGAAAGAAGACATTGAGATATTTTTTAAGTGTGCAGGAAAATAAATTAACACAGAGTTCTATGTCCAGCAAAACTATCTTTCAAAAAATCAAAGCCAAAAAAAATGTTTTCAAAAAAAAAAGAAAATTGGGAGACTTTGTCACAAACAGACTTAAACTATAAGGAATACTAAAGAAAATTTCTCAGCTGAACTAAAATAATAGCAGAGGGAAACACACATCCTTAGGAAAGAATGAGGAATATAAGAAATGGTAAGTTTCTAGGTATATGTAAATGACCTTGATTCTTATTAAATTTTTAGAAACATATGATGCTGGAGGCATCATATTACCTGACTTCAAAATCTATTACAAATCTATAGTAATCAAAACAGCATGGTACTTGCACAAAAACAGACACATTGTCCAATGAAATAAGATAGCCCAGAAATAAACCCATGTATTTAAATTCAATTGATTTTTAGCAAAGGTACCAAGAACACACAATGGAGAAAGGAAAGTATCTTCAATAACTGGTTCTGGGAAGACCAGATACCAACAAGCAGAAGAATGAAATTAAACCCTTATCTCACACCATACACAAATCAACTCAAAATGGATTAAAGACTTAAACATAAGATCTGAACCTGTAAAACTGCCAGAAGAAAATAGTGGAAATGCTCCATGACATTGGTCTGGGCAAAGATTTCTTAGATATAACCCCAAAAACACAGGCAGAAAAACTAAAATAAACAAATAGGATTGGATCAAACTACAAAGCTTCTGTGCAGTAAAGGAAGCAATAGACAACCCATGAACTGTGAGAAAATATTAGCCAACTATGCTTCTGACGAGGACACTCCAACTAAAAGGCAGAGATGTTCAACTAGATTAAACAAAAGCAGAAACAAAATACATTATTTTTAAAAGAGATGCACTTTAAATACAAAGATATGACTTCTGTGTTTTATAAAGATGGACTTACAGGAGCAAGATTTATCCCTCCAACTGAAACAACCAAGAAACACAAGACACTGGACATCAGGCAGTGAAGGACAGTGATCCCTGAAAGAATGTTCTCCCAACATCCTTCTCAGCCTTGTTTACTGATTTCTCTCATCCTTAAGAATTGTATATTTGGAATGCTCCAGACTCTGTCCTTGGACCTCTTCTTTTCTCTCTCTCTCTTCACTAAAATGTGATATCATCTTGTTCCCTCACTTTTATTGCCATCTATGTGGTATGCTGACATCTCAGAATTTTATCTTTTTGTCTGACCTCTCTTCAACTCCATAGATTTGTATGTTCAACCTACTATATCTCGTTCTGAAGTCTTGATTCCCCACCTCCCTTAGTCTGTTCCTTTTATAGTTTCTCCTATTCAGTAAATGGCCATTCTGTCAGTTACTTAGAACATAAACGTTGGAGTCCCCTGCAACTTGCTTCTTCCTCTTTCACTCTACAAGCAATTTATTAGCATATTCTGTAGACCCTACCTTATAGCATATCCAGAATCAAAGAACATCTGATTCCTACCATCATAGACTAACCTCCCATTCCTTCTCACCAACACTATTGCCATGGCCTCCTAACATGTCTTCCTAATCCACAATTGCCCTGTTTTTCTTTTCTGCCTTATTCTCCTTGTAGTAGCTTATGTCACTTTTTTATTAAAAATCTTCCAGTGTGTTCCCATCTTATTCAGAATAACATACAATGCTCTGCCATACCCTACAGGGCCCTTCCTGATTTGCCCTGTATGATATTCCCTTCATTTCTCTGATCTCATCTTCTACCTCTCTCTCTCTTTCTCACTCCACCCCAGCCATCCTGGTCTCTTTGCTGTCCTGATCTCAGAGCCTTTGCCTTTGTCATTCCCTTTGCAAAAGAATTCTCTTTTCCCAAATGTGTGCGTGACTAGTTCCCTTAATTGAGTTCAGCTCTCTGCTCAAATGTTACATTATACAAGAGGCCTTTCTTGATCTAAACTAGCGTATACATATCCCCCACCCTTCTCACTCTCTGTCTCTTTACCTTGCTTTTTATTTCTTAACACTTAGACCAATGGTCATATTACGTATTTGTCTGTTTTCTCATCTATTGTCTGTTTTCCCCTTATTGAATATAATGTCCATGAGAATAAATACTTCTTTTTGTTAACTGCTGTATTCCCAATTCCTAGAATGCTGTCTGGCACTTAGTAGGCACTACATAAAATTTTGATAAATGAATAAAAGAAAGAAAAGGGAAGAGAGAGCAAGCAGTAGGACAAGAGGAAAGAAGAAGGGGAGACAGATAAGGAAGAAGAAGCTGAATAATCAGACAGGCAGCTGAAACAAACACCAAGTATCATTTAAGTTAATGCAGTTCTCTAGAGTGTCTCCAAAACGATACGTTGGGCCTGCTTGAAAAGAACACAGTATCTTCTAATGAAATACATAAATAACTCCTGTCCTGGCAGTGTATTCCTTCGGTGTACTTGTGTAAAGCAGATTATGTGATTCAACATCAGGTCATGTCATCAACCTCAAGTCCAGAAAGCTGACAGTTCCTGAACCCAGCAGTCTCAGCTGACTTTTTGAAACCATGCAATACGTGGAATCATGTGGTCTGTGTGTCCATCTCTCCTGGTAGCTTCTTACGGATAGTGTCTGGGCCTTAATCACCTCTTCATCATCTCCGGAAACCAGCACAATGCTGGCATAGAACAAACACTTAACAAATATTAGTTATTAACTAACAAGTTGATTAACACAGGAGAGGAGAAGATAATTAACCATCACAGAGAAACTCTGAAGCACCAAATAGAGATGGACATGTGAATTTTCATAGGGTATTAAAAAAAGATGGATATGGATATGGATATAGATTGGATACAGGTATGAATTGGATATGAAAATGTTTTATATAAGGATATAGATATAGATTATACTTGCATGTGGAAATGGATATGGACAGATATATAAGTAGTGCAGATGCTGATATATTAATAAATATATGTATATAGAGCATATGTGCACATATAAATAGATACATAATTTAATCCTCACAGATATCCTGTAAATAGGTTTTTGGGGTTCTTTAAATTTTTTTTTCAGATGGGAACCTGAAGTTCAAGAAGGTCAGAGACTTGCTCAAAGTCATGTAACAGACAAGGAAATGGCAGAAGTAGGATTTAATTCTTGATGTATTTGGCTCCAAGGGTTATGCTATTTCACCTGTACTATACTAGACAACAAAACTTAGAATGTTCTTTCTTCCAGCTACCTAGGCCAATCCTTCCCTAGCCCATGTGCCATCCTTTTTCTGCCCTTGCATTTAGTAAGGCCACCTCCTCTCAGTTCTTTTGAACACCAAAAGTTCACTTCTATCTTTTTTCTCACCTGTTCACCTTTCCCTGGGCAACCGAGAGCCCAATTTTTTTATATGTTCTTTAGAGGTGCCTCCAGGCCCTAGATCTAATTCCACTTCTTTGCTTCCTCTTCAGCCATCCATTCTAAACTATTATTCTTTTAAGCGATGGGCTGTTCCCACTGCAAACAGAATGTTCCTGACTGCTCTGCACAAAAGGAAACATAACTTCCGTAGACTTCAGGGAAAGTAGATTTTCCTTATAAATCTTAAAAAAATACTTAAAATAAGTTTTTGTAATTTTTTTAGTGAAAGTGTGTGATTTGAGTCATTCACGTGGCTGTGGGGAACACAGCCCTGGCATTTTTTTGGTTAACTAGTAGTTGGCAAGAGTTACTCTTTGGTTGTAGAATAACCAAAATGTAGTCATTGTCTTCCTAACTTAATTTGCCAGAATTCTGAGGTCAAAAGCTGGTTTCACATCCCAGCTTTCCCCCTCACTGGCTATGTGATTTTGTGTAAGCTCTTTGGGTAAATTTGATCACAAGTAAAAGGAGAATAATCTTTTCCTTCTCACCCGGTTGCTGGGTAGATTAACTAAAGCACCCTGAGTGCACTGAGACAAGTTCCTAATAATTCATAAATATTATTCCTGTTTGTTACCCAAGGGATGTGAGTGAGGTTCTTGCAGTAGAGACATGTTACTGAACATTGCATCAATGAACACCATATTGCCATGTATCTAAAACATACAGGAGAATTGGTATTAGAATTACAAAGGAAACTGAATCAGGTCTGAACTACAACAGTGATACCAAGCTGGCCAGTATCCCTTCCAGTGAGTTGGATGATCATTTTAGATTGTCATTGACTATATAGAACCAGTGTAATCATTTCAATCACATCCTCTAAGTGTGTATGGTGCATTGTATTATTGTTCAAAATATTCTCTGCCTCTCCTCATGGGAAGATTATATTTCTCCAATCCATTGACCTCAGGCTTGGCCATGGACTTGCTTAACCCAATGAACTGCAAGCAAAAGAGACATGTGCCATTTGCCAGCAAAAACTTTAGGCGCCATCACACAATCCACATCCTCACTTTTTCAGCAGAGCCCAGGGATAGGCAGCTCCTACAACTTGGGTCCTGGAATGAAGAGATTGTGGAGCAGAGAGAAAGCTGGCCTGTCACAGATGTGTAGTTGGAGTAAGAAATAAATGTGTGTAGTAAACTGCAGAGATTAGTTTGCTTTTTTGAAAACTCTGATATCTGATTCTCCTTTTGATCTATCTCCTTTCCCCAAAAGTAGAGTGCAGAAGTAAACATCCCGAGGCCTGAATGTTCTGGTAAATTGAAGTTTCATTGAATCATTTCTGTGAAGAAATATACAGAAGCATATTTGCCACAGACAAGAAAAAGTCTAGTTGTCGGAAGATACAAAAAAGTTCTAGTAACTATCCAAATACATTGGCTTTTTTATTAGATGAATTATAAATGTTAGGTATGAAATACAGATAATAGTAACTATTTTTTATGTACAGAGAATATATAAAAACTCATATACAGAGTATTGTATAATTTTAGACTGTCACTTACAGTCTGAGAAGATCAACACAGCTCTGTTTCCTCACCAAATATATAAAGCGCTATGTGTTTTTTAATACAGTTTTGACTGTTTATCTTGTCTTTATGCTCTGTATCTTGAAGACATTTCAATTACAGCTTGCTTCTAAGATTCAGTTAAACCTGACACCTCAAAAGTATAGAAACTAGAAAACTTATGGCACTTTTCTACAAGGCCTTTTGTGTACTGTGGTATTCAAGAGTTTTGAGAAATAAAATTAGTGTCAAATTTGTCTAAACAGCAACTCTGATATGCACTCTAATAAATATGTTTATATTTTGACATACAGTACACAGAAACTATTTTCTTTGGCAATTTCAATTCTAAGAAAAGTCTACATGCTCCAAAAGCAATATCTGCTTGAGAACATTATTACCTTATTTTAAGATTGAACTTTCTTTTCAGTAAAATTGAAATATTATCCATAGTCAATCAGCATATATTTATTGAACTGTACTTAGTGCAACACACTGTCCAAAGAACACCCAAGCAGAGAAGTATGTCAACAAATGCATTCCTTTTGTGACTGATGACACAGATTTAAATTGAAACGGTGGTAACTGCCAAAAACGTTTGTAGTATTTGTAGTAGACAGCCTCTAAAATGGTCCCCAATGACCCCTGCCTGGACCTGGTGACTCACTAACAGATGGAAAGAGCAAAAGCCATGGGATGGGTTATCTTCTGAGATTAATTCACAAAAGATTGTGAGTTTCATCTTGCTCACTCTCTCTTGCTCTCTAGCTTGCTTGTTCTGAGGGAAGCCAGCTACTGTGCTGTGAGCTGCCCTGTGGAGAGGCCCAGGTAGCAGAAGGGATACCCCAGACAGCAGCTGGTGAGGACCTGAAACTCTCAGTCCAGTAGCACACAAGGAATTGGATCCTGGCACAACCACACAAGGGGGCTCCTCCAGCCAAGCCTTGGATGATACCATAGCCCCATCCTACACTTGATTGCATCCTCGTGAGAAACCATGAGGCAGAGGGCCCAGCCAAGCTGCACCAAGATTCTTGAACACAGAAAACTTTGAGTTAATCAATGCTTGTTATTTAAAGCTTCTAAGTTTGGGGATAATTTGCTACCATGCAATAAGTAAATAATATAGTATATTTAAGTATTGGAAATATTTCTCTCTTTTCTCATGTTAAGTCAACAAATACCTCTTTAAGTTCTACTATGTGCCAAGACTACAAAGGGAATATAAAAATATATGGACCTAGTCCCCGCCCTCAAGGATTTCAAAGTCTAGTGGGAGAAGCAGATATGTTGACAGCTCGCAATATCACATGCTGTATTCTACAACCTGAGTTTGAAAACCCCATTTGGAGATCTTCTGTTATACCATCTTCTTTGTTACACCGTGCAATACCGACCATTCCTCCACATTCATTATGGACTTTGGCTATTGTCCCATTGATCTCTTTCTGTTTATCTCCAGCGCTCTCAAGTGATTGCAAATTCCATTTCATAATTCATTCAAGAATCTATCTTCCTGGTCCAAATGGTAAACAACTTCAGGTTAAGAAATACCTTTGTCTTGCTCACACCGACACAAAACACATTCACTGGCACATCCTAGGTGATCATTAATTGCCTACTTAATTAAACTGAATGGAATCTTTGATTCCCTCTACTTCCCTGACCTTATCTTTGGCATTTGTTTCACTTCAGCAACTTTGTCACATTATCCACACCTGGAAATTTATTGTCACCCAGAATCATACCTTTAAAAGCTTGAATTCTGAAAATCTATTCTCAGTCCATACCCTTCCTTCTATCTATAATTCATGCTGACCCCTCAATTCAAGAGAAATTTCTTTCTGAAGTATTCTCCTGCCTTCATATTTCTCCAGACTCCCCATGGTAAATTATTTCATCTAACTCATATCAGCCCCACCTAGTGCTCTATCCACATGGTCTTCTGCCAACCCTACCCAGTTAATCCCAACCCTAATTTAACTTAAATAATTCATTGTCTTGACTCCTATTCCTGAGCAGTCAAGCACTGCTATGAGCCCATGTTCATCACAAATATGTGACTCCTAACCTCAGCTGTCCCCTCAACATTGCTCAATGCCCCTTTAACTCATTCCTCCTTGACTACCTCACTCTGGTCACTACCAACCCTCTTTCTGTGTCTCCCTTCCCATCATACTACACAGAAACTAGGTTTTTTCTTCACTGACAGAATAGTTAACAACTGTAAACATACATAGCACTTTCTATATGGCAGCCACTGCTCCAAGTGCTTTACAATCAATCCTCACACCAACCCTATGAGGTGAGTACCAAAATTAACAACATTTTACAGATGGAAAAACTAAGGAACAAAGAGGTTAAGTAATTTCCTGAAGGTCATAACCCTTAGGAAGTCATAGAGTGAGAAGTTACGCTCAGTCTGTGCTCTCTGCCACTGGACTGCCCTGCCTCCTAATACAGATGATCAGGTGGAGGCACCCTCAATTTATCTTTTTTTACCTACAAACATCAATATCTTAGCCTGTTATTCTATTTTTACCACCAAGCTCAAAGAGGAAAACAAGGATAAGACTTAAAAGAGAATGGAGTACTCCCTCCTTTGAGCCAAGAGCAAAAGAAAAATGGATGACATTATAAATAATGAAAGGATGTAACATATGGAAGATAATTAATAAATCAACCAAAGAAAACAAGGATTACAGAAAAAAAATGAAGCAAATATCATGAAAAGAAACATGTTCATGAATATTCATTGCAGTTCCATTTGTTATAGTGAAAATTGCAAACAACCAAAGTATCTAAATAAAGTGGCTGAGATTGCTAGATATTCACTCAACCTCCATTCTCTCCTTCTTCCTTACTAACAAAATCCTGATTGTTGGTAGTATCAATATAACCCACTAAAATATTAAATTTCCCTGAATTCCTTACAGAAAGGGGTAACTATGTGTTAAGATATGATCAATGAGATATAAACAGAATTGTTAAGTAGGACTTGTATAAAAGTTCTTTGAAAAATGGAGTAACTTCACTAGCATACAACTTTTGTTCCTTACCTTTCACTTCTTCCTCTTTAGAGGCTGGGAGACATTGAAGGCAGGAGTCTTATGCTTTAATATGTGTACCTCTTTATCATTTCAATGTTTAACAACAAATGTATGCTGCATTACTTGTGTTGCAAAACTAATGGGATGAAGAGAAAGAGAAAGAAGTCGATCAGAACCCATTCTACCCTAACTACTCGGGATCTCTTTAGGCAGGATTCCACTTCAGTGGCACACGAGGCAACCTGCAAAGAATGCTGTGTAGTGGTCTAAACACATCAGCGCACTGCATTAAAATATAGTTTGAAAGTTCAGATTCATTTGTTTTTACTTTCTATTCATTTCTCTTTGGACTTTAGTTATGTATTATATGCAGACATAAATATAAATATTTATGTCACTCATTAACCTGCACTTTTTTTCTTATTTCTTGGCTGGGTCCCAAATTTACATCTTTTAAATCGGTATGATCCAGAAACCTGGCAGCTGTATGCTGCAAGACTGCCTTTCCATTGAATCACTCCTCTTTGGCACGGACAGCAATGGAAACAGAAGAGATTCACCTGACTTGGAAAATAGCCAAAATGCCGTGGCTTGGTAGGAAATATACCTAAATGCATCCCTTGTCAATTATTGGTAAATACAAGAAGCCATTTAAACCTTCAATTACATTAATGCCAAACATATAATGACTCCATTGTTTGACCAAAACACAAACACTTACAATATTTATATGATTTAGTTTTTTGAGGAAATACCGAGAACATACTCTATATTTCTGCACAATAACATTTTCAAAATGCTTTTTTACCATTTATCAAAAGGGGTTGGGGAACTCCAAGAGATGAGATTCTCTTCTTAAAACTCTAAATAGAGATGTAAATATACCTTCTTTCTTTTTTAACATACTCTATAGAATCCATCTGATTGAGAAGTAAAATCAAATTACACAGATCCTAAATATAAGATTTTAACCAAAGAAAAGTATTTTTTCTATCAATGTAACATTAAAAATTAAATTTAAATTAAATAAAATTAACATTAAATGTTAAAAATATAACATTAAATTTCTAGTGAGGAAAACTTAGTGACATTTAACTACAACTTACCTAGCCATATTCACAGATCAACAGATCCAAGTGGAGTTTACTGGGAACACATACAATTTATCCACTGGGCAGGAAAACCATTTCTCCTGCCAGAGATCCCTTTTACCTGACCTATATCAAGTTGACTAGAAAATAATGAGAATTTCTAGAAGGATTCTATTACTCATTCTTTTATCTCCTTTCTATTGAATGGAGAAATGAAGGACATTGCTTCTTACACCTTATTTATACACCAATATTACTTCTTCTGGGATCCTTCTATAAAGAAGAGTTAATAGAATCATAACAATACTGACAACTCCTGGTAGACATAGAATAGAAAAACACTTGGAAAATGATGATGCATATAAGGAAAAAAAAGAGCCAGATATTTTAATTGGACATGAAGATAAGAAGAAACAATTGGTATTTCAACTTACAGTTTGTTGTTTTAGGAAAAACACCAGGGCTATCAAACAGAGGATTCGTTTCTGTGTAATATTGAAACAGCCTAGCATCTAAAATCATGTGCACCAGTTCACACTGATGTAACTGAAAGTAAGGGGCAGAGCACCAGTATTCATTCAGTAGTATTTTGGGAAGCTGGGAGTGGTGCCGGCACCTGCAGTCCTGGTTTCTCAGGAGGCTGAGGCAGAAGGATTGCTTGAGCCCAGGAGTTCAGGGCTCAAGTGCACTATCATAGTGCCTGTGAACAGCCACTGAACTCCAGCCTGGGCAACATAGCGAGACCTCATCTCTTACCCAAAAAAAAAAAAAAAAGTATTTTGGAGTACTTATTATCTGCCAGGCACAGGTAATGAACATTGTTTTTGTTACTGTTGCCTTTTTGCATTAATTTGATTGTCCTTATTAACCTTTCTTTCTTTCCATCCTTTCAAATCCACACTCAGTGAAGAACAAATGAGTTTCTCAGTCTTGAAAAATTACTGGAAATTAATATACATGACTGAAACCATTCCACTAATAAGACAACAGCAATAATATCTCTCTTGCTTTAAATCACTCTAATGATTAGATTCTACTCTAAAGTTTAAATATGGATCTAACTTATTGGTTGAATGACAGCTCTCTTGGGCCATAGATATAGTCACATTCTTTAAGACATGTAAGTGCTTAAGGGTGAACCTGAGATGATGAAAAGAGAGTAGTACCTGGAGTGGATTCTACTTGTTAGTTATTTCAGTTTTAGTGTAGCGTAAAATGATATAGACACCTGTTTTTCAAAGAAATGTTTTGTAAAATTACAGAAAAATCCTAAGTAAAAATAAGAAATTGTAAGGCCAAAGGGACCCCCTTCACCCTCTGAAGGTTTGCTGAGAATAAAGTGGCAAAAGGCAGAGTAATAGGAGAAAAGGCATACAAACTTATTGACATGCGGGGAGGGGCGCAGATCACAGAGTGATTACCCAATAACCCAGTGCCGTACAGAAGCTTATATACCCTTTTTCATCAGTGAGGGGGATGATGGGGAATATAGACAATTCTTTTGAGGGGCAGCAAATCATTAGGGAGAATGAATGAACCCCAGAGGTAGGAGACAGAAACATTACGGGGGGTAAGAGTTGGAGCTATACAAGAACAAAAATCACCTTATTATGCACATAAAGTCCCCCAGGTAATCTCTTAGAGATGCCCTCAGAAGAAGAGATGAAAAGTCTGTCTGGGCAGGGCAATCACTCCCACCCTCTTCTCTTCTCTGGCGGGTGATCTTTCCTGATTATTTGATGAATTCCTAGGGAGGGGGGCTAAAACAATTGCATTTTTGGGAAAGAAGCTTCCTTGGTCAGGTAAAGAAAGTCCCGAGAGTCCCTCCCTGTGCTTGGAGGAGGGGAAAACACAAGGTTAGCGGGACCTTGATTCTGAGGAAGCTTCCAAGGCCTCTCAACATGACAAAGTGCCCAGTCTTTGGAGCATCATTTTCTGAGCCCCAACAAAATCAAAATAAGAAAAAGGGAGGGAAAAAAATAAGAAAAAGCCAGGACTTCTGAGAAGTGATTCTTTGAAGGAGAAAGAAAAGAATTAATAACTTAAAAATATGCTGCTAGAAATTGAAAAATCATAACAGTGACCCACTGCTTTAATATCCCTGTAGAGGGAATCAGACGAGCAAAGTGAAGGGGGAAGAGTACTAGAAATCTGCAGATATGGGCTCTTTACTCAGGTGGATTTTGACTCCATATGAGACACTTGTTCTCTCTTTCTTTCTCATTTATTTTCTACAAACTACATTTGCTGTATCCAGAACATTTCTCAGGCAATTTCACCCCCTACACCTTTGCACATGTGCTGTTCTGTTCATACGTGTGGAAGGCCCTTCCCACCTCCCACCTTCCCCAGCTCTTCTGATGCGTCTTCCCCAGATTCCCAAGGCAGAAATAGAGCCTCCTTCTTTTGCTGGTTCGTGCCGCTGTACTCACAACTCAAACTCTTTCTCCTTTTTATACTAGACTGTATTCCCTTTTTATTCTCATTAATCTGTGAGTCTCTGATACAGGCACCTAGTCTTTTTTTTTTTTTTTTTTTTTTTTTGGAGTCTAGCCCACTGTTCCATAAACACTAAAGGAAGGAGGGATGGATGTTAAACACTCCACCCTATACTCCAATTCTATAAGATTCAATGGATTTCAAATACCTAATAGAGAAAATTGTACATTTATGATTCTGGGAATATGCAACTTCTTTTTAATCATAGCATCAGATGAGGCTAGCTCACTTTTGCAAGCAGTAATAAAGTTAACTGAGCAAAGTATGAAAACAATAATAGATCTTTGCTTGCGACTTTCCGGTTCCTGGGAGCCCCCTGCTGTACAGAAAAGTAAAAGACACTGCAACCTCTCCTCAGGCTAATAAGGCACTTTGAACATTTAATATGCAACCTTAAAAACTTACTTTTACCATTTCATATACCAGATCATCATTATCAGCCACTCTTACTATCCTCCTTCTGGCTTTTCTATTTTTTTAAATGGTACCACCATGATCCAAATTGTTCTGTATCAATGCCCTCTACTCCCACTCTTCCTGGTCCTTCCCCTTTTATTCTGCAGTATCACCATCATTTATTGAACTTTTACTATGTGCCAGGCACTGTGTTAGGCTCTTCACATGCATTACACATCACTTAATCTCCCAATAATCCTATAAGTCAGACTACTATGTTTATTTCAATGAGAAGAAAACCAAGCTTAGGATGGTTGAATAATGTGCCTGAGGATGGAGATTATATATATATGGACCAAAGCTGGGATTTGAACCAGGAATTCTGGCTGCAGAGGTCTTAACCACTTGCTTCTAAGGCATTGTTTCTCCATTCAGCCTACATCTATCTTCTTTTCAAAGCTTCCTGTTACTGCAATTCATCTCCACAGCTATATTTCTCACCCCCTGCCTCTCTCATTCCACTAAAATCTGATATTTCACCATTAGTGTTTTATTAATTTGGCAAACTGATTTTCTAATATTAGGCAGCTACCTACTTTTTCTGAACTCTCAGAATTTTGAACTTGAAAATCCTAGGGTCATGTTTCAAGCCTAAAAGGATTCTCTGATCTCTCCTTCCCAGTCCCTTCGCTAAGTTGTGGTGGGTCCACGTGCTCTGCTACCCTCTTTTAGCACTGACAACACTACTCTAACCCTTGTGTTCTTCATCCACCATAACTGGCTTGGCACTGGCATCATAGGTGCCTATGTGCGTAGGCTAGGTCTACATGCCATGAACCCACGCCATCTGCAGTGTGTGCCCTGCCCCACCTACATGCCCTGCCCATGCTTGCCCCAGCCCACACACATAGGCACCAGGTCCCATGGAACTGCTTCATCCTGGGTAGGTGCCCTGCTCCACAAGTACACTGTGTCCAGCAGTCCTGCTCCACCCTACTCCAAGTGAGCTGAGACTCGCAGCCTGCTCCACACTAGAGGCCACTCTTCCCCATGTCCTGTGGGCCTGCAAGGCCACTATGCCCTGAGCACTTGCTATGCCCTATGGGTCACCCTGCGTGGACCTTGCCCAGCCCACATACCTGACACCTCAGCTGCCCAGGCCTGCATGCATGTGCACCAAAGCCAGCAGACCTCCTTCATCCCATGGGTACACACCATCCTGCTGGCCAGCTCCACCTTGTGTGCATATCTAGCACCAGGGTCTGGTTCTGTCATAGTTGCTGGTGACAAACACAGGAGAACAGGGGAGATGCAGCAGAGCAGCAGCATTAAAACCTCACAGTGCATCTGCCCCTCTCCTGCCTGGTCAAGCTTCCAGAGTAGGACCCAGGCACACCATCCAGGAACCTATCCCTACCTTCACTGAGCAACAGGGGTCTCAACAGAGAACAGGTGTACCATACGGGCTATCTGTTTTGAGCTGAGAGAAGTGGCCCCAGATGAGAAGACACCAGCATAAAAACTCTGACTGCATGAAAAAACAGGCTGTCTCACCACACCCAGAGGATCACAATAGCTTTCCAGTAATGAGCTCCAACCAAAAGGAAATTGTTGAAATGACAGATATGGAATTCAGATTATGGATGGCAGGTGAGATGAATGGAATTGAGGAGATGGTAGAAAACCATCTCAAAGAAACCAAAAAAATGATTCAGGACATAAATGAAAAATTTACTAAAGAGATAGATAACATTGAAAAAGAGAAAACAGAACTTAAAGAAATGAAAGAGTCAATTAGGAAATTGCAAAATACATCAGAAAGCTTTAACAACAGACTAGACCAAGAAGAAGAAAGTATTTCAGAGCTTGAAGACAAGGATTTTGAAGTAACCCAGTCAGTAAAAAGTGCAGAAAAAAGAACAAAGAAGAATGAACAATCACTGAGAGAAATATGGTATATGCAAATTGGACTAATATAAGAATTATAGGTATCCATGAGGAAGAAAAAGAAAAAGCAAAAAGCATAGAAAACCTATATGAGAGAATAAGAGAGGAAAACTACCCTGATATCACTAGAAGTTTAGATATCCAGATACAAGGTGGTCAACAAACACCTATAATATTCTTAACAAATAGGACATCACCAATACATCAGGATGACCAAAGTCAAAGTAAAGAAGAAAATCCTAAAAGCTGTGTGATGAAAGGAACAAGTTACTTATGAAGGAAAACCTATCAGACTAACAGCAGACCTCTCAGCAGAAACCTTTCAAGTCAGAAGGGAGTGGGATCCCATTTTTAGTCTTCTTAAACAGAATAACTGCCAGCCAAGAATTCTGTATCCTGCACCAAAACTAAATTTCATAAATGAAGGAGAAATAAAGTCTTTCTCAGAGAGCAAACAATAGGGAATTTGTCACCACTACACCTGCCCTATAGGAAATGCTTAAAAATGCTCTATACATAGAAAAGAACAATCAATACCCACCAGTGAAAAAAGACCTAAAAGTTAAAACTCACAATCCTTGAAAAACAACAACACAAGGGAAAAAACAAAGCAACTAGGTATCATTCAACATGATGAAAAGAATATTATCTCACATATCAATACTAGCTTTGAACATAAATGGTCCCAATGCTCTATTAAAAAGATATAGACTGGCTGAATGAACGAAAAAACACACCCCAAGTTTCTGGTGTCTCCAATAAACCTATCTGACTCTCAAGGTTACTCATAAGTTCAAGGTAAAGTGTTGGAAAAAAATATTCCATGTAAATGGAAATCAAAAGTGAGTAGTAGTAGCTATTCTCACATCAGATAAAATAGACTTTAAATTAACAATGGTAAAAAAAAAAAAAGACAAAGACAGTCATTATATAATGATAAAGGGAGAAATTCAACAAGAATAAATGACAATCTTAAATATGTATGCACCTAACACAGGAGCTCCCAGAATCAAAAATAAAATAATACTACATCTAACAAAAGAAATAAACAGCAACACAATAATTACTGGGGACTTCAACACTCCACTGACATAACTAGACAGATCATCAAGGCAGAAATCAACAAGGATACACTGGACTTAAAAAGGACTCTAGAACAAATGGACCTAAAAAGACATCTACAGAACATTCTACACAAAACCTGCAAAATTTGCATTATTCTCATCAGTGCATGGGACATTTTTCAAGATAAATCAAATGTTAGCCCCAAAAATAAGTCTCAGCAAAATCAGAAAAATCAATCATTCCATATAACTTCTCAGATCATAATGGAATAAAACTAGAAATAAACTCCAAGAACTCTGAAATCTACACAAAGTCATGGAAATTAAACAACAAGCTGCTAAATGATCCTTTGGTCAATGATGAAATTAAGATGGAAATCAAAATATTTTTTGAACTGAACAACAATCATGATACAAGCATCCAAAAATCCATGGGATACAGCAAAAGCAGTGTTGAGATAAAAATTCAGTTACATCAAGTTTTGAAGCAAGCCTTAAATGCTTACATCAAAAAGACAGAAGGAGCACCTCAAAGAACTAGAAAAAGAACAAACAAACCCAAAGCTAGCAGAAGACATGAAATAACAAAGCTCAGAGCAGAACTTAATGAAATGGAAAACAAACAAAAAAAAAGGTTCAATGAAACAAAAAGTTGGTGCTTTGAAAAGATAAATAAAATCAATAAATCTCTAACTAGATTAACCAGAAATATAAGACAAAGGACCCAAATAAACTCAATTAGAAATGAAAAAGGAGGCACTATGACTGATACCACAGAAATACAAAATATCATTCATGGCTACTATGAAAACCTCTACATGCACAACCTAGAAAATCTATAGGAATTGGATAAATTCCTGGAAACAAACAACCTTCCAAGACTCAATAAGGAAGAAATATAAAACCTGAACAGATTAATAACAAGCTGCAAGATTGAAGCAGTAATAAAAAACCAACACCAACAACAACAACACAAAAGCCCCAGACCAAACAGATTCACAGCTGAATGCTACCAGACCTAAAAAGAAGAACTGGTACCTATCCTACAGAAGTTATTCCATAACATTGAGAAGGAGGAAATCCTCCTTAACTCATTCTATGAAGCCAATGTCACCTTGATACCAAAGCCAGGAAAGGACATAACAAATAGAAGAAAATTACAGACTCATACCCTTTGGGAACATAGATGCAAAAGTCCTCAACAAAATACCAGCAAACCAAATTCAACAGCACATCAAAAAGATAACTCACCATAATCAACTGGGTTTCATCCCAGGGATGCAAGGATGGTTTAACATATAGAAATCAATAAATGTAACTCACCACATAAACAGAAGTAAAAACAAAGACCATATGATCATCTCAATAGATGCAGAAAAAACATTCACTAAAATCCAGGACCCTTTCTTGATAAAAACCCTCAACAATCTAGGCATAGAAGGAATAGTCCTAAAAATTATAAGAGCCATATATGACAAACTCATAGCCAACATCATATGGAATAGGGAAAAGTTGAAAGCATTCCTCCTAAGCACTGGAACAAGATAAGGGTGCCCACTGTCACCACTTCAATTCAACATAATGCTGGAAGTCCTAGCCAGAGTGATTGGGCAAGACAAAGAAATAAATGGTATCCAAATTAGAAAAGATAAGGTCAAACTATTCCTGTTCACTGACGATACAATCTCATATCTAAAAAATCCTAAAGACTTCACCAAAAGACTCCTAAAATTGATAAATAAATTAAGCAAAGTCTCAAGTTACAAAATCATCATACACAAATCAGTAACATTTCTATATACTAATAACAGTCAAGCTGACAGTCAAATCAAGGACTCAATACCATTTACAACAGCTACAAAGAAAATAAAATACCTAGGAATATATTTAACCAAGGAAATGAAAGATCTCTACAAGGAAAGCTATCAAACACTGATGAAAGTAATCATAGATGATACAAAGAAATGGAAAAACATCCCACGCTCATGGATTGGTAAAATCAACACTGTTAAAATGTCCATACTTCCCAAAGTGATTTACAGATTCAACACAATCCCCCTCAAAACACCAGCAACACCAGCATCATATTTCTCAGATCTAGAAAAAATAATTCTACCCTTCATTTGGAACCCAAAAAAAAAAAAAACCAAAAAAATACAATGAATAGCCAAACTAATCTTAAGCAAAAAGAATAAATCTGGAGACATCACATTACCTGAGTTCAAATTATACTACCAAGCTATTGTAACCGAAACAGGATGGTACTGGTCAAAAGTAGAGACATAGACCAATGGAACAGAATACAGAACCCAGAAATAAAACCACCTACCTACAACCAACTGATTTTTGACAAAGCAGACAAAAACATACCCTAGAGAAAGAAAGCTCTATTCAATATATGATTCTGCAAAAACTGGATAGCGACATGCAGAAAAATGAAACGGAACCCCTATCTCTCACCATATACAAAAATTAGTTCAAAATGCATAAAAGAGTTACATGTAAAGCATGAAACCATAAAAATTCTAGAAGAAAATGTAGGAAAAAGCTCTTCTAGACATTGGTCTAGGCAAAGAATTTATGATAAAGACCCCAAAGGCAAATACAGCAATAACAAACATAAATAAATGGGACTTAAGTAAATTAAAAACCTTCTGCACAGCAAAGGAAATAACAAGCAGAGTAAAGAGACAACTTACAGAATGGGAAAATATCCACAAGCTATACATCCAACAAAGGACTAATATCCAGAATCTACAAAGATCTCAAATAAATCAGCAAGAAAAAAACCAAATCACCCCATTAAGAAGTGGGCAAAATAAATGAACAGAAATACAAAAGTTTTTCAAAAGAAGATAGACTAATGGTCAAGAAACATATGAAAAAATGTTCAACATCACTAACCATAGGAGAAATGCAAATTAAAATTGTAATGAGAGACCACATTATCCCGTCAGAACATCCGTTATTAAAAAGTCAAAAAACAATAGATGCTGGCGTGGATGCAGTGGGAAAGGAACACTCACACACTGTTGGTGTGACTGCAAAGTAGTACAGCCACTATGGAAAACAGTATGGAGATTCCTCAAAGAAATAAATGTAGACTTACCATTTGATCCAGCTATCATATTACTAGGTATATATCCAAAGAAAAAGAAGTCATTTTATCAAAAAGACACCTGCACTCTAGTGTTTATTGCAGCACAATTCACAATTGCAAAGATGTGGAATCAACCAAAGTGCCCATCAATTCATAAGTGGATAAAGAAAATGTGATACATACACACACACACACACACACACACACACCGTGGAGTACTACTCAGCCATAAAAAGGAATGAATAATGTCCTTTGCAACAACTTGGCTGAAAGTGGAGATCATTATCCCAGGTTAAATATCTCAGGAATGGAAAATATACTGTCTAATAACTGGGAGCTAAACGATGGGCACACAAGGGCACAAAGAGATGTAACAGACATTGGAAACCAAGAAAGGGAGAGGATGGGAGTGAGTGAGGAGTAAAAACTTACCTATTTGGTACAATGAACACTATTCTGGTGACGGACACATGAAAAACCCCAACTTAAGCATTATACAATATATCCATGTAACAAAAACATTTGAGGCCGGGCGCGGTGGCTCACGCCTGTAATCCTAGCTCTGGGAGGCCGAGGCGGGTGGATCGCTCGAGGTCAGGAGTTCGAGACCAGCCTGAGCAAGAGTGAGACCCCGTCTCTACTAAAAATAGAAAGAAATTATCTGGCCAACTAAAAAATATATATACAAAAAAATTAGCCGGGTATGGTGGCTCATGCCTGTAGTCCCAGCTACTAGGGAGGCTGAGGCAGTAGGATCGCTTAAGCCCAGGAGTTTGAGGTTGCTGTGAGCTAGGCTGATGCCACGGCACTCACTCTAGCCCGGGCAACAAAGTGACACTCTGTCTCAAAAAAAAAAAAAAACAAAAAAACATTTGTACCCCCCTAATATTTAGAAGTAAATAATTTTAAAAAGGAAAAAAGAATCTATCTGTAAAAAATGTATGTTTAATATGAAACAATTATGTTAAAAAATATAATAAAAGTTCAAGAGGGTGTGGATCTTTCAGATTTCTTTTCTTTGAGTGGTAAACATAACACAGGCTACTTTTCTGCTTTTTGTTTTTCTTTATTTTAAAAGCTTTTTCTATAATAAGCACATGTCAACTAAGGAGAAATTTTACAAAAAAAAATCAGAATTTTACAAATTGAATGGAAAAAAATTAAACAGAAAATACCTAGTGTATTCTTTTTTGCCTTCATTGAGCGTTTCTCTCGACAATTTATCATTATTATCATAGCTTTCTTGAAGAGACATCGTTTTCTGTTGTAAAACCTCAACCCATTTTGGTTATTTATCCAGAAAAAAATTGAAAATTGAAGCAAAACCTTTGAACAAAGGTTTTACTTGGCCTGATTATGAGTCAGTGCTTTCCTCCTAGAACTATCATTCTAGGAGAAGCTTTATACTGGTTCTACTTATCTTTTATCATAATTCTTGGCAATATTCATCATGAAATGGAGACATATTAGCTGCAGCTCAGGGCAAGAAAGAATCTACCTTGAGACTTGTTGGTTTGAAGTAAAGTCTAGTTATAGTTATAACCTCAAGTCTTTCTTTATATGGACCTCAGCTCTACTCATCTACCTTGTCTTCGATTGCAATTCCTCTTTTTTATGTGATGTTCATATTTTTCTTCAGCTTAATTTATTTTGTGAGTGGCATCTTGGTTACATTAATTTTTATCATTTACTCTCAGATATGTTAGCACACATAACTTTCTTATTTCCTGCCTTTACTTAGTATGATGTATGCTTAATTAATGCAATATCCTACCTAAGCTAAATGATATTCATAGAGAATTATAATAAGGTACTATAAAAATAAAATATATGAAGTTATTTTTAGAAAATGAATCAAGATAAATTTGAGTCATGAATAGCATTACTTTATATATTCACCCAATCCTTAATAATACTGTCTTATTCCTATTACTATTAAACACATCACTACAATGTCTTTTAATTAATATAATAAATTATTGCTACTGGATTTCCTAATCTCAAGAAGTTATTAGCAAGACAAAATTTGATTCTGTAGTCCAAGGATCATAAATATCTATTGGGAAGTGCTTAGTAATTGAAATAACTCCTGGAAAAATATCTTTGCTTTTAGCTTCTCTATGCAGGTAGAAATGTTCCTATACTGGTAAGAATTTTTAAAATATTAACAGAAAGCCTATTTATAATGCTGGTATTGGAAGAAGAACTCACACTTAACTAATAAGCTTTATGTATCAAGTTTACAGAGAGACACTGTGCTAGAGAAAGTTGATTTGACCCACAAAATGATTCTATGGTATAATAAGCCACATTTTTGCTTTTTGTTTTAATAAATCAAAAGAGTCATTTATTAATTTTCAGTAAGACAATACAACTACCAATCAGAATGTTCTTTGGAATTAACATGTCATCCTCCAAAAGTAAAAAGTCTGATAGGAATTGAAACTATTACATCTATTTCTACCTCACATAGCAGCCCTTGAAGGGAGTGAGCTTTTCAGAGGCTAGTAAGTAACATTCCTTTCTTCCACTCTTGAGCTTGACGCCCATTAAAAAACAAAAGTATTGGCAAAAACTTTTTGGGAAAATGAGGCTTGGAAGAGTGTAGCTACAAAGATCTTTCTTACATTTCTTACAAGTAAAACTGAACAACTGAATCCTAAAGGGCAGAGCATGGGCCTGGAAACTTGAGACATCTAATTAATATAAGTTTAATTTACTGAGGTTTCTTTGTATCTTCATCTTTTGGATGGGTTCAGAAAATCTATGATTTACTATTTTAGCTAGTTTTCCTTTGCTTTTAGATTGAAAGGATGGTGAAGTGCAACTTTCTATATCCTACCATCAAATAGAACTCTTCTAATAAATACATATTTTAAAACTAAAAATTGCTTAAAGGAACAAGATGATAGGTATTTCTTTGCATAAAGTGTGTGGTAGACAATCACATACCACTTTTTGGGAGGTGAAATAGTATTAGACAAGGACAGTCATGTGCCACATAATATTTTGGTCAATGATAGATTGTATATATGATGGGGGTTCCATGCTATTATAATGGAGATAAAAAACTCCTATTACCTTGTGATGTCTTGATGATGCTGACCCTGTGTAGGCCTAGGCTAATGTGTTTTTTTGTGTCTTAGGGTTTTTTCATTATTTTTATAAAGTTAGGGGGTACAAGGTGTACTTATGTTACATGAATATATTATATAGTGGTAAAGTCTGGATTTTTAGTGTACCCATCACCTGAATAGTGCATATTGTACCCAATAGATAATTTTTCGTTCTTCACCCCCCTCCCACTTGCCTACTTTATGGAGTCTTCAATTTCTATTATTCCACTGTGTATGTCCATGTGTAACTGTTCTTTAGCTCCCACTTTTAAGTGAGAATATGCAGCATTTGACTTTCTGTTTCTGAGTTACTTCACTTAAAATTATGGCCTCCAATTCCATCCAAGTTGTTTCAAAAGACATGATTTCATTCTTTTTTATGGCTCAGTAATATTCTGTGTGTATGTGCATCACATTTTCTTTATTCAATCATCCATTTATGAACACTTAGTTGATTCCATGACTTAGCTATTGTGAATAGTGCTGCCATAAATATATGCATGTCAGTGTCTTTTTTTATGTAATGATTTCTTTTCCTTTGGGTAAGTATCCAGTAGCGGGATTGCTGGATCAAATAGTAGTTCTATTTTTGGTTCTTTGAGAAATCTCCATAGTGTTTTCCATAGAGATTTATTAATTTACATTCCCACCAACAGTGCATAAGGGTTCTTCTTTCTCTACATCCTCACCAATATCTGTTGTTTATTGACTTTTTAGTAATAGCCATTCTGACTGTTGTAAGATGGTATTTCACTGTGGTTTTAATTTGCATTTCTCTGGTGATTAGTGATATTGAGCATTTTTCACATTTATTGACAGCTTGTATGTCTTCTTTTGAAAAATATCTGTTCAAGAACTTTGCCTTTTTTAATGGGGTTATTTGTTTTTTTCATGTGGAGTTGAGTTCCTTGCAGATTCTGGATATTAGCCCTTTGTCAGATACATAGTTTGAAAATATATTCTCCCATTCTATAGGTATCTGTTTACTCTGTCAATTATTTCTTTTGCTGTGCAGAAGCTTCTTAGCTTAATTAAGTCCCATTTGTCTATTTTTTGTTTTGTTGCATTTGCTTTTGAGGACTTAGTCATAAATTCTTAGCCTATGCCAATGTTGAGAAGAGTTTTTCCTAGGTTTTCTTCTGGGATTTTTTTATAGATTCAGGTCTTACATTTACATCTTCAATCCATTTTGTACATGGTGAGAGATATAGGTTGTTTCATTCTTCTGTATATGGCTAATCAATTTTCCCAGCACCATTTACTGAATAGGATGTCCTTTCACCAGTGTATATTTTTGTCAACTTTGTCCAAGATCAGTTGGTTATAGGTATGTAGCTTTATTTCTGGGTTCTCTATTCTGTTCCAGTGATCTATGTGTCTGTTTTTATACCAGTCCATGCTGGTATTCTAAAAGGAAAGGTAAAAAAAAAAAAAAAAAAAGTTCTGTTTGTTTTTTTTAATATCTCTCTCTTTTGTAAGTTTTTCATTTATATCCTGATTTTCTGATTTCTTTGTATTAGTTTTCAACTTTCTCATGGAACTCATTGAGCTTCCTTACAGTCCATATTTTGAATTCTTTATCTGTGATTTCAAAACTTTCATTTGGGTTAGGATCCATTGCTAGAGAGTTAGTGTGATCCTTTGGGGGCATCAAAACACTGTTTTTGTGTAGTGCCAGAGTTCTTATACTGGTTCCTTCACATCCAGATAAGCTAACACTTCTTATTTTTTAATTTATTTTCATTTGGATGCGTCTTTTAAATCTATTTTTATGTTTTTTTAATTTTCCTTCCTTGAGAATGTGACTATAGTGTATACTGTGTTTGTTTAGTTGGCTTTGATTCTGGGTGCTTTCGGGGGGCCAACCGTCTATATGAGTCCCTTGGTTATAGATACCCTTTCTGTGGTGGTTTCTCAGATGCTAATTGTAGTAGCAACGTGCCAGGTATATGAGCAGGCTCACTACCTTCTGGGAGACTGGTATTGCATAGGTCTGGGAAGGTTTATCTCCTTCTCCATCATTGCGACCTGTCTGCAGGTTTTCTATTGGCTTATGGAGTTCAACCTCCAGGCCAGTAGGTGGTGCTACAGGTAAGAACCAGCTGTGGTAGAAACCAATGGGTACATGCTTAATCTTTGTTTACCGAGAGTAGCTCTCATTTGTCTCAGATGATGAACTGATCTGTGGAATTCCCAATCCCCCAAGTTGGCTGCTCAGCCCCGGTCGGGGGGACAAAGCTGGGCTGAGCTGGACCGTCAAGCTCACCCTGGGACATCCCAATGACAGGTGGAAGCACCAGCACCAGCCCTGATGGGAGTGGCAGGGGGAGCTCGTGCTGAAATGCACCAAGGTTTACACTGGAATGAAGGGGCTACACCAGCTCCATGTTCTGGGTAGGCAGGAGGGCAATCCACCTCCATATCACACCTTGACTTTCAATAGACACTGTTGTTTACCTTCAGGTCAGAACGTACTGAGGGCCACAGAAAACTGCTGACCGGTGGCTCTCTGCCAAAATGGCCTCGGGGCGGAACTTCTTCCCTTAGGCCAAAACAGACAGCTTTGCAGATCGGCTGGTGCTGTGCTTCCCGAATGCTGCCGGTCTGTGTAGGGAGGGGGATGGGCCCTGCCCTCCATGCAAGCCCGGGCATGGTGGGCACACCATCACCATCAGTGGGGGTGCAGCTGCCCCTTAAAAGCCCTGGAATGGCCATACCCTGCTGCACCCGTGCCAACCCCAGTAAGAACAGCCGTGACTGCATCCCCAGCAGTTTGGGGAGAGGGAGGAAAAGTCCTCATCTACCTGTCTGTCCCCTACCCCGCCATCCCCGCCACACATACACACACACACACACACACACACACACACACAGGTGCTACCTGCCTCTGGGGCAGAACCACTCTCCTCCCCTAGGAGCCCAGCGCCTACCCGCATCGTCACTGGGAGGGGTGCAGTCCCCTTCCGCTCACAAGCATTGAGCTCTCAGGTGGATGTGTCTTAGTTTTTCACACCAAAAAAGTTTAAAAAGTAAAAAATAAATTTTTTTTAAAAAACAGAACAAAGCTTATAGAATAAGGGTGTAAAGGGAGAAAATATTTTTGTACAGCTGTACAATGTTTGTGTTTTAAGTTAAGTGTTATTAAAAAAAAAGAGTCCAAAAATGTTTAAAGTTTATAAAGTACAGAAGATGTCGGGAGATAGACATTCTTTTTCTCTGCTATAAGAATGTAAACTGGACATGCCATTCTGGAAAGCAATCTGGCAGAACTTAGTTAATTTAGGAATGTCCATATCTTGGATCTAGCAATCCCAATTTGGGTTACATATCTCAACAAAACATCTCACTCAGGTACATAAGAAGCATATACATAGATGATGGCCATAGCAATTTTTTGTGGTGGTGGGTAACTGGAGGCAAACTAGGTTTTCACATAGGAAAATAGATAAGTAAAATGTAGTGCATACTATGATACACTTTACAGAGTCATAAAGTCAGGAAATAAAGGAGCATATAGCATTTATTAGTTAGAACCATTGTTTAAAACAGATCTTTGAATTAGACTGTGCATTGGCGAAAGAAAAAAAACAATACAATATTTGTAGCATAATACCGTTTTTAAAACTTAAAAACCTACATACACACATATTTTATGGAGATATATGCACACATTGAGTGGGTGCTTATGGGGGGGGCAGGCAGGGAATGGAAATATGGAGGAGGATCAAGAATGAAGGGGAAAAAAATCAAGACAGCATCTTGTCCATAGTGATGATTGTGCACTCTAAACTGAGCAGTACAGTTAACTCAGATCTCTGCTCCTGGGATTAAAAGAAAAGGGAAAAATAATACATGAACGTTACTCCCCCAAAATAGAAAACCCTGAAAAGTAAGAAGAATAAAATAAAAATTAACCCTCATGACTTACTGATAAGATAATCACCAAAATTATTTACTCTCTCTCTATATATATATATGTATACACACACATATATTTCTCCACTTACAAAATCATATAAATATATATATATTTGACCTTACAAAAATATGATCATGTCATTATACTATTTTGCAACCTAATATTTGATAATATTGGTAAACATTATGTATATGGCACTTCTTATGTTCCAGGGTTTTTCCTAAGCACTTTTTAATGCTTACAAGCACCATGTGAAGCAGTTAATCTTACCATCCCTATTTTACAGAGAAGGAAACTAAGCATAGAGAAGTCAAGTAATCTGCTCATGTTCAAAGACGTACTAGATGCTGGTGCTAGAAATGTGATGCTAGGCAGTCTGGCTTTAGAACTTACATTGAAAAGCATTGCTTGCTTCACTCAACAATCTGTTTTTCATGTTAAGGGGATTCTAACAGCTTGAGAACACAGGCACAAGCAGTAAGTTCTGTTGCACTACTAGATCTCAACCTTGCTGACTGTTGACAATTCCTATAAAAGACAGTCATTTCTATTCAGTGGCAACAATTCAAGTGAAGCCAGAAATCATGAGGGCCACCAAGTCTAAACTGATCACATGGCTGCCATGGCCTTCTGTGACACTGACTACATGTTAGCACAGGTTCCTCTCCCTTTACCTCCTCCCTTGCCTACCACACAACTCTCAACCCTGCAGGACTCAGTTTAAGAGAAATCAATTGCCTATTTTATAAAGCCTGCTCTAAGCCTCTTGGGAGATGGAATGAGTCATGACCTCTTTTCAGCTCTATAGCATCCCAGGAAGTTCACTCATCTAGCGCTGACTACATGTATTTTACACAGTATGTGTGCTTACTCTGTGGAGACAGGGATAGTGTTTTATTTACCTTGTTATCCCTAGAACTTAGCACACTAATTATGTGTTTTACAAATGGTGGGATACATAATGAATGTTGTAGAATCATAAAATCTAGTCCAATCTTATTCTAGTCCAAATTCCTTCTACAAATCCACAGTTCTTCTAATATATGTATTGTGAGTGTAGTCATGGAGTTTGGAGGTTATGTGAGTATTTCTCTCTGTGTATGGGAAAACTCAAGAATTGAGAAGAAACTATTAATACACTAATAAACTATTAAACTTTAGGTGTAAGATATTTTTACACATTTTTATGTAAAAAGTAACTCATACTAGTTATAGAAAAATCTAAAATCATAAAACACAACTCTAATCACATTTCTTCACTTTAGCATTGATATATTCCTTCTAGTCATTTTAAGGCATTGTTAAGCCATTTAAAAAGAGTAAAAGGGAGCATTAGTTTCTTTAAAAGGCAAACATTTTAGATAATGTGATATGTTAAAAAGAAAACAAGAAAAATGTAATTGTGAAAGATATGGCACCCAAAACATGGATATGGATGGTTTAACTTGAGTCAGCAAAAAAAATATTGAGTAGTTCTAAAAACAAGACAAAGGTGGTGATAGTAATAGGACTACCTTTGTAACCTCAGAATTCTCAACTCTCAAATGATGATTGATAGCTAATTCCATTCATTATTCATTCATCCATCTATCAAAGAACTATGACTTGTTACAATATCATATTAGGGTCAGCCTTTAATAGAGTAAAAGGAACTGCAGAATACATTTTCTCCTTTATCCAACAGGTTCACCCAACAAAAAATTTCCAGTTGCCTACTGAGCAGACAAATTAAGCATAATTTCTGCTCTAGGTGAATTGATATAGTAATCTCTTTTCAACCTCTGGGATCTATATTCCTAAAATGTCTTACTTTTGTCAAACTCTAGATTGGCACAAATCAAGGTCTCACATAAAATAAATAGGGTGTTAAAATTATTTAAATGGCATTTGATATATTTTTAAAAGAATAAATAAATATTCCAAAGGGATATGCTTCCAAAACAAATCAGAGTCATGGCATTAAAACATGCTAGTGGTTAGATAATCCTCATTAATCGCCGCCTTCTATTGTTCAGGATATACTTCTGTGGTATCATTTTGCTAAGGCAAAAGTGATTTCCCAACAATTTTAATGTCTCACAGGTATTTTAGGTCTTGATATTTTTGAACTAGCTTTTACTGGCTTGAAATATAATGTTGTTGACACTTGTATTCTTCCTTGTTTTGTTTCAACATGCTCCTGTAACACCTGCTTTGTCATAAATGATCACAGTGCTTGAGGGCACAGTTTTTCTGATCTTGTATCCATAGATTAATAGGGTAGAGCACACACACATGCGCGCGCACACACACACACACACACACACACACACACACATTCTCTTTCTGTACTATCTTCATAAACACACAGCTATAATCTCCAAGAGCGGGGAGCTAAATTTGAGTTCTTCAACAAGACTGGACTGAACCACATATTTGTTTTGATCAGGGTTGTTCATAGATGTAAGACCATATTATCTCTGTAAAGAAAAATTGTCCAAAACCTGGTATGAAACAGAACTCTATTTTGTAATGTATTTAAGACCTCCTTCGGGGAAGAAGTTAGACTTCTTGATAAAGTGTATAAGCAATATCTGATGAGGTTTAACAGATTTAGGACTTGTTCTAAAAGACCAGTAATCCACCCTCCCAACTGACACTCAGTGACTGTTAAGAAACATTATTTTCTATTCCAACAAAGATTAACTAACCATTCTTTTTTCTATAAAATGCTCTTACCAAGGTAAGTGTTTATTTGGAGTCTATGTTTGGGACTATGTTTGGGTGTTCCATATCATCATTAAAATTTTATAATGAGAGAGGAATCAATCAGTCATAGCTATGAAGGTCAGACCCCCATCTGAAAAACAATGCTCTGTTTAGAACAAAAGGGAACAATTTGTATGTTGGAAATGCATGTTTGGGCTCGCAAGTCTTTAGTGAAATAACTCTCCACAAAAAAAAAAAGAAAAAATGTTTAACAGAGTATCTATTATAGGAAGTGTTTAATAGAGAATTTCATGTTTACCATTTGTTTTGAATCCTAAAAGGTGGCATTGTCACTATAAATGGAAGTGCTTATGCAGAACAATGTCTAATATTATGCCATCTCAAGGGTGCTCTTCTCATCATCTCGGGTCGCTTCTGCCTGACAGTCTAATGACTGAACCAACTATCTGTGATATTCGCTGATAACTGATTCTTGTCTGCATCATGTCTTGGTTTAAAAAAAAATTCACTGAATCCCATAAAGACATCTTATTAAAGTAAAATAGAATGAGAATAACCTAATTAAATCAATGAGTACACTGCAATTTTTTGCAAAAACCAATCTCAGCCTAGCAGCAAAGATTTTTTCTATCAGGGAAAAGGACTTTCATTCTATCCTGGATTCAGGACAAACCGTACAAAACTGGAGTTCCATGAACTACTAATTTAACAGATAAGAACCAACTCCCAGATGTTTCATGCTATTTAAAGTAAAAGATTCATTTGCCTCTAAGCTACACTCAGAAAACCTCACATGGTAAAAGGCTCCTTGGCATAAATGAACTAAGAAAATTACATGAAAGTCAATTTGCTTTCCTACTTAAAAACTTTCGACTTCTGGGATGAAGAAATTACTATAATTTCCTATAGATTTATGGATTCAACTGTATGAATTCAAGTATCAATAATATATCTTAATGGAAATTTGGGAAGTTATTGCTAGCATCATCTACTTCCACGTTAGAAAACCAAAAGACTCTTCATGCTATTCCATATTTCATAAAACATACTGCTTGGTCGCTATGGCCTGTATTTGGAACAAGCCAACAGAGTAATAAACGCAATCTGGGATGAGTTGTAAAACCACACTAATTGTGCTGGAATTGCACCATTTAAAGATGTTGGCTTTTTGATCCCATCTTTAGGCTTCAGACAAAGAGATGTTTTATTCCCAAATATCCTACTGCTATTAGGAAAGACCTGCAGGATGCAGCAGAGACCACTGGCAAAACCAAATTTCCAAAAGTAAGGTATTAGCTGACACTTGAGCCCATGGGTTGTGGAGTCAAACAGAACTGATTTCAAAGAGTGAGTCTGCCACTTACTAGCAGATGCTTAAACCCCTTAAGTCTCAGTTTCTCCATGTGTGAAATGGGATCTTTAAAAAGTACCTATATAAGGACAAATAATATATCATATGTATAGATAATATTTCTTCTTTGAAATTATATAGTGCCTATGTCTACTTTCGCTTACTATCCATCAAAGTGTCTTTAACGTAGGAAATGCTCAATCATTAGAGGTAATTATCAAAATCATTATTATTATTGTTGTTATTAGCAAGAATTACAAACTTTAGCCCACTGGTCAAAAGTTCGGTCTATGAATCTAGAGTTTCAGGGTTTAAATACAAGCTCCATTGCTTCCTAGTGATCTTGGATAAGTTACAAATCCTCTCTGCTGTCAATTTCCTTGTCTGTAAAATGGGGATAATGATGATACTTACCTCATAAGGTTTTAATAATGATTAAATAAATTACCATGTAAAACATGCCTAGAACAGTGCCTGGCATGTAGAAAGAACTATATAAATGTCAACTGCTACTATTAGTAATAGTAGTAGTGAGTTAGAAAAATTGAAGATGAGATTCAAATTAATCCACATGCCTCCAAACAAAGCAAGAAAAGCCATCAACATTCCATCTTCTGGGAAAGTCACAGCTTGAAAATGACTCTTGGAGACTATTAATCCTGGCCAAGTACAGTGATCCATGAGGACAGTAACAGTGTGATAGTGTGAACACGGGAGCCTTCCACCACCTACCCCAACTTTTTAATCACTGTTCCCTCCGATTAACCCAGTTTCAACAAATCTTCCCTCTCCACTGTCCTGAGTTTATCTAGGAATTGAACTATTAGCATCTTCCTTTTCTGTTGCAAGGTAAGACATTATTATCACACTTGCTGCCATGTATTCCATAAGAACATGAGTCTGTCAAAAGACATCCTCTTTCCCACCCTCTCCCATGACTGTGAAAGCCCTGTTGTTGGGTAAATAGGAACGCATCAAGCAATCACCCTTTCCTCACCCCCAATAAATTGGAGTTAAATTTACTGTCTTAGAATGATATTAAAGGGAATTAAATTATATATAATTGACCAAGCCAGCCAGGTCAGGTGGAACAATCCTTGAGACTTTTCTGGGAGGGGAATAAAAATTTGGAGAATAACCCCAAACTGTCCTGGTACAGGACAAATTTTGGACTAACAGCAAAGCCTTTGTATGAGGCCCTTAAAGGAACCAATGTGGAGCCACTGATTTGGACCACAGACTGTCAAAATTCCTTTAAAAAACTAAAGCAGAGCCGTATGACTGTCCCTGCTTAATGGATTTTGTGGGATCTCATTTAAAGGAGCTCATTTGAAACAAACTATCAGAGCTGCCCTTTATGTGCTCGAAACCATCCAAAGACAGAAAAGTGACTTGCTGCACAGGGAACCCCAAATGTGGGGACCCACCCTTTCGATGATTGGCAAGTTGATTTCACTCAGATGCCTAAAATGATTGGAAACTTCAAATACTTGCTTGTGTTAGTAGATACCTTTTCAGGTTGGGTAGAGGTTTATCGTACCTGAATGGAAAGAGCATCTGAAGTTACCAGAATCCTTCTGAGGGAATTCATTATGAGGTATAGACTCCCTTCCTCCACACAGAGTGATAATGGATGTTCCTTTATTTTGGAGGTAACTCAGGAACTTAAGCAAAATTGATGCAGAAAACCCATCTAAAGTGGGATAAGGTGTTGCTGCTTGCCCTCTTCCAGATAAGGGTAGCTCTAGAAGCAGGCTTAAGTTAAGTCCCTATTGAACAGTTTATGGGAGACCCTTCCTAACCCCCCCAAGGTAAGTATGGTAATATAACCATGAGTAAGGAGAGCAGAGTAAAGCAATACGTTAAATGAGTGGTTCAGATACTAACCAATATGCATGAGTTTGCCTCTTTCAGGTCTCCACCCCAGTTGGAAGAAGAGAAGTGGAAGGGACCCTATGAGGTACCTCTAACAACTCACACCTTGTTGAAATTGTCAGGAGTAAAAACCTTGGGCCCATCATACCAGAGTAAAGAGGTATCCCATGGAAGAAGAGGACCCAAACCCCCAGAGGATGGGCCAGCCTTTAGGCAATCTAAAGCATGTGTTTAAGAAGAAGGAAAAATGAAAATGTTGACATTTTCACTAAACTTTCTTTGGTTATTTGTTCTGTGTATAGGATGGAAAGATAACTCCTTAGTAATAATTTCCCAGGCTATTCCCTCTTTGTTGATCTGTCTCACTGCCAGGTTTGCTATCCTAAACCTCGCATGGTATCCCTGTATATGATTTCTGATTTTGCAGAAGCCATTCCCTCAGATCACCTATAGGGCATGACTGATAGCCCCATACTCAGAGGTCCTGTGTTTCTTTCTTACCCAGACCTGTATTAGAAAATTATGTACAAGGTGACAGTAAGGACCCACAGTCTTACTGGTGTTTTAGATACCAAGTGGAGTAAAATCTGTCTTATCAGGCATCCTCCATTTTGCCTTGCTAATCCTCACAGTTGTAGTTGTTGCTTATGCCTTTTTTCACCTTGTAATCTGTTGCATTCTTTATTTTTTGTACCTACTGCCAAAGCTTTGCAATGGTATAAATACAAGCCTTCCACCTAAAACATTGCCTCAGTTCAGCAGGAAATAGCTCAAGGACAATGTCGCCCTTTTTCCCATAGATATGGAAGGGCAAAATTGACAGTGGGGAATATGTAACAGAGGCAAAGGCCTAAAAAAAGCAAAGTGTTTTAGAGCTATCTCTTTAAGACCCCCTCACTCTTTGGGGGAATTAAAACTTGAATCCCTGCCTGAGCCCAGTAATCAGAGCAGCAGAGTAATGTTCTTTTTTCTTTGTACCACAGGAGATGGCACAACAGAATCTGGGCAGAGCTCATGAGATTGTCTTCACCAGAGATGCTATAGTTAAACAGCAATAGCCTGACGCTGAAAACTCCCTTTAAAAGCTCTATATTTCTGCTGATAGATAGGATGATAGTACTTTACGATGAGAGACTACCATCCTCCTCATTTGTTGGCAAATTAATAAACTTCTCTTTCCTTCTCCTCAAACCACTTGTCCTTGTTCTTTGTTTGGCCTTGGGGACAAGTATCAAACTTTCAGTAACATTTCCATGTTTAATTATTTCTTGTGTGTTCATGGAATTTATTTTTGAAAGTGGGAACATTTTTTGGAGAAAAAAGCCATCTCAGAAAAACATATAGGGGTAAAATCTTCTCTGTTATTTACATAACACTATACAGACAAGCCAAAGACAGGCTCTTCCTTGGAAAAATCAAATCTGACAACAGGAGATTCCCCAGCATAAAAAGGAAATGAAATTGGAGAGAGTGGGGGATGAATAGGGTCAACACAATCTTTTTAAGAAATATTTAAAAATTAGTAAAATAAAGTTATCAAAAAACGTGTGGGTTAATTATATTGCATGTTTTGTCATATTGTGTTTTTTCTATTTATTTAAATAGTTATTCCATAACTTTTAGGAATTGTTTTCAAGAAGTACAGAAGGAATGAACAGCCCCCTCCAAAGTTGTAAGTTAGATAATGAGACATTGTTTAAAAGTTATTGAAAAAAAAGGGAGATTCTCTCTTTGCAATCAAACTCAACCTTAAATTGCCCACTGCTCAAATGGAAATCAGACCCTAACAACAAAGAGAATGTCCCTTTAAAATTGCAGTTTCATATTATTTAACATAGTAGTTTATTAGGTTTAACGAGGGGAGAGAATAAAGTCTTTACTATCATCAATAGAAATTATATTTTAAAAGAATTTTATATTAGAGAATTATAACACAAAACATGGTTACATAAAATGTTATCCTAAGTATATCATATAAAATAGTAAGTATAAATAAATAGGATAACTCCCAGAATGTATCAAAAAGATTCAAGGCAAAAAAAATTGGTATGAGTGTGCAGGCATTGGAGAATGACTCTCCTCTGTGCAGAGCCAAGCATGTATAAGGTAGACAGGGAAATTCTGGGAAGAATTCTCATATTTGGATCCATAGGATTTGCTAAAGGGCCCAGACTATACATTTTTTGACTAATCATTAAATTCCACAGCCTGATACATTGCCACACAAATGATGGTTCAACTAATGTTTGTTAAACAGCTTAATACTAAAGATGTCTGCTGAATGCAGATGTACGTTGCAACTCCTTTCTTCCTTCTTGTCTAAATGGTTAAATTATGCCTACAACAACAGGTACAAGGTTGTTCCAACCCTGAAGCAACAAGCCAATATCCTAAGGATGATAGAGCAGAAAGATGCAAAAGATATGTGTCCTTAAAGTTATTGAGGAACTGCTTCCTCCAGATGTTTTGTTATAGGACATCATTAAATGTTTTTGTTCTTTATTTCTGAAACAACTATTATTCAGGTCATTTATTACTTGCAGCAAAAAGCATTCCTAATTAATACACTTTTAAAAGGAAGAATTTATATTTTTTCAAGTTCCTCAAAGAAATTGTGGTACATACACACAGTGGAATATTAATAGTCATAAAAAGAATGAAATCCTACCATTTTTAACAACATGGATGGAACTGGAGAACATTATATTAAGTGAAATAAGGCAAACATAGACAAATCTTGCACATTCTCATTCATATGTGGAAGCTAAATATGAAAGCAATTGATTTCATGGAGACAGGGAGTAGAATTATGGTTACCAGAGGCTTGGAAGGGCAGTGTAGATAAAATGGGGATGGTTAATGGGTGCAAACTATAGTTAGATAGATAGAATGAGCAATATTTGATAGCACAACAAAGTGACTATGATCAACAATTAGGTTATACTGTAAAATAACTAAAAGATTGGAATTGGAATGTTCCTAACACAAAGAAATGACAAATGCTTGAAATGATGGGTATTTCAATTACTCTTATTTAATTAATACACATTGTATGCCTGTATGAAAATGAAACATGTACCCTATAAAGATATACAAATATTATGTACTCATAATAATTACAAATTATATTTTTAAAAAATCCCCAGTCTGACTTGAAGGATCCTTCACCACAGAAGCCCCAGACAACACAAACAAACAAGCAAAATCACTTTCTTGCTGTTATCTGCAATTCTTCATTTAATAGAACACTTTATCTAGAACATGTGGTATTGACTCATACTTGATCATATAGTATTTACTTCTGACATTGTCTTTGGGTCTGCTCCAAGAGAGAATTTCCTGCTTTGAAAAATTTTTGTCTCATAGATCCAGATAATCCTCAATATATCTATTTTTAATTAATACAGGTTTCCTGGTTCAGTCATTACTAGGCTTTCATCCTCAAAGTAATCATACTGTTACCCTGTATTGCATAAATAACCACTTCTGACATTTTTCCTCATAAACCATCTTTTTTCTGGATTTTGCTCTCAAATAGTCACAAATCACCATCTGTGCCAGTTATCAATCGATTCCCTCTCAGTTTCAAATCCACCTTTTGTCTTGCTTTGTGATACAGGAGGTGGACTATGGAAAGTTTTTCCCTTTGTCAGTGGTACAATGATGGGTTTTGTCAGCAAGGGGTGTGGGAGGGATACCACAAGAGGGAGAGGCTTCTGGTTTTGCCGTTCCTGGTTTCTGGTTTTGCTCCTGTAGCTCTTGACAGCAAGCAGTTATGGGAGACACCCAATGCCATTCATGTGCTGGCAAGTTTTGCCACCACCACTGTAAAGTCATGCTAGCACCTCACAGGATGGCTTCCCAATAAATTTTACAGCATTCCAGGGGGCTGATTCCCAGCTAGTTTACTGGTACCCCAACAAGCAGTTTTGAGCCAGCCTTGACCTGAGGTACCTCAGCAAATTTCTCTGCCATTAAGTGGGCCACACCCTCCCCAAGGGAGTTTGGATTTCAATGTTAGCCTCCTTCAAAGTCTTTTCCTTTCATGGATACTTGGCCTCAGCTATCCAACATCAGCTATTTTTGTATTCTGTAGAGTTCTCTTTATTTCTTAATAGTTAATCCCCTGTTATTAGTGAATTATTAGTTTATTATGAGATAATAATTCTTTATATTGAAATGTTCCATTCAAATTTCTGAGTGGTTTCTGTCTCTTGACTAGACCCTGATTGATACATTTCTCTAGGTGGTTCACAGGAATTCTGCATGGGGTATCTTTATTTTTACACAAATGTCAGGAGCTTACCAGACTTCAAAATAAATTAACCTGTCTATTGTAATGTCAGGCATATAAGGCCAAATTTACAAGCCTGGTAATCCAGTACATTAAATTGAATCAATGTATATTATTTTGCAAAGGTCCAAAAATCAAGAAAGATTCAAAGAAATTGAATTCTGGTGTGGTGGCCTTTCTTAAACCAATTAACATTTATTTTAATTGTGGTTTCAAAATAAGATTTTGGATATCAGCCTGAGAACTCAATTGTATATCTAAATACTTCAATGTTTGGGGAAGTGTTTAGATGTTAGAAATGGACTCTACTTTTGCCTATATCTCAAGGATTTGAAATATTTTTTACTTCTACTATTGAGCCTATAAGCAAACTACATTTTTAAAAACCACACTTTCAATCCACACAATTGAATATCAGGCTGTTTGGAATTTTTAAGCTTTATGCTATCTTTTCTCAAAAATGACCAATAGGCAAGGTCCAGTGGCTCATGCCTGTATCCCTAGCACTTTGGGAGGCTGAGGCAGGACGATTGCTTGAGTTCAGGAGTATGAGGTTACAGCGATCTATGATGACACCACAGCACTCTAGCCTGGGAGACGGAGTGAGAATCTGTCTCAAAAAAAAAAAAAAAAAAAGAATAACCAATAGTGGAGAAAATAATAGCAAATATTATAATACATATGATAAGGAACTAGGATTGAGAATCTATTAAGAATGCATACTCCTCAACAATAAAATGACAAACAACCCAATTAAAAATGGGCAAAGGATTGAATAGATATTTTTCCATAGACGTCTTCCATGGAAGATAAAGAAATGGCCAACAAGCACATGAAAAGATGCTCAATATCATTTAGATATTAGGGAAACGCAAATTAAAACCACAATGAGATACCATTTCAAATCAACTCAGATGGATAAAATTTAAAAAAAAAAACAGAAAATAATAGGTGTTGGTGAGAATGTGGGAAAACTGGAACCCTGATACATTACTGGTAGGACTACAAAATAGTGCAGCTGCTGTGGAAAAGAGTTTGGCTGTTCCTCAATAAGTTAAACACAGAATTATCATATGATCCAGCAATTTCATTACTAGGTATATACTTTAAAGAACTGAAAACAGGTGTTCAAACAAAAATTTGTACACAAATGTTCATGGCAACACTATTCATAATGGTCAAAAGGTGAACACAACCCAAATGTCCATCAACAGTAAATGGATAAACAAATTGTGGTAGACCCATTCAAGGGAATATTATTCAGCCATAGAAAGAAATGAAGTAAAGAACATGCTACAATGTGGATGAAGCTAAAAACCATTATGAGTAAATCCACAGATAGTGGTTGCCAGGGGCTGCAAGGATGGGGAAATAGAGAGGGATCACTTAATGGGTAGAGGGTCCCTTTCAGGGTAATAAAAATGTTCTGGAACTAGACAGTGGTGACTATTACACAACATTGTAAATGGACTAAATACTCCTGAATTGTACCATTTAAAATGTTTAAAATGGTAAATTTTATATTAAGTGTGTTTTACCACAATAAAAAGATAGATTATGAAAGGGGAGGGATTGGAGGCAGAAAGCATGGACAATTCTCTTAAGAACTTTTGCTGTAAAGGGGAGCAGAGAAGTGGTTATATGGATGTGGGGTGAAGGGAAAGGCTTTGAAATATTGAAAATAGTACCATTATATAATTATTAAATAGATGCTGTTGAATGACTGAATTGCTGTACAGTTATCAAACAGGCATAGAGGGCATCGGAGTTCACCTTAGAAAAAAGAGATGAAGATTGCCATTGAATCTGTTAGATCCCTAACAGATGATATCATGACCCACCTTTGCCAATGATATTCATGGACTCGCTATGTCTAAAGAAATTAATGATGGCAGTAGGGAAGCGATATAAAATATAGAAGATCGTAGAGACTAACCAATGCATTGCTTCAAATATCAATTAGATTTCACCCCAGTTTGTCTTCCCCTAGTGAGATAGTGCGTAGACCTCATTAATTTGTGCTAACTGCGAGAGGTATGCATTGCAAATTCTATTTCCAAACAACACATTTTTGGTGAATATAATAGATGACTAGCTTATGAAATTGGGTGGTTACATATAAATATACTTTAATGAATTCCAAATGATCTAGAATAAATGCTAGTGGAAAACATTCTGTGAATCTTTGGAAATCTGCTTATTTAAGGTTAAAATTATTCATGTCTCTCATTTTAAAAAAAAAACTTTTTATTATAGAGAGTTGCCATAATAAACATATATTAATACAAAAATAGAGAGAGACATATACAAAGGTAGATAGAGGATTAAAATGATCCCCTATATCTGTATCACACAACTTCAACAACTATTAACTCACAGCCAATCTTGTTTTATTTATTCTCCCCCCACTCTTCTTCCTACTTCTTGGGGATTATTTTGAAGTAAATCCCAGATAGTATATCATTTTACCTGTAATTATTTTAGTATGTATGTCTAAAGGATAAGGACATTCTTTAAAAATATAACCACAGTATCATTTTCACACAAAAAAATAAATAATAATTCCCAAATAGTATCCTTTTTAACCTGACCTTCCACTATGTAGTCAACAAAGAGTTTGGCCAGTGTGAAAACTCTTATATTGCAATTTAAAATCTTATCAGAGGTTGAAGTAACATTTTAACATGAAGTGAATCCAGTTAATTCAAGATAAGAAGTACACAGTGTATAAAGAATAGAGTTTTATTAATATATCAGATGCTAATGGACACGGTGAGCATTGTAGAGGGGAAGGGCAAGCCTCCAAACCTCGCTTGGGTGAGGCAAAGACATAAAATGTAACCAAAACGTTTGTACCCTCATAATATCCTGAAATAAATAAAAAAGAAAAAAATATATATCAGATGCAATTTTGCCAATGAAGAGTGATTGATTCTAGACCATCCAGAGAAGCAGCCATAGTTACCCACACTCAATAGTATGCTAAAGAGGAAGAGAAGCTAGCTAGAAAACTCTACCCCAGGAATAATCCATGCACCCTATACCCTGCACCCTGCACCCTGCTCATTCTTCTGAGTTGCGCAGTGACTTCCCTACACAGAACTGACATGACCAAAGAGAGATGCTATTTGGTTTTAAAGGCAGCATCTTGGAGAGAGATACAATGGAGAGCTTTCTAGGACTCATCAAATCCATCAAATACTAACCATTTCAGATAATATTGTCAGGAAGACTAAAATCTCTAGACTTTAGGTAACTGCAAGTCCTGAGATTAAACATGTAAATTCTTTACTGTGGAGCTAGTGACTCTGAAAAGAAAAGAAGGTGGGTAAGCTGGCTATATAAGTATTGATTTACAGTCTTGATTTTTCCCCCATGATTTATTAATAATATTCTGTTTTTAAAGAAGAATCAAGTATATGACAAAGACTTAGCAGAACAAATTTGGTGAAAAACTTCTCAGCATGTTCAAAAAATAATAATGATGATAAGGTTGGAGGAGTGTTTGAAAGGGACGTTTATAGGAGAGATAATTTCTCCAACAAAATTATAAAATGGTACTCTATGAAAGACAATTGATACAACATAGAAGATAGGGCTACTTAAAGTTACAGATCAGTCATTGATTTTTGTACCCCCTGAACCTTGCCTTTACTTAAACCAAAGAAGTATTTGTATCAGTGAGGGTTAGATACAGCTACATGTAACCAAAAAAAAAAAAAAAACCCAAAAAACAAAAATATCAAGACAAAATTTTCTCTTTTACATAAAAGGATTCTAGAAGTAGCAGTTGTGGTCTGACTGGGTAACTCTCCAAAGTTATCGTGAATTCAGGCTTTTCCATCTCACTGCTCCTCTGTTCTTATTTTAAGCTTTGTCCTCATTGTCCAGCATGGCTACAGGAGCACTGGCTATTACATCTATGTTACAAGCAGCAAGATAGAAAAAAGAGAAAAAGGGCAGGCTTCTCTTTTTAGAAATCTTCTAGGAATGTTTATATAACATCTGAGTAAAACATATTCACTTGGGGAGGCCTAAATGCAAGAGACTAGGGGATGTAATCTTTTAGCTAGGTGCCATGTGCCAAACTAAAGAAAAAAGGCAAAGATGTTGGGAAGCAATTCTCAGGTTTTGTCATGGAACTTAATGTTGAATAAAGATCAATAGTGAAAAAGAGAATAAGTAGACCTCAGAAGAAAAGAATAGTAAATATGTTGAGGAAAATAAGTATGTGAGTAGATATCTAAATATCAATAATAGTAGCCACAATAATATTAAAATAGTAACCATTATTTGCTGAAATCAAACAATGTGCCAAGCACTATGAGAGACGCTTTATATATATCATTACATGTAATGAACACTACAGCACTGAAGGAGTAGACATAATTAGCCTGATTTTGCAGATGAGAAAATTTAGCTTTATAGAGGTTGAGCAACTTGCTAAATGGAAGTTTCTAATCGGAAGAGCCATGATGCAAACCCAGGTATACCTGATTCCAAAATATCTTCAATATGGTCCACCACCAACAGCCTTAGAATTATCTGAAGCTGTTACAAAAGCAGACTCTCCGGCCCCACTCCATACTACTGAATGCGAACATGATTTAAACAAGGTCCCAAGGTAAGTGGTAAACCCATTAAAATTGGAGAAGTATCACTGCCACACTGCTATCCTGCCATGAATATCTCAGACCCTACTAATAATAAAATCCCAACATTAGTCTTACGGACTAAGGTACAATGTGAGTTTCTGTAATAATGCTAATTCCTCATACATGATTAGCAAATAGGGGAATGATTTCCAAATAACATGAAGTTACACTGACACAGGTGTGATTTCTTTTCCCAGCATGTTAATTTTTTGACCCCATCAAGTTAATGCAAAGCCCATGTACTGAGCTCAGCTAGCCATGGAGAACAAGAGTACTGTACATGATGTCCATTCACTTCAAGTCAGCTCATGGCTCAGTTTAGCTCCATGCTGAAGCTCCATGCTTGCATAAGCACTTAATCTCTGCATTTTGCTCTTTTCTCATAACTTCACAGCTTTTATCTTTCTTTATACCCCTTCCATCAAGCACCTTCACCTTCTTTGTAGTAAAAGTACTACATTTGTTATATTACTTCCTTGACTGGTGGTAATTCAAAATGTCTTTTTAAGTTTGCAATGATTTTTATTAGGATTGTTAGCATTTTTGTTAGTTGCATTGGTTTTAAGAGATCTACCTCAACCCAATTGCCCCCCGGTTTGTGTAATAATTTTTCTAAGCAATTTTCACAGAATGTATTGTATTAAAACAACAAAAAATGACTGCATTCTGGAATGGCTAGAGGGTTTCAGAGGAAACACTTTCTGCTTTTAGTGAACACTCATTATTTTTCTTCTTTTTTTCCTTTTTTTTCCCCCATCTATTTTTAGAGACAGGGGAGTGAGGGGGGCATCTCTCACTATGTTGTCCATACTGGGCTTGAACTCCTGGGCTCAAGCAATCCTCCTGCCTCAGCCTCCTGAGTAGCTGGGACTATAGGCATGCACCACCGTGCCCAACTAGCACCCATTATTTTCAAAGATGCAGCACATTTACAGAAGAGATGATGGGCTTGAACATAGAGGAAATACATGAAAAACGTCACTGACAAAAATTCCCAGCTATAGAATTAAACGTGCTCGCAGTATTGAAATGTTGTTAGCATAATGACATTTTCTGGAAAAAGTCCAAGTGATTAACATAGATCCTGACCCAGCTTCTGCTTCTGAGGCTTCCCCTGGTCTCCACATCAGTAATTGACAAACTCACATTCCCCTCTTGCCCTGAGACTAGTCCTCTATTATCCCTGGGCTCACTCCTGCTCCTGGTAATTTTTCTGTGCTGACATCTACCTGCCTGAGCAGATCTTCAGCCCAGCCTTGACAGAAATGTTTGCAGGCCCTCTCTAGAGTCCTGACTTACTTAAATCCCATAGCTTCAACTTGAAGCTGAGGATGGACTATGAATGAAATCTACCATTTCTAAGACTTACAAAATTTTTTTTCTCTCTCTCTCTCTCTAGCATGCACATGCGCACCCACACACACACACCCCATTATCACTCATTTACTTAATATCTAGTGTATTAAGAATTGCTGGGCACAGTGGTATGCACCTGTAGTCCCGGATATTCAGGACGATTGCTTGAGAGTGGGAGTTTGAGACCACCAGCCTGGGTGACATAGTGAGACCTCTATCAAAAAAAAAAAAAAAAAAAGAATTGATATTTCAAATAATGATGTTTTTCCTTAATTCACCTATTTCTCATACATTAGTAATTTCTGGGTCTGATTATGACATTTTTTACTATGAATTTTGTCCTTAAAATGCATTCCCGTTTTGATCAAAACTCTTTTTATGGATAGACAAGATATTGTTGGCACTAGAAGGAAAGCCAGAATCTACAATTCTTCCTCAGTCACTTTCATTCCATTTTCCTTGGCTTCATCCAAAACCTTAAAAAAGCTATTCACTCTTTTTGGACTTTGATCAACTTTAGAAGCCTCATACAACAAGTATTTTACATTTTGATTTTTTTATAAAGTTTTTTTTTAATTCTGGCGTAACATATTTAACATTCACCTATTACTAACATAGAAATACTCCCAAAAATCTTTTTACCATATTCTTTTCTTCATCTGACCACTCCTACTTACTATAATTCTTTTAATGTTATAGAGAATCCTGTTTTAAAAGTTTTCCAGTTCAGAGGAACAAGTCTACAAAACTATGTATAAATCTTAAACAAATGTGCTAGTATGTGTTTTATCATCTCTTTCTATATGGTTTTTAAGTCACAAAAAAGTCTCAGTTGTGTTGGGGGTGTTGTCATCATAAAATAATATGGCATATACAGAACACAAGTATTTTTATAGACATACTAATGACAGCGGCAACATCCAGTTTCTCAGTCATTGCCCAAAATCATACAAGTTATCAGAAAATGAAAGCAGACCATTTCCAACTGAAAGAAGACTAAATCTGTAATTGAAATCTGTCCTGTTAAGGTTTTAGTCAAACAAATTCACAATTACTAAATTTGACAAATGCACATTCATCAGATAAGTATTCCCAGGTAGAGGAGATACTGCAGCTAACTCCTGCAGTAAGAAATTTAACTTGACATTTTAGTACAAGGAGATGACTGAGTATGTTGATAAGATGGGACTCAAGTCAGAACAGAACATACACCTGTTCAAAAGAATCAAATCCAGCAGGTTTCAGGGACTAGGGTTGTATGTGAGAAAACTACATTAAAATCCATGAACGGGAAGGTAGGCTCAGAGATAAGAGCTATTGAGTAAGAATAAATAGTTCAAGAGAAAAGAAATGTAGTACCTTGTGAGTTCAGTACCAACTGGGGGAAGATGAGAGTGTGCAAGAGACAGAAAGAGAGAATAATTTTCAAATATGGGCACAGAGCAAAATATAGTCAGGATGGAGCATTTAGAGTATCCAGGTATTTACTGATATTCTTAAAAGTTGAAGAACTGATAAATATTTGCCATACTTTACTTGCTATTTCATTCCTCAGAAAGTAGAAGGAACTAGAATAATTGCCACCATTTACTAATTACTCATTTCCTGGCACTATACTAAGCACTTTGTATATGTGATCTCATTTAATTCTTTCAACAATCGTAAGTATTATCCCTATTTTATAAATAAAGAAATCAAAGCCCAGAGACATTAAGTATATTGCACATGGTAAAACAGCTGTGAGGTAGAAGAGAAGAATTTGAACCCAAAGCCCATATCCATAACCATCTTCAAAGGTTAAATGAAAGTGTTAAAGAAAAGGTAAGCCTGTTGACTTAAATGTTAGAATCAGACTTGAAAACAGAATTTTGTTCAAACTCAGAGAAAATACATATGATTCCAAAGACAAAAACTCTAAAAACTAGTATAACTAGTTTAATATAAGAGAGACAGGAAGTGGCAATGCATATTCATCTGACCATTGTTTGAATCTGAGAGATTTAAACTGTGATCCTTAAGCTGACAGTAGACTTTTTACATTTTAGGAGGTCATTTAGCAGCTAATACACTTAAATTATTTTGAAGAAAAGAATTAAATCATTCACTGACAGAAATCGAATTTTCTGTTGTAAAGAGTTTAATTGTTAATGAGACTGTGTTGTTTTTGAGGTGATGTAACAACTGCCAATGTTGAGTTTCTTTAAAACCACACTAGCAGATAGGATGTATATGTTTCAAGCATTTAATCTGTATCAGTTGAGAAAAAGCATATTGAAAATAGTAAAAATGCTTACACCCCTTCTCTCCCCAGCTTGGCATTTTATCCACCCTTAATGACAACTTCTTAAGAGTCTCCATTAAAAAACAAAGAAAAGAATAAAAAAATTGCCCAACTAAAACAGCAATTAACTTGACGAAGCTTTGAGTTCTGGCTACCATGGCCACGTGGCTAATGGACTCCAGCCAGTGAGAAGAAGTCCGATACAAGCCAAAAACAGTGAACTCAGAATGAGTGGAGCACAAGACTGCCCACTTCCTCATGCACCTGTTATAGCAACATAACAAGGGTAAAAATATGTTGTTTTTTGTGTTGTTAAAATCCTGGAAGGATACAGCACTTAAGGGTGGGAGCTGCTGACAATGAGGAGCACATGTGCTTAAATGTCTATGTTTCCTGCATATTTTACTTTAAAAATGAGTCTAAACCCAGAAACTGGACACAAAAGTAAATTATTCCCTCATCTATATCTGTATCTGTCTCTTCTTCATGCTACAAAAAAATATTTGTAGAAATTTTAAGATTCTTCCCTAGGTATACCGCAAGCTTCATGAGGGCAGGTATTATCTCTGTTGTATTTATCATCATATCCCACAGTCTAGCTAGCACGTTGTGCGGCAAACAGAAGACCCTCTATAAATACAGGGTGACTGAATGAATAAACCCTCACATTTTATGGAGCTAGTTTGAGATTTCTATGTTACTTTCGTCGCTGTAGAGTGATTAAAATGATTTTTTTCCTGTGTCAGGGGCACACAAAATTGTACAACGACAGCCCTTTTCTTCAAAACAAGCACAAGAGGGCCCGGCGCGGTGGCTCACGCCTGTAATCCTAGCCCTCTGGGAGGCCGCGGGTGGATCGCTCGAGGTCAAGAGTTCGAGACCAGCCTGAGCGAGACCCCGTCTCTACTAAAAAAAAAAAAAAAAAAATAGAAATAAATTATCTGGACAACTAAAAAATATATATATAGAAAAAATTAGCTGGGCATGGTGGCGCATGCCTGTAGTCCCAGCTACTCAGGAGGTCAGGAGGCTGAGGCAGTAGGATCGCTTGAGCCCAGGAGTTTGAGGTTGCTGTGAGCTAGGCTGATGCCACAGCACTCACTCTAGTCTGGGCAACAGAGTGAGACTCTGTCTCAAAAAAAAAAAAAAAAAAAAAACACAAGCACAAGAATAACGCTAAATCTAAATATTAACTGTACTGGTAGGCACTGCGCGTGCGCCATTTGCCAACTCCGCCACTCGAAGACCCTCTGATAAGAGGATCACCTTTGCGCTTGCTCAGTTGCGGGCTCCACAACCAGAGGGCGGGTTCTAAAGAAAAGGAACCGGTCATGGCGTCTGCGTCGCTCCTTCTGGAGACTTTGGCTGCCTGCGCAGGCGCACAGGTACCATTTTGACCGTAAACATCCTGCCGATTTGAACCGAGGATTTGGGCGGCCGGAAGAGCCGCGGCGTAACGGCAGCCATCTTGTTTGTTTGAGTGAATCGGAAAGGAGGCGGCGGCTGTGGCGGCAGCGGGAGCTGCTCCGAAGCTACACTTCACCAGGGATTCCCCTTTCCCCGCCCCCTCCCCCAGCCCTTTTCCCCTCCCCGGGCCACCCAGCCCGCCCAACTCCCAGCGGAGAGCAAGGTAAGAAACTCGGCCGACCCCTTCTTTCCCCCCAGCTCCCTCCCCCACCCCTGCCCCGCCGTGCTGCCCGCGGGGACCGGGACCCCGGGGGCGGGAGGAAGAGCGGGAAGGCCGCCCTCGCCGCGCCCCCGCGTGCTGCCACCCCCCGTGCGCCCGCGCGGCGGCGCGGCCCGCCGGGCCCTCCTTCGGCCGGGACCCGCGCAGGCTGGGCCCGCATCGCCCCTCGTTCGGTAACAAATGGTACTGATCCGTTTGAAGACGTACTAAAGCCGCTACGTGGCCGGTCCCTCGGGGAGCCGGCCCTTATCTCCTCGAAGAGGCCAAGGAAAGCCTGGGCCGCGGAGGGAGAGGAAGGAGGTTTGAACGAGCCCGCTCTGGCGACCGGGCCGCCTACTCCTCGGGTGAAAATGGCTGTCTGGGAAGACGCGGGTTCCGGGCGGGGGAGGCGGTGGTGGGCGCTGCGCCCGCGGTGCCCGCTCGCAGGGGACAGCAGCCGTCCGCGGGGCCCGGGTGCGGGGGTCGGGGACGGGCGGCCCTGCCATTACGGGCACGGTGGCGCCGAACGGGCCCCTCGGCCGGAGACTGCTGCTGTCCCCCGCCCCGCTTTTTTTTAAGGGAAAATTTTACATTGGGAATTTTAAGTATTGGGCAGGCCGGTAGAAAACGTGATGAAGGGGAGTTACTTCTGGTTCTTTGGAAATTAGCATAATTGGTTTTCCTCTCAACTTTTCCAATCAATTTTTTAAAAATAATTAGAATGTCGGATGGTGTAGAGACTCCGGGAGGTGTGTGTTTTTGGTAAATGCTTGAAGCCTTTTTCGTCGCTGAAAAATGCTTTGCGAGTGATCGGCTCTGGTAGTGTGGGTGACAGTGTCCCCGGGTTGTTGCCGGACTTAGCGGCCCCTTTCAAATTTGAAAGAAGGAAATGCTGGGAGATTTGTTTGCTCATTCTGATTTGTTCTGGCTGTCTTCAGCGTTCAAAAACGCCATCGTGATGTAAAGGGTCTCTGGTAAAGGCTTGTGTTTATCAGTTTGTCTTTGCAATCGAAAGTTAATATTTGCTTTCATTATATACTGTTTAGAATAGTAATAGATTTCGAGGCGGGGAGGACGCCGCTGTTTTCTTAAAATGAGTGTAAATGCCAGTGAGCCATGTGTCTGCAGAATTTTTGAGGACAGGCTGAAGAAGCTTTCCTAACTGTAGTCGTTAAATACTTTCGTTTAATGTTGGAGGCAACTCATTATTTTTGGATAGGCATTGATGAAGACATATGCCATATCCAATGATTAAATTACTTAACAGGTTGTATAGTTGAGGTGACAGCAGTGCATAACTAATGGGTTGTGTAGTTGAGGTGACAGCAGTGCATAACTAATGGACATAGTGCTTTTTATAAACAAGTCAGAAATTACATTAGTGGAACATAACCTTTACCCTTACTGTGTTTATAAAGGCCATAGGCTAGTATACTGTAGAATTAAGCTTTTGACTTAGAGTGGGAGGTGAATAAAGTATTCTTAAAATTGAGACTTTCTTTCCTAATGAATTCTTATTTAGCAGAACATACAAATTCAGAAAAATTTTATCTTTTACAGTTGGGTATAAAAGGGAAATTTTCTAATTCTTGAGAAATAAAGATTATGTTTTTTGTTTAAATGTCATGGCAAAATTACTAAGCGTGATCATGCTGGCTGGTTCATTTTTTGCTGCAAGATTGTTTTCAAAGTTACTGTTTGTATTTACCTATGTTGGGTATGCTGTTCTATTTGATTTTCAAAATCCTTATTGGTGAATATTATCCCCACTTCACAGTTGAGAAAGCTAAAACTTAGACGTCAAATGACTTACCATTGCACAACAACTAAGGAGGGAGCTGAATTTGAACCTAGAACTGTCAGATTGTAAAACCCTTGGTCAAAGGATGTTAGAAATAAAAGGGAGGAGAGCTCTAGTGTGCAGGGTGAGAAATAACTTCTCTCTGAGATCCTTCTTCCACCTTGCAAAGAGATACTTCCATTCTTATCTAAGTTAGGTGTTGATGTTTTCCAAGGTTAGTAAATCACCAGACTTCAACTTTTCAGGTTTTATAATAGGGAAACTGAACTACGTAGAGGTTAAGCAGCTTAACTTGCTATTCAGTGGCAATGCAGGATTATGTCTTTACTCCCAGTGTAGTAGTTTTTATTTTGAAAGGTAATATATATGAACGCTGGGAGTTTAAATAGAAATCAGACAGTACATAAAGGAAGGCCTCACTTTCCCTGCATACTCTCTTTCCAGAGGTAATCAATGTCCCCCATTTTTTCCCTGCATACCCACTTTCCAGAAGTTAGCAGTGTCACCAGTTTTGTACATACTGCACAGATATTTTAAACTTCAACTGTTCTGCATTTATCCTGGAGATTTTCTATATGAATACAAATTTTGTATCCGTGTTCAAGACTACAATGTATAGTTGTCCCCAGGGGGATTGGTTCTAGGACCAATCGTGGATGCTCAAGTCCCTTGTATAAAATGGTGTAGTATTTACATGTAACCTATAAGCACATCCTCCTACATGCTTTAAATCATCTCTAAACTAACTTATAATACCTAGTACAATGTAAATGCTATGAAAATATTTGTTATACAATACTTTTTATTTGTATTTTTATTGTTACTTTTTTGTAGGTTTGTTTTTTGTGTTTTTTCCGGGGGGGGTTGCCTCCTAAATATTTTCGATCCCTGGTTTAGTCCTCAGATGGGTTGTCCATGTATACAGAGGTCTGTGTTCTGTTGTATTGGTGTATTAAGTTTTCATGGTGCTTATTGATGGTCAGTTAGGTTATTTGTAATGTTCTGATATTCTATTCTGGCAAGGCAGCATAGCGTTGTAGTTCAAGCTTCACTTCCATTAAATACTAGTGACATATACCTGACCTCTCCTTTGTTCTGTCATCTGTAAAATAGGCCAGTATTTACTTACAGGATGGCCATGAGGAGATTGGATACCTAAAACATATAGTGCTTAGTGTTTTCTTTTGGTTTTTCGGTGGGTTTTTTGTTTTTCTTTTGTCTTTAGTATGATATACCTCCAAATATATCTTTTATATTGATTACTGGAAGTACAATTTCTGCCTAGAAAATATGAGTTTGAAATTTCCATAAGATGTTGCCAAATTTTTCCTTCATACAGTTCATACCAGTTCACGTAACAACTATCCTACCATGCTTTCTAGTAGATGTGTGAAATTTTGGTAATGACTGATATTATTCTGGAAACATAAGCTTTGAGTTTGAGTCTTTGGAATAATCCTAAAGAAATTCCTTTTTTTTTTTTTTTTTTTTTGTATTTCTGAATAAGTTTTTTTTTTTTTTTTTTTTTTTTGAGACAGAGTCTTGCTGTGTTGCCTGGCTAGAGTGAGTGCCATGGCGTGAGTGCCATGGCGTCAGCCTAGCTCACAGCAACCTCAAACTCCTGGGCTTAAGCGATCCTACTGCCTCAGCCTCCTGAGTAGCTGGGACTACAGGCATGCGCCACCATGCCTGGCTAATTTTTTCTATATATATTTTTAGTTGGCCAGATAATTTCTTTCTATTTTTAGTAGAGACAGGGTCTCGCTCTTGCTCAGGCTGGTCTTGAACTCCTGAGCTTCAGCGATCTGCCCACTTCGGCCTCCCGAGAGTGCTAGGATTACAGGCGTGAGCCACTGCGCCCGGCCTGAATATGTTTTAAAATATCAGTCTTTTTTCCATTTTACATCAGATTTTAATTTTTTAGGATCAGTTGAAAAAAGTTGCTTGCTGCTTTAGAAAAAACTGATTCAGAAATTATGAAATTGCTAAGCTGTGCTCTAGTATCAAATGTAGGTTTTCTGCTAAGGTCTTATATAAAGAATTAGAAGAATGTAGAATCTTCAAAACCTACAGAAATTAGTCAACCTTTTTTTAAGGTTGGATAAATTTTGGTATTATTGAGGAAACAATTGGCTTAAAAGACAATAATGATTACACTTTCCCTTTATTCAGATAAGAGTCAATAGTTGATGCACCATAGCTCCTTTAGCTTCCTTTAATTATTAGGGTGATTTCCTCTTGCTAATTATTTCCCAGATTAATTTTAGCACCACTCTGCTTTACTTACCTTCCATCCCATGCCAAGAAGGCATCTATTTAGGAATCTCTGCCTCTGCATAGCTGGGATATTTTGGGCATGGTGCTCTGACCAGCTGCTGAAGTGCTGGCCATGAGCTACTGACACCTGTTAAAAAGTGCCAGTAGTTTTAATTTCTAAAACCTCTAAAGTTTTTTACACATGTTAATTATGAGATGACTTAGTATATCCTGCTTAATTATTCATTAAGCGCATATTTAGTAATTGTCATGTGGCATACAGTATTCTAAGAACTAAATATTAAGGAGTTTTTTGTTTATTTGGAACACAGTTGTTTGCTTCCATAATGAAACTTGGGGTTTGTCATGTATTAATACAACAGTAACTGTATTTCTCAGAACATCCTGCCATATTGGGTTTCTATAAAATTCTCTAAATTTTATTTATAACACTGTATGTAGGGGCAGCTCAAGTTTTGCACTAACAAACTTTTTTAAGGCCTGAAGTAGAAACCGTTTGAAACTTAAGAGGCTCTCTTTGATTATCGGAAGTATATTTTGATGTACAAAATAATAAGTGGCAAATAAGGCACCCTTGAAATGTTACTATTAAATATTTCTTCTACCTTAGAGTGTTTGATCTGAATTCTTCTTAGTATAGTATTCCTTAGTTCTTAACTCCAAATTTAGGAGAAAGAGTTTACAATGTTAGGCACTGAAGTCTGTTTTTGTTTTTTGTTTTTTTCCTTTTGAGAAAATTTTCTTAGTATGAATTAATGGTCCACTGGGAGCATTATGTTCAGAGAACGAGAATTTCAGGACCCTTTGCTATTAAGTGATGGAAAATGGAGATGAGACAAACCTGACTGCATTACTCTTGTACCACTACCCCCTACCGTCCCACATATTTTTGACATGCTTAAAATCTCTTGCCTGTGATATTTTTAATTAAAATATATATTCTGTGCAGTGTTGGAAAGAATGAGCATGTTTTTATTTGAAAGTACAATAAACACAATTCTCATTTTAAAATTTACAGTCTCTTTGTGAAAACATGAAAATTAGAGTTATGTATATCTTTTTTAAAAAGTTAATTCAAAAAAGACTTTACATTCCCACCAACAGTGTCAGAGATCCAGCTTTTTCTGTATCTTTGCCAGCATTTGATGTTGCCACTATTCTTCATCTCTTGCAGTAGGTGTGGGGATAACTTGTTTGGCCTTAATTTGCATTTTTCAAATGGCTAGTGATACTAAATATCTTTTCATGTTTATTTGCCAATGGTAATCCTCTTCTGTGAAATTTTTATTTCTTTGATCATTTCCTAATTGGATTTTTTTTTCTTGCTCTTGAGTTTTGGTAGTTCCACACATATTCTACATCCAAGTTCTAGTCAGATGTGTGGTTTGCAAGTATTTTTTTCCAAGTTCTGTGGCTTATCTTTGCATTCTCAGTGAGGCCTTTTGTAGAGCAAAAGTTTTTAATTTCATGAAGGCCAATTTATTGAGTGAGAACTTTTTCTTTATGGGTCGTGTTTTTGGTGTTGTGTCTAAAGATTCTTACCATGCTTTAGGTACTGAAAGTTTCTCCATTTTTTTTTCCTAAAAGTTTTGTAGTTTTACATTTAAGCCTATGATCTATTTTGAATTAATTTTTATATAATATGTGAGGTTTAGGTGGGTTTTTGTTGTGTTTTTTTTTCTTCTGTTTATGGATAGTAGTCAATCAGTCCAGCACCATTTGTTGAAAAATCTATACTTACCCCTTTGAATTGCTTTTGCAGTTTTGTGAAAAATCAATTGAACCTGTTTGTGTGGTCTATTTCTGGGTTGTGTATTCTGTTTCATTGATCTATGTGTTTTTCCTCTCTGCCAGTACTACAGTGTTGAGTACTATAGCTATACAGTAAGCCTTCAAATTGGGTGGACTAATTCTTCCCACTTTTTCTTTTTCAAAGTAGTTTCAGCTTTTTCTAGTTCTTTTGCCTTTCTGTATAAATTTTAGAATAATCTTCTCTATAGGTGTAAAACATCTCACTTATTTTGATAATTGTAGTAGAAACTAAATATACAGTTTTCATACTTACCAGCAATCGCAGTTTGGTACATTTATCCCAGAGAAATGAAAACTTGTTCAACAAGTCTGTACACAAATATTTATAGCAGCTTTATTTGTAATAGCCCAAAACTGGAAACAACCAAATGTCCTTCAGTAGGTGAATGTCTAAGCAAATTCTGGTATATTTATTGCATGGAATCCTACCCAGCAATAAAAAGGAACATACTATTGATAAATGCAATAACTTATCTGGATCTCAAGAGCATTAGGCTGAGTCCAGAAAAATCACATACTATATGATTCCGTATGTAACATTCTCAAAATAACAAAATTAGAAATGTAGAACAGAGTGGTGGTTGCCAAGACTTCGGAATGGTTGGGAGCAAGGGATGGGTGTGACAGAGCTTTGTGGTAATAGATTAGTTCTGTATCTTTTTGCACAAATCTACACATTATAAAGTGGCATAAAATTATGTATACACATTGAACCAATGTCAGTGTCTTGGTTTTGATACTCTCTTGTAGTTATATAAGATGTCACCATTGGGAGAAACTGGGCAAAGGATATGTGGGACCTCTCTACACTGTTATTACGACTCCTTGTGAATCTATTATTATTTCAAATTAAAATTTTTGAGTAATTTTATGTATTGTAGGTGTACTTGATTTTATTTCTGTAAAAGCAAGATGTACATCTTATTCTAGTCATGAACATTTTAGAAATAAGCAGAATTCATTTAGTAAAGTAGATTTCTTTTAAATCTTCTCTGAAACAGGGAAACTAAATAATATAAGGGAAATATCACACAGTTAATATACTCTTGCAGATGGGGGTTTTCAGTCTACCTTTCTTTTCTTAATGCATTGGCATTGGCCTGCTGAAAGAAAAGTAAAATGTCAATAACATAGTTGTTATTCCAAGACTATTTCAGTCATAAGATAAATTTTATATTGTGCCATTGTCCTGGATTTAGTATTTAAATTATAAGTAGACAAGTGCTTTTCAAGTTCTTGAGTTATAAAAAACTATGTATATAATACTTTTTTTGAGCCTCAGTGTTTCTAAACTACCCACCTATAAAATAGAGGCACCCTACCTGCTTAGCTTTGCCTGATTGAATGTGAAATGCTTAGCACAGTGCTTGTCCACATGGTAGCAGTTTTACAAAGCATTTAGCTGAGAATCTCAATTTTTAATGAGATTCTAAAAAATGGAAATTTCCACATGGATTATTATCTGTGCCTGGGTATCTTTCTTCTTAGATATTCTTTTGCCATGAAAAATACATTCTCTAGTTTTTGGCCAGTAAGCAGTTTCCACCATCAGTAATCAGGGTAGGGGTAGAATAAGACATGAAAGAGATTTAATCTTTTTGTCCTTTTTACCTTTAGCTCTTAGTATTTTGGGGACTTTTTTTGGCCCTCTCAAAATTAAAACAATAGATTGCTTTTTAAAATGCATATTACATATTTACTCACACTTTTTGTAGTTCTTGTATTTAAAAGAATAGGAAACTTTTCAGATTTCTTATGTCTTGATAAATATTTCAATTCTCATATGATACTTACATTAACTTTTTGTTCCTCTCAGGTTTTCTTCTAATTCATAGTCAACCGGAACAATGTTCTACGCACATTTTGTCCTCAGTAAAAGAGGGCCTCTGGCCAAAATTTGGCTAGCGGCCCATTGGGATAAGAAGCTAACCAAAGCCCATGTATTTGAGTGTAATTTGGAAAGCAGTGTGGAGAGTATCATCTCACCAAAGGTATGTTTGATGTTGCTATTTCTATTTACTTTGTTGATGGTTTATTGATATGTGAAATAGAACTTATAAAACAACTTTTTAGGTAGGCATCTGTGTATATTGGAGGCAAGAAAAATCCATAGATTGATTATCCAAAGTTTTGCTCTATTATTATATGAAGTCTTTATCACTGCTAGATATTTGTTGTGATCACAGTTTGATTTTTCTCTTTAAAAATTCTCTAAGTGCACAGATATTTTCATTTGTCTGTTTTAATGGCCAATAAGCGTGAGGTGGGGCAGTGTCCAAATATTTTATATTTAGCTTTCTAGGTATTAGAAACATGTACTTAAATATATATATAAATGTTTCTGATCTAGGAATTTACAAAATATCCAAAATAAGAGACCCATTAATTAGAAAAAGGTTCAGGGGCCGGATCTAACTATCTTATTCACATGGCAAATATTGTCCATGTCACTTGCTTTATTACATCAGCTTCACAGGCCTGCTTGCTTTTTCTTGAAGATACTAAAGTTTTTCCCTATCTTAGAACTTTTGTACTTGCTATGTCCTTTCCAAGGAGCACTTTTTTCCTAATATTTGCTCCTTTCCTTAATTACTGTCTGTCTCCCACTAGGATGGAAGCCCCACGTATGTATGTCCTTATCTGCCTTGTTCACTGATCTGTTCCTAGAGGAGCTTTTATTGACATCCTCTGAAACTGTTCTGAAGCAGTGGTTTCCACACTTAAGTGGATTTCACAGATATTGATAGTATAACTTAAACTAATAATTCATGGAGTTTTTGCTTTGCCAAGAAAGGACTTTTAAAACACACAGATGGAATTACCATCTACATCATCATTAGCATTTCATTGAAGAACAGACATAGAAGGACTAATCTCAAAGGAAAAACCCTTAAATATAATTTACATGTATCTTACATGTGTATTTTTAAAGTTCTTTCCTGCACCTTCTGTTTACATACACATACACACCTGTGCACACGCATCGCATGCACCAACTATCTTCTTGTGAAAATGTTCCAGATCACAGCTGTGTGGACAGCATTGGGAACTACTCATCTTAGAAATGTCAGTTTAGACAATGTTGGCATACTGTGTTAGATAAAAAGAGTAATTTTTATTGCTGGAAGAGTAAGAGAAATCTCAGCAGAATAAAGCTGGGGATGTATCAGAGACTTATTCAGAAAAGTTATGTGGAAAAGTGTATTTTTTTAGGTGGGGGAAGTGAAAGATTGTGCTTGGAATTACCGTAGTTTCCATTTGCATATGGAATTTTGCCTGGTTTTAGAGTTATTGCTAATGGAATTTGTTAGTATTAAAGACATTTATATCATTCTTTCTAAGAGTATTATTAATTTGAAAATTTTAATAAAATGAAGACTTTGCAAACAAAAAGAGAAAAATACATAGTCTGTAATTCTGTCACCCGGAGAAACCTCTAGTGATATTTTGGTATGCCTGGTAGACTTTTGTATGTGCGTGTATAACACACATAATTTTTATGTATGTGTACTCAAAAACTGCATTGTATTGTTTGTAACAAGACTGCGCTCAGGAACAGACCCACCATCATTTTTAATGATTGGAATTTATAGTGTCATAGCCTCTTATCCACAGAACCTATATAAAATTTGAAATAGACTTGACCTAAACTGAAGTAATTTAAATATTCATAAGTTTACTATGGAAATGCTTATGTGTATGATTGTTGGGAGCTGCTCTGGCCCATCTTAGGAATATTGTATGCATGTGTTTTTGTGTGTACACACTGCATTGCCTTTATTGTAATCAGAAAGCTCTGAATTCTAAAGCACATTTGGCCCCTAGGCTTTCAGGTAAGCAATTACAGACCTATAAATCATGATTTATTTTACGTTTCTCTTCTCTTTTGAACAGTTTACATTATTTCTAATTTTCTGAAATTTGATTCTTGTCCTGTACAATGCAACCATTAAAAATGGTAGAAGAATAGTACAATGGAGAAAAGATAGTCTTTTCAATAGTGCTGGAATGACTGGACATCAACATGCAAAAAAAAAAAAGAAAAGAAACAAGCTAAACAGACCTTATGCCATTCAAAAAAAAAATCAACTCAAAATGGATCATGGACTCAAATGAAAAACACAAAACTATGAAACTCCTAGAAGATCATGTAATGCCAAATCTAGATGATCTGGATTTGGCAATGACTTTTTAGATACAGTACCAAAGGCACTGTCTGTGAGGAAAAAATTCATAAGCTGGACTTCATTAAAATTAAAAATTTCTGCTCTGCAAAAGACACTGTTAAGAGAATGAAAAGAGAAGCCACAGACTGGGAGAAAAATCTTTACAAAAAAATGTATATAATGACTGTTATCCATATATACAAAGAACTCCTAAAACTCAACAATAAAACAACCCAATTAAAAAATGAGCCAAAGACTTTTAACAGACATCTCACCAAAGAAGATACACAGAAGACAAATAAGCCTATGAAAAGACACTCCATTTTATATGTCATCGGGGAAATGTAAATTATTATGTCATTAAATATGAAATGTCCAATTTCAAATCAAAAGTGTAGTTTATTATATCTCAAAGAAGAAGCAGTACAGTTAATCAAAGTATGTGCCTAAACTATCAACACAGTTTTACCATCTTAATGGTAGCTTATTTATACCAGCAATGAAGAAACCTGGAGAGCAAGTGGCAGTGAAATTGCCAAAGGCTTTTTCCACAGCTTGTTGAGTTGCATATTTTTCATTGCAAGAAGTGGTCCAAAGCCTGGAAGAAGTGGTAGTCAGTTGGTGCAAAGTCTGGTGAATACGGTGGATGACAGAGTGTTTCCAAGTCCCACCTCTGTAGTTTGAGCAGCATTGTTTGTTGACATGTGGTCAAGCATTGTCTTGCAAGAGGATTGGCCTGTCTCTATTGACCAATGGCTGCTTAATTGCAAGCATCCCCATGAATTCGTCCAGTTGGCTGCAGTAGACGTTCACTGTAATCTATTGACCAGATTTCATGAAGCTGTAATGGATAATACCAGTACTGGACCACAAAACAGACACCATTAGCTTTTTCTGATGAAGATGCAGTTTGGGCCTATTGTTTGGCACTTCATCTTTATCCAACCATTGTGCCAAACACTTGCAGTTGTCAAAAAGAATCCATTTTTAATCCCATGTAACAATAAAGTGTAGACATGGTTCGCCTTTATATCATGACAGCAAAGAAAGGCAAGCTTCAAGACGATTTCTCTTCCGACAGTCATTTAACATGTTAACTGTCATGTGAGTTTTATTTAACTCATACTAGTTTTGAGCCCGGGGCCTCTTGAAGCATGTGTAACCCACACTTCTCTTCACCTTGGGAGCCTTGAGAATTGTAGCATATATCTCACACACAGAAAACAATAAAAAATAAACATTTTTCATTAAATTAGAAAGTATTACTTTGTTTTCAAAGTTTTAGTTCTGTTTTTGTAATAAAACAACATGCCCCCAAGGAAAAATATTTTTTTCTAGTGTGGCAGTCAGTGTGTTCATCCATGTGGTACCCAACTGTCCAGCTTCTTTACTTTGCCAATTTGTTTGAAATGATCCAATATTGTTGGAATAGTAACGTCAGACCTTGCTGTTAATTCACACATAGGTTGTAAAGGATTCACTTCCACTGGAGATTTCAGCTCATCATTATCCACCTTGGTCTCAGGTTGCCCATATGGCTCATTTTCAAGATTAAAACCACCAGAACAGAACTTTTCAAACCATCAGCTTACTGTGCATTCATTAGCCATATACTTTCCAAACACTTAGTTGATGTTATGAGCTGTTGGCTTTGCATTGGTTCCACGATGGAACTCATATTCAAAAATAACTCAAATTTTTGACTTACCCATGGTTTCACAAAAATTGCTCTAAAAAAAATTTGAAAGATAATCACAAGCCAAACTGTGCATTTGAAAGAATGAGGGTGTGCCTTCACAATGAAAATAAAGCAAGAAATGTCAAAGTGAAATGTCAGAGATAACAACTGTCAGACTTACTATTTAAAGGATTCAGACATTTCATACATAACCTAATAAAACAATGAGATACCACCACATACTTGGTAAAATGTCCAAAATCTAAAATGCTGACAACACCAAATAACGGGCAAGAATGTGGAGAAACAGGAACTCTCATTCATTGCTGGTGGAAATGCACAATAGTACAGCCACTTTGGAAGACATTTTGGTGGTTTCTTACAAAACTAAACATAATCTTACCCATACAGTCTAGCTCCTGGTATTTACTCAAAAGAGTTGAAAACTTATGTCTACACAGAAACTTAAAGGTGTTTATAGCAGTTTTATTCATAATTGCTACAACTCGGAAGCAACTAAGTAAGATGTCCTTAAATACATATTACTGAATAAAATAAGCCAATCTGAAAAGGCCACATACAATGTAATTCCAGCTATAGTACACTCTGGAAAAGGCAAAACTATGGAAACAGTAAAAAGATGAGGACTTGGGGAGGCAAAGCACAGAGGATTTTTTTAGGGCAGTAAAGCTACTCTGCATGATACTGTAGTAATGAATACATGTCATTGTACATTTGTCCAAACTCATGGACAGGAGTGAACTCTGATGTAAACAATGGGCTTTGGGTAATGATGTCTCTGTGTAAGTTTATCAGTTGGAATAAATGTACTACTCTGATGGGAAATGTTGATAGTGGGGCAGGCTGTACATGTAGTGGGGAAGGAGGTATATGAGAAATCTATGTATCTTGTACTAAGGTGTGATCTTAACCTAAAACTGCTTCAAAAAATAGTTCATTTAAAGGAATGGTGGTAGAGTTTATGGAAAGACCTTTTCTTGAATGCAGTCTTGCAACAACCGATATAATATATTTTAATACAGTTTTGATGTATATACACACATACATGAAAAAAATTATGTGTACATATGCTCACCAAAACATGCATATAGGACAGCCTAGAAGGCTTACCAAGATATTATTAAAGATTTCTCTAGGTGATAGGATTACAGGTTGTTTCTATTTTCTTTTTTAAACTAACCATTTACTAAACATTTGTTAAATCTTTGTTCACATCCGTAAGTCTTTCCTAAGATTGATGTTTAGGAATATAATTGATGGGCTAAGTGTTATACAGACTTTTAAGATTTCTGATATACTTTAACAGTCTGCTTTCTGGTGATACTCTACTAGTTAGCACTGCTGGTCAAATTATATGAGAATGTGGTATTCTCTATTTTTTTATAGGTATACTTAGATAAGCAAATGGAAAAGGAAGAAACTGTATGCTCTTTTCTGGAAATTGATATGTATGGCTAATGTTTAATATCCTAAGCAAATATTGAGTGTGTTTGGCTTAAAAGGATAAAATTTTTTTGTAGTCTGTGCAGAGTACTTTGTACCCCCTTAGGAATACTACAAAAGAGTATGAAACAATCTCACATATGAAGATTTGCACTAACAGCCACAAAGCAAAGCATACAGTTCAAGAATAATGTAAAAAGATTGTAGAGTGTATGAATGAGTGAATAACTTTAAATTTGTAAAATATTTCTAAGTGAGTTTTTACTCGATTTTGTTTAAATTGTAACAGGATGTAAAGATATTTCCACAGACTGAAATACCCTGAAAATTTGTAATGTTTGCTTGGTGTGCAGTTAGTGTGGGAAATGCTGGTTTAGTTGTTTAGAACAGGTGTCACATGTCTGACTCAGTTGCGACTATAAGCTTGAATGCTTTTTCTCTTTTCTCTCCCCTGCTTCCCCATTGGAAGAGTCCCTGGCACCCTTTGCAGAGCTCTCCCTGAATATGTAGCCTATGGTCTTTATTATACTTACACTCTGTAACACACGCTAACTCAAAAGCAAATTTGCTTTTTACCTACCCCTAGGCAAAATTTGCATTTTACCTACTCCTAGGCTAAACTCTGAAGCAAACTAATCCTGAAAGAAAGCCTCTGCCCAAACACCACTTTTTGAAAGTTACCAGTTCTAGAGAGGGTAATGGTGAACAGAGATTTTTTTTTCTCTTAGTGAAGGTGCAGTTAATAGTAATTTTAAATTTTATAAGACCACATAAAAGTAGATTCTGTTTTTCCATTAGGAACAATATTTTAACTAGAAATTCTTTGTATCAGGGATTTATCATCTGTTAAGTCCTAGATTTGATCACAAATTAGTATAACTTTGGATATCTAAGAATTTATAGCCATAAACTTTATAATTTATGTTATAAGTCACATAAAATGCCCATAATATAGAGCCTGAGAACACAAATGGGGTCCAGAATGCTATCGAGAGTATACGTATAACTTAAAATATAGCATTTTATTTTACATATGATACACTAATCATACTTTAAACTTCCAGCAAATGTTTAACAATTTTCTTGTTACCTTGGAATTTTATAAGTTTTATGGTGTGATTTGGGAAACTATCTGGGGAAGTTTGAGTTTGTATTACTTTGATCTTTGAATAAAATTTTCTTCTGATAGCCAGAGGAATTTTAAATACTTATGTTCAAATTAGGTGTGTGTTTGTCTCATTCTTTTCCTGACCACTGCCTCTCACCCCACATACTAGATTCCACATTAGCATTGATAAAGATCAAGATCTACCTTGTAAAAAGGCTAAGCAGTATATTTTCTGGTTAAAAAAGATGGGTACCATTATCCTTTATTAGTTAATACACTTGCCAAACTGCTATCCTTTATCAGTTAGTGTGCTTTCCAATTAAGTAATACCAGCTTAATTAAAAATGGCTTAAACGATAACTGAAATAACAGTTTTATTTAACTAGAAGTTTGAAAGCGGGAAGAAGATCTGAGATTGGTTCGGCAGCTTGATGATGCCATCCAAGGACTCACAGTCTTTAGCTTGTGGGCTTTTTGACCTTGTACTTAAGGCATTGTGGTTACAGGGTGACTGCATACAGCACCACACCAAGCCCTACCTACTCACAAAGCAGGAATCGGTGAAGGAAAGAATTTTTATTGGGAAAATCCTCAAAAACTCTTTGGTATGCTTTACACCTGTTTCTCAGTTGGCTGATCTGTGTTACATGTCCACTGAAGAACAAGTATTAGCATAGAGGAGTGAGATAATTATCTTTCAAGGCTGGGAACACTTGCTTCTCAAACAAAATTTGAGTTCAGTTAGCCAGCAAGGAGCAGTGGCTCTGGATTAGCAAACAAAGGTGCTTCATAATGGGCTGATGACACAATCCATGGAATGGTTTAGTACTACCTTCAAGTTTATATTAATTCATGAATTACTGCCCAGTCTGTCTTTTGGGGATACTCAGGGAATTTATGGTTAAAGACAGTGAAAAATAAAATATAGGTGATTATGAGGCAACTTTAAAATAAATGATATTTTTTATGGAAAAATAAAGCAAAAATTCCTATAAACAGTACAGAATGCAAGCTTTGAAGTATGATTACCTCTGAAACTATACAATTTATAAATTAGAATATTAATGTTTTATTCGTAGGTGAAGATGGCATTACGGACATCAGGACATCTCTTATTGGGAGTAGTTCGAATTTATCACAGGAAAGCCAAGTACCTTCTTGCCGACTGTAATGAGGCATTTATTAAGATAAAGATGGCTTTTCGCCCAGGTATTGTTGAACTTTTTTTTCTTCTTACTGTGGAATTTCTCATGTTTTCTGTGGAAAATAGCTAAGCACATATTCTAGATCAACATGTTTTGTTTTATGAAATATAATGAACCCATCAGAGATAGGGCAGGGCTTGAGAAGGTAATGGTTAAAGGGAGGAAAGCTACTTTACTTGCCATCTGTACTACCTGTGAAGTAATGGAAATCACCCCTGTTTTGATCTTCCTTTGGAGCTTTGTCTTTTAACTCTTTTTTGGCGTTTTGCATAGAACTAAGTCATTAGAGGTTGAAATGTTGAAAACTAATTGTTACATGAGGATTTTTTAAATTATAGCTCAGAAAAGACAATCTTAGGATTTTATATTTTTTCTGAATAATTTTAGTATACTCTTAAAATCAAATTCATTTGTTGAGCCTTTTTATTAAGTGTCTTTGTAGTTATTTTATTTTAGATAATGTTTAGCTCTAAAACTAGACTCTGCCAACCAAACTTCCCTCTGAATATGGTTTTAATTACTAGGGTATTTATCTGAATTCACCTATCTTGTATTTTTTAAAGCATTGATGACATTTTAATCAAAATAATCTGAATGTATAGCAGAGATGGCTTATACAATAGTTTCTACTGAGGATACATTCTAATACTTCAATTTATTTTACTATAAGAACAGTAAAATGTTTGAGATATAAGATTTTTTGTAAAAGCAAAATATTTAGGCAAAGGCCGTGACACTTAGATGAATTCTAACATATTTGGCCACTTAAGTGCCTTTTGTTTAAAATACATGCTTTTTTTTTTTTTTTTATCTTTCTCTTAAAGTAAGGTGGATATGTAGGGTACTCCTTTGCAGTCATTCTTTGTCCTCCTTGAAAATATCATGCTTAGTTAGAAAACTTTATTAGTATTGTTGGTATGTCCATTTAAATATTTATCAGGTTCATACATAATTAGTGATTTGACCTTTATTTGTAAAGCAAGGAGTATGAATTATGATTATGCAAAACCAGAAGTATTTGTGCTTCAGGGTACTTTGCATTCTAGAATATAAACCTGGGAAGTTATATTGCCTTTACCTCCCTTTGATCCCTAGGTAATCTATGGTGTAGCTAGACCTTCAGACTTAGCATTTCTTTTCCAGGTGTTGTTGACCTGCCTGAGGAAAATCGGGAAGCAGCCTATAATGCCATTACTTTACCTGAAGAATTTCATGACTTTGATCAGCCACTGCCTGACTTAGAGTATGTGTCTGTTTTGTTTTGTTTTGTTAATTGTTGGCTTGGTGTATAAAAGTAATAATACTAGCTTCCAGATGTATAGTTTTCCTTGGAATGTTTTTTGACACTGAGTTAAGATGTAGCTAAAATGCGTATGCTTTCATTTAGGGTAGTATATAAATATGAAGCATATAACCTAAAAGTTTTTCTTCTATAAGAAGATCACGTGGGTGTCAACTTTAGCACAGCTAAGAGATGAGAATTTTGATCTGCTTAGGCCAAAGCTTGTGTAAACTAAATAGTTGTCCAGGTCTGTACTTTATTTACATAATGATATCAGTAAATGTGAAGTATTGCTTCGTGACACTTCTCAGTTATATGTTAAAGTCAGCTAATGATTATCTTCTTGGCCAGGCTGTACTTGGAGCCATAATTTTTTTTTTAATTTTTATTTTAATAACCATATGAGATAACTTTCTTTAAAGAGCAAAAAAGGGTCATTGTCCTGATATGCATTTAAGAGGAAAGAGTTATACAGAGATGGCCATTATAACAGAGTACTGTGGTGTGTTTCCCTCTTAAGTCCTTAAAATCCAGCTATCATACCATGATGGGGAATGTGGCTGTAGCTTTCTAACTGTTTGAGTAACACAAATGACAACCAAGAAACGCTCTATGTGAAACCCCATTTACTTTATGACAGATTTTCTCTACATTTTGAAATTATCTGACTTCTAATTAGATTAAGTTTATGGCCTATTTTGTGGTGTGTGTGTGTTAATTAGTTCTATACTCTAACTATTTTACTTTTTTTCCCCACTCCTTTTGTCATTTTATTTTTAAATTTTTTTATCATGGAAATTTTTAAACATAGCTAAAAAGTATTATGAACTCCATGTGTTGATTATTTAGCTGCTTTAGTTATCAATATATTGCCAGTTTTATTTCATCTATATTTCCTCAGCTCACCTCACAAGCCCCACTGGATTATTTTAAGTTAAGTAACAAATAATCTTATTTCATCTCTAAATACTTCAGTATTGTCTCTTAGAGGTAAGGAAGTTTTAAAAATATCTATGATAACAAAACACCTTTTAGAAAATTACCAGTAATTCCTTAATATAGGCATACATCAGAGATACTGTGGGTTTGGTTCTGGACCACCACAATAAAGCAAATATTGCAGTAAACTAAATCATAAAAAATTTGTGTCCCCGGGCATCTAAAAGTTATGTTTGTACTGTATTATAGTCTATTAAGTGTGCAATAGCATTATGTTTAAAAAAACAGTATGTATACCTTAATTTAAAAATGCTTTATAGCTGAAAAGTGCTAACCATCATCTGAGCCTTCAGTGAGTTGTATTCTTTTTGCTGGTGGAGAGTCTTGTCTTGATATTGATGACTGCTGAATGATCAGGGTGGTGCCTGCTGAAAGTTGGGGTGACTGTTGTAATTTCTTAATATAAGACAACAATGGAATTAGCCACATCAATTGACTCTTGCAGAAGATTTCTTTGTAGCATAGGATGCCATTTGATAGTATTTTACCCACAGAACTATTTTCAGAGTTGTAATCAATCATATCTCAAACCCTGCTGCTGCCTTATCAACTAAATTTATGGAATATTCTAAATAATTTGTTATTTCAACAGTGTTCACAGCATCTTCACATTCCATTTTGAGAAGCCACTTTGCTCATTCATAAGATGTAACTCCTCATTCATTAAAGTTTTATCCTGAGATTGCAGCAGTTCAGTCATATCTTCAGGCTCCATTTCTAATTCTAGTTTTCTTGCTGTTGCCACCAAATGTGCAGTTACTTCCTCCACTAAAGTCTTGAACCCCTCAAAGTCATCCATGAGGGTTGGAATCAACTTCTTCCAAACTCTTGTTAATGTTGGTATTTTGAGCTCTTTCTGTGAGTCACGAATGTTCTTAGTGGCATCTAGAATGATGAATCCTTTCCTGGAGGTTTTCAGTTTACTTTGCACAGATCATCAAAAGAGTCTCTATGGCAGCTGTAGCCATACAAAATGTATTTCTTAAGTAATAAGACATGACAGTCAAAATTACTCCTTGCTCCATAGGCTGAAGAATATCTGTTGTGTTAGCAGATATGAAAACATTAATCTTTTTGTACATCTTTATCAGAGCTCTTGGGTGACTAGGTGCATTATCAGTGAGCAGTATTTTGAGAAAAATCTTTTTTTCTGAGCAGTAGGTCTCAACCACGGGCTTAAAATGTTCAATAAACCATGCTGTAAACAGACAGGCTGTCATTCAGGCAGTGTTGTGCCATTTCTAGAGCACAGGCAGGGTAAATTTAGCATAATTCTTAAGGGCCCTAGGATTTTCAGAATGATAAATGAGCATTGACTTCAACTTAAAGTCACCAGCTGCATTAGCCTCTAATAAGAGAGTCACCCTGTCCTTTGAAGCTTTGAAGCCAGACATTGGCTTCCCTTCTCTAGCCATAAAAGTCCTAGATGGCATCTTCCAATATAAGGCTGTTTCATCTGCATTGGAAGTCTGTTGTTTTAGTGTAGCCACCTTCATCAGTGATCTTAGCTATATCTTCTGGGTAACTTGCCGCAGCTTCTTCATCAGTACTTGCTGCTTTACCATCCACTTCTGTGTTATGGAGATGGCTTCTTCCCTGAAGTCTCATGACCCAACCTCTGCCAGCTTCCAACTTTTCTTCTGCAGCTTTCTTACCTCTCTTAGCCTTCATAGAATTGAAGAGAGTTAGGGCCTTGGCTCTGGATTAGGCTTTAACTTTTAAGGGAATATTGTGGCTGGTTTAATCTTCTTTCCAAACTACTGAAACTTTCTCCATCTGAGCCATGAGGTTGTTTTGCCTTATTCTTGTGTTCACTGGAGTAGCACTTTCAGTTTCCTTCAAGAACTTTTTGTTTGCATTCACAACTTGGCTGTTCGGTTCAAGAGTCCTAGCTTTGGGCCTGACTTGGCTTTCAACATGCCGTCCTTACTAAGCTTAATCATTTCTAGCTTTTGATTTAAAGTAAGAGACTTGCGACTCTTCCATTTACTTGAGCACTTAGTGTCCATTGTAGGGTTATTGACTGGCCTAATTTCAGTGTTGTTGCATCTCAGGGAATAGGGAGGCCTGAGTAGATGGAGAGAGTTGGGGCACATCCAGTTGGTGAGCAGTCAGAACACACATAATATGTATCAAAAGCATGATTCGTGGCATCCCAAAACCATTATAGTAGTAACTTCAGAGATCACTGATCACAGATCACCATAACAAATATAATGAAATATTGTGAGAATTAGCAAAATGTGACACAGAGACACTAAGTGAGCATATGCTATTGGAAAAATGGCACCAATAGTCTTGCTCAACGCAGAGTTGCCACAAACCTTAGATTCGTTTAAAAAAAAAAAAATTAGTATCTGTGAAGTGCAATAAAATGAGATCTGCTTGTATATTATCCAGTCATCGCTTACATGTCCCCAGTTGAAACATAGGCTTTTTTTGTTTCAGTTGGAGACTACATAAAGTCTACAAACTACATTTAATTGATAGGTCTCATAAGTCTCCTGAGAATCTTTAACAATTCTGCAACCCTTTTATGTTTTGTTCCTTACCATTTATTTGCTATACAAACTTGGTCATTTGTTTTGAAGTGTTTACATTCTAGATTTAGCCAGTAGTATTCCAGGTTGGTGTTGAATGTTACATGTTTTTTTAATATTTTTAAACTATATGAGAGATTATTCTTATCAGAGGAAGAAACTGAGTCTCCAAAAAGTCAGGTAGCTTCAGAATTCGCACAGCCTGTAAGTTGTGGTGCCCTGATGAAAACCCATGCCTATCTAGCTTATCATTTCTAATTTTTTCCCACAATATTTACCTTAGTGATTTCTGCATTATTATTAATGTATTTTACTTTCTGATCATTAATGGCTTTGAAATTTAAATACAAATTAAATTAACTTCCATGTTATCTGCATTCTTGGGTTATGTTGGAATTATTGAATATTAAGGCTTCTAAAACTTGGTAGGTTGTATGCATATTTTATTCTCATAGATAGAATTGAAATTTTTTCCTTATAACTGCATTACAGTGAGACTTGTGACTGAAATGTATTTGATCTTCTTTTAAAGTGACATCGATGTGGCCCAGCAGTTCAGCCTGAATCAAAGTAGAGTGGAAGAGATAACCATGAGAGAAGAAGTTGGGAACATCAGTATATTACAAGAAAATGATTTTGGTAAAGGAGAAACAAATTACTAGCCACTAGATAATAATGTTATAGTTATGTTGTGGCACTACTAGCAATTTCAGAAGAAAACCAGATTTGTATTGCATTCACACTGACAGAAAGACTTAAAATTTCATCGAATGGATTTTCATCAAGAACACAATTTGGCTTGCCACCATTATGTTAAGCATCATTTCCATGCTTAGAGTTCATTCTTTGCCTACTCCTGCTTCCCACACACAATAAAGAACCTATATGTTGATTTGTGTGAAAAGTCCCGATATGGAAATCATGCTCACTTTTAAACTAATCATTTGGAGCATTATTGTACCTACTATTCAAAAACTTAGGTTTTAAAACTGGTAGCAAGCCTTTTTTTTTTTTTTTTTTTTTTTTTTTTTTTTTGTTTAAGAGATAAGGTCTCTGCTGTGTTGTCAGGCCTGGAGTGCAGTAGCTATTCACAGGCTGGATTTTAGCAACATTACAGCCTTCAACTCCTGGCCTCAAGCGATCCTGCCACCTCAATCTCCTGAGTAACTGGGCCTACAGGTGTGCCGTTGGGCCTCACACCAAATTCTTTTCTTTTTTTTTTTTTTTCAAATTCTTTTCTTGATGAACCCCATCATAACAAGAAAGTTTAAGCTGTGAATATTAATGTAACTTAATATATATACATATTTAGGTTTACCTAACGTATTCAGGATAACATAAATTTGGATCTAAGTTTGAATTTACTAGTTGTACCCCAGAATTGTAGCTGTGTAATTAAGAGTCCATTTATGAAATTTAGTTTCTAAAGATTTAAAGTTTAGATGTTTTAACATTTAAAGATAAGACTTCAATAAACAAATGTGACATAATTGTAATAAATCGCTAGTTGTTTTTTAACAGTGGTATTTCTAACCTTTTTAAACTAATGACATACTAAAATTTTTAGGCGACTTTGGAATGGATGATCGTGAGATGATGAGAGAAGGTAGTGCTTTTGAGGATGACGACATGTTAGTAAGCACTAGTGCTTCTAACCTCCTATTAGAGCCTGAACAGAGCACCAGCAATCTGAATGAGAAGATTAACCATTTAGAATATGAAGACCAATATAAGGATGATAATTTTGGAGAAGGAAATGATGGTGGAATATTAGGTATGTCATAAATAGGTGGTTATTCTAATATAAACATAATTTCTTCATTCACTTGTGAGGTTTTAGAGCATTTGCTAATTCTGGGTCTTGAACAGCTATCTAGATTCTATATGTGAATTGTGATGGTTCAATAAAAGTTTTCAGTAAAACTACCCTCTAAAAATGTTATAACAAAACCTAAAAGATGCTTGTCTCTGAGAGCTAAATTTTACTAGTCCTTAAAACTACTCTATTTGTGTTTGATAACTAGGTTAAACAAATGTATTTTTAAATAGAGACTATAAAGGAAGAATGAGAAATTGTTTTCATATACTGTTTTATACTTTTCTAAACTACCTTGAAGGAAAACAGATACAGATGGAATATACCTTTAAGTTTAATCCATTTTAACATAATTTTAGGATTCCAGTGATTGGCTGTTAATCTTTTACCATTTCTCTTTGAAATTATAACTAACTGACATTTCCTATTTCAGATGACAAACTTATTAGTAATAACGATGGTGGTATCTTTGACGATCCTCCTGCCCTTTCTGAGGCAGGGGTGATGTTGCCAGAGCAGCCTGCACATGACGATATGGATGAGGATGATAACGTATCAAGTAAGCATTTCATGGTCAGTGATGCTGGGAGTGATTAGAAAGATACTACACATAGAAGACTGAAAACTAGAAGTTCTAGCTTTTAATGAACTATAAATGTCCTCAAATACAGTGCTTCTGATTACTCGTTCTGATTCTTTTTTGTGTTTAATCCTGTGCCCCTCCCCACTTTGGCCTTCAGGTTCAACTCTGATGGGACTTCCTTATCATTAGAAAAGTGGGTTTTTTCTTAGTACCAATGGGGTTTCTTTCAGTTTCACAGGGGGATTTTTTCCCCCATTTGTAGGGTCTGTATTATATACCCAAGTCTTTTGTGACTATATTTGTTTTTATAGTGGGTGGGCCTGATAGTCCTGATTCAGTGGATCCCGTTGAACCCATGCCGACTATGACTGATCAAACAACACTTGTTCCAAATGAGGAAGAAGCATTTGCATTGGAACCTATTGATATAACTGGTAAGCAAACAAACCTTTACATTTGTACAACATAGAACATAAGGTCTTATTTCTGGTACTTGCCTGTTTCCTGATCTGCTACTGCTACTGTTTTAGATAACTAAGTTTCTTTCTCTTATGTCACAGTCATTTGTCATTGTCTTTATTTTATCCAATTAGAATTTGAGTATTTTGTAAAGTACCTGTACAAGTTGCTGCAAAATATTAATAAGTCTATATAACAAGCTGTCTACTAACATGTATCTTAGTTTTTTGGGGTTCCCAAAATGTTAGCTGCTCACATGTATAACAGTTAGAAAATAACGCAGGACATTTTCTAATAAAGTACAAGATTGACTAATCAGTTATCTTTCAAAGTTCTAGATTCTGTGCATTTGTGCCATAATCTAAAAAACCTAAAAATACTTGAGATGGTTTATGGGGACAATAGAGTAAAATACTTGAAATCAGTCACAGTGTAATTTAGACATAATTTTCACTTTTGTGGCGGGAGAGTCACACTTTGTCATCTAGGCTGCTGGAGTGCAGTGGCCCAGTCATAGCTCACTGTAACCTCGAATTCCTGGGCTCAAGTGATTCTGCCTCAGCTTCCTATGCTTTAATATTTGACACCACCACACCCAGCTAATTATTTTTTGTAAAGAGAAGGGGTCTTGCTTTGATGCTCAGGCTGGTGGCCACAGGTGGTCCTCCCACCTTGGCATCCCAAAGTGCTGGGATTACAGGTGTGAGTCACTACTCCTGGCCAGTTTTCACTTTCAAGTAGAACAAGATTAATTTGGGGGGTTTTCTACTGAAGATAATCTGATAACCAAAAATTGTAGCTTTGGCTTCTGATCTCTAAAGAGTGCTTATTATGAGCCTAGTTCTGTTTAGGAACCTAAAGATATAATAATGAACAAATCCTTATCCTCATACAACTCATACTAATTAGGGAAACATGAGTAATTAGGTAAAATCTGTACCGTATCAGATAGTGACAGATAATCAGAGAAGGAAACTGAGTAGCTAGAGGACAGAGGTTGAAGAGAGATATAATGCCTTTTTGTATTTTTTAATACTGAACTTCATGACTGTTTTATATGTAAAAACCTATAGGTTGTAACATGTCTGACAGGATGAAATCTTGAGGCATTTATTTAATCTCATGAACTTTTCTCCTTAAATTGAGATAATGCTACCTACTTTGCAAGGTTGTAAGAATTAGAAACGAATATAGAAAAGTATCTAGGATGGTATTTCAGATCCATTTGGGCTTGAGTTTGTTTCACTTTATCAAGCAGCTTCTACAATTGCCATGTATGAATTACAACTTTTCTAATAAAAATAGTAGTATTTGTTATCATTTAAGATTTACTCTATGCCAGATACTATGCTGAGTATTTTACAAACCCTGTAAGTGGTTGGCCTTATTTCAAATGAGAAAATAATGAGCGCAACTCTGAATCAAGTGTGGTATGTTCACTGTTTACAGTAGAAAGCTATATGGGCAAAAATGTATTGGCCCTTGCATTATTTTACTCATTTTGTACTAAAAGTCTATACATACTCATTCAGCACATTTTATTTATTGTGTGCCAGCCTCTATTTTAAATGTGGTTAGAAAACATTACATTCTACCCTCACGAGGTTTAACTTTTCTACTAGAGTCTGTGTGTAGAAAAGCAAGGGAAACCATCAGGCCACGTCTAGTAGCTATATGTTCCAAGCTGGCCTCTCAGGAAAATAACCTTATTTTCTTTTATCATTCCAGTCAAGGAAACAAAAGCCAAGAGGAAGAGGAAGCTAATCGTTGACAGTGTCAAAGAGTTGGATAGCAAGACAATTCGAGCCCAACTTAGTGATTATTCTGATATTGTTACTACGTTGGATCTGGCACCACCCACCAAGAAACTGATGATGTGGAAAGAGACAGGAGGAGTGGAAAAACTTTTCTCTTTACCTGCTCAGCCTTTGTGGAATAACAGACTACTGAAGGTAATGTACCTTGCAGAATTTTTTATTTCGTATATATTTTGGCTGTTTTTTTAAAAAATAAACTTCAAAAACCTTTGAATCATTTTGATCAAGTATTTTTCAACTAAATGGCACTTTTCCCTTTTTTCTCCCTTAAATCACAGAGTAACGGGAATAACTTCATCTGAAATATAGGGATATGTGACACCTGCATTTCTAAAAGATGTATTAATAGAATGAATTTTCTTGACATTAAAAAGCCACTGACATTTTTAGTAGTGGTTCTCTGTCCTCAGCTTCCTATAAAAAACTATTAGTTATGTTGCCTTAGTGTGCTTTACATCTGCATTCTTTGTTTTCTGAATAAAACATGAGTGGGTCAACTTTTCCCACAATAAATAATTCTGGCTTTATGGGAATTTAAGGTTCAGAGGTTTCTGATGAGTAAAGCAGTGCTGTTAGGCTACTCTTCTGTCTGAAGTTGAAATACGCACAGAACCAATTGATTTTATTATGTATTTGACTATATTCTAAATCTAAAGTATTTCAGAGCAGCAAGTTCATGATGAAACTGCTCTTTATAGGAAGCGCTGGCATATAATCATTTTTCAAGAAGATCCTAAAAATATTTATATTTTGACTCTGTAGTCTCATTATTAGAAATTTTTCCTAAGAAGGTATCAAAGTATTGAAAAAGCCATTTGTGTGAAGATGTTAATTACATTGTTGTTTGCCGTTTAAAGAAACCTAAAATATCTTTTAAAGAGTAGACAAATGAATCAAATATTTTCCCTCTCATTCTCCTTCTCCCTCTCCCCTCCCAGTGGATATGTAGCCAATAAAAATATTTTAAACAGTTAAGGTAACCATATAATATGAAGTGGGAAAGCACATTGCATAGCTATTTGGTGTGATATTAGTTGGGTTGAGTTTTAAGTTTATGAATGAAAATAAACTGTAGGCAGATAAATTTAAAACCTTAAGAGTTGTGAGATAATGGATAAAAAATTTTTTTAGTTTAAAATGGCTACCATCATAACTTGAAAACTCATTTAAAATCATTTTCAGATGGAATGAAGTGTGAATATGATACAACATTAAGTAAAACTCATGCTAAATTATATATATTATGTACATGCTGATTACAGCTACATTAGAACATAGTTATGGAAGATAGAAATCAGTGGTTGATTTTCAGTTAGTTTGCTTTACTTTATAATCTCTCTCTTTTTTTTCATAGCTCTTTACACGCTGTCTTACACCACTTGTACCAGAAGACCTTAGGAAAAGGCGGAAAGGAGGAGAGGCAGATAATTTGGATGAGTTTCTCAAAGAATTTGAAAATCCAGAGGTTCCTAGAGAGGATCAGCAACAGCAGCATCAGCAGCGTGATGTTATCGGTTTGTTCTGTTGGAATAGTTCCCCGATGAAATTTAAATGAGTATTTGGCTAAAATTTACCTTTATATTGTCAGTAAAAGAAGTCAAGAATGAAAGGATATACTTAAATTTTTGGACAGGGAAATCCATTAAATCTGATTGCCTTATTTAGGTATGAGGTTTGCTTTCTTCAGAGAGGTTTATGGTTCAAGACTGGCTGGGTTGATAGTCCGCTAAAGGATTGTCCTGCACTGGATTGGGGGTAGGACTTGTCCTTTTAAGACCCCCTTCTCCCCTTTGCTAATATTGTTACAAATTGATCTTGGTGGAGGTAAAATTTTATCTGGCCACCTTCATTAGAGAAAGTACCTGTCTTAGTGTACTTGTTTTAAAAGTAAGTGGTTCTAAAATATTATTCAAAACCATATATTTTATGTCTTCTCTTCACATGACCACTTGCAGATGAGCCCATTTTGGAAGAGCCAAGCCGCCTCCAGGAGTCAGCTATGGAGACCAGCAGAACAAACTTGGATGAGTCAGCCATGCCCCCTCCACCACCTCAGGGAGTTAAGCGAAAAGCCGGACAAATTGACCCAGAGCCTGTGATTCCTGTAAGTAAGCAAATCTATCCATCAAGACATTTGAAGGTATTTGTACAGTCAGTAGCAAGTGATATTTTGAAGTATTTTGGTTTAGACAGCAAATGGCAAGGAGTAGGTTCAAAGGAAGAATGGCAACTGAGGATATATGAACACAATCTGCTTTAAGTGGGAGAAGCTGGTCTGGAAGTCTGCAGAGTCTTTCTGACTCTTCAGGTCTTGCTTCAGATTGGTCCAGAGTGAGCATCTTTGGCTAATGTGGAATCCTTGACTCTGAACTTGGTTCTGATTTATTCTTTAGCAAACATTTCTGCATTATCTCCAGTACTGGGCAGTTTTAGGTTATTGTATTGAGTAATCAAAATAAATTTGTCAAATACCTGGAAAAAAATGAAGCAGTATCTGGCTACTTCATTCAGAGTTTGGCTACCTTTAAGTTCAGCTAGGATATAGGAAAACTAAATAAGTACAAAGGAAGTAGTAGAGTCTGATTTAGGACTTCCCCATATTAAGTCTATAGAATAAATTAATTTGAGCAAGGGCTGGGCGTGGTGGCACACGCCTGTAATCCTAGCACTCGGAGAGGCTGAGGTGGGAGGATCACTTGAGGTCAGGAGTTGGAGACCAACCTCAGCAAGAGCGAGACCCTATCTCTACTAAAAATAGAAAGAAATTAGCCAGGTGTTGCGGTGCCACCTGTAGTCCCAGCTACTCGGGAGGTTGAGGCAGGTGGATCGCTTGAACCCAGGAGTTTAAGGTTGCTGTGAGCTAGGCTGATGCCACAGCACTCTAGCCTGGGCAACAGAATGAGATTCTGTCTCAAAAAAATAAAAATAATAATTATTTGAGCAAAGGGAGTCATTTTGATAACCTTAGCCTCCTGGTTCAGCCTCCAACAAGACACACTCTGCCAGTTTTTAAGAAGCAGATCTGATCTCTGTGCCCTCTGGTGGTAGGGAGTTGTCAGAGCATTTTTCTGTGTATGCCTGGGAATGGGAATAGGTAGTGAGTAGGTGACTCTAATATCACTCTCCTGGTAATTCTTTGGTTTCGTAAAAACTTCATTTTTTAATGTTCTCAACTTTTTGTATTAAACCCGAGAAGAAGGAAATACAGGGGACACACCCAGAAAAGTAATCTCCTCATTCCTATTTGCTGCCATAAGAGCTTCAAGGCTTCTCGAGTCAAAGCTTATGGTTTTTAGTTACGTTATAATAGCCTCACAGCAATTTTATGCAACAACAGTTGATAGTACTGGGCTAATTAATATTTTTATTTTGCCATGGGATAAATGGATTATTTGTTCTTTTTTTCTAAAATGCCACTGGAGAAACTTTTTGCTTTTGTTTTTACTGCTTATCATTTTTATTTGCAAATTTCTTACATAGACTTTTTAAGTATTTGACTCCTAAAAAGTAAGTATAAATGAAACAATTATGGTTTAGGATAGTAAGATAAAAGTTAGTTCCTTTTTGTAAGCTACTTTAATGTAGCCTTACAATAAATGAAAAAGAATATATATACTATTTTAGATTTTTAATTGTTGGGAAGCATGGAGATACCCCAGTATTTCTTTTCATCCAGAAAACTTCAACAGTATTCTTAAAAGAAAATACCTTTAAAATGTGCATCTTAAATTGTATTTTTTTTCCTTTAAGCCTCAGCAGGTAGAACAGATGGAAATACCACCTGTAGAGCTTCCCCCAGAAGAACCTCCAAATATCTGTCAGCTAATACCAGAGTTAGAACTTCTACCAGAAAAAGAGAAGGAGAAAGAAAAGGAAAAAGAAGATGATGAGGAAGAGGAGGTAAGGAAACTATAAGAGATATCTGATCAATAAATTTTCATTTCAGAGTTAGCAAAAACTTTTCAACCAGTTTTTTTTTACTTTTCATATTAGGACTAAATAAATTAATGTTGAGCATCAGAGTGATGAAAAATGTTTGAATTTAACCATATTCTCAGTCGTATAGATTATCATTAAGAACATTAGATTCTATGCTGTGTTGTAACTCATTAGCTCCTTTGTGGGCTTTTGAAGGACAGGGGACTGCCCTTACACTGGTTTCTTGCCTGGCTTCTAAATTGTTTGAAGCTGCTTTTATTATCTTGTCATCAGTGGTCAATTCTTACTGCTGTTACCGTCTGCCTCTGATATAACTTCTTTTCTGTCTGTGGCCTGGAAATCAGTTGCCGAAACATTTTCCATTTGTCTGATTTTGTTTTTGTTCTTAAGTAGACCAGGGTACAGTGTGACTTTGCTGAAATAGACTGAGTGAAGGCTTGGATTACTTTTACTGTTTTAAAAAGTAGAGGTGCTTTAGGAATTGATTTCTTTTTCCTAGGGCATGTTTAAACTATTCAAGGCCTTTTGTTCTTTTGGCTTTTTTTTTTTTTTTTTTTTTTTTTGCCTTTTTCTTATTTCTGGATCATTGGGGTTGTTAAGACTTAGAATTTATTCTTCTATTTGATGATTTTGTTTAAACTCTTAAATTTAAAACACAGTGTTTTTCAAATAGCATTGAAGCTGTTTAAATTTCTTCCATAACTACAGGTTATGGATTGGATATATTTTCATTAGCATATATTCTTATTTCTAATTTATCATTATGTCAGCTGTAGATTTTATAACACTTAGTGTTTATTTTTAAGGTGAATACTACAGTATTTTAAAGGCAAAATTATCTTCAGATCTGCTCTAACCTGTGTACTAGGGTGTGCTATTATCTCAAACTTAGTGTTGAATCAGTATTAAAATTGTTGTGCTTTCTGTTACTTACGAAGCTGCTGACCCCTCGCTCTTTAGAACCTGGTATATAGTTTTAGCTTAGCCTCAGAGCATCTTAGCTGCTGCCCTGTGCCAACTTCAGAGTGCAAAAAGCCATTTAGGCAGCAGGTCTGTAGATGGCAGGTGGCTGAGAGCTAGGTTGCTTAAATAAAATGTATATTATCGATGATAGCCTATTTCTAAGTTCCTTAACAAGGCCAGTAACCGAAAGCTCCATGACCAGCAGCAGTTTGTAGACCACAAATCACATCCTTATAGAGGAATACAGAATCATACATTCAGCCAAATGTTTGCTTGTGGATACAGGAGAATTTCTTTTGTAATTTAATAAAGATAAACTTCAGAGTTCATACTAGATGTTAAGTGATTTTTCAGCAGCAAGTACAGTTTATTAATCAAAATACACAATCTAGAGCTTTCAGAAGCTATAGAAATGCTTGATTTTGCAGCAGAGTAGTTTTATCAGCTTATTTTTTGGGGGGGTCATTTTCATTCAGGATGAAGATGCTTCAGGGGGTGATCAGGACCAAGAAGAAAGAAGATGGAACAAAAGAACTCAGCAGATGCTTCATGGTCTTCAGGTATTGCCAGTATAGTCTTAGAGAAAAATGCTTCATCAAAGACTTGACATTATTCCCTCAAAAAAAAAAAAAGGTTGCATATTATAAATAGAAAGAATAACCTTTATGAAACCTTTTCTAAAACTACATTATTTTTAAATGTTTTAATTAGATATGTAAACTGTTAGGCCAAGAGGCTGAAAAGCATTCAGGAGAATACTTTCTCAGAGTTATCCTAAAAAGCAGAACTATGGTGATATTTTATGGAACTTGTTTGTATGTTTACACCTTCTTATTTTCAGTTGTGCAAATTTAATGTATTGAATCATTAAATTTCTTGAGTCATTATAGAGAATCAGAAGTCACTTATCCTTTAATGTACCAGATACAGTATATCTTGAGCATCTATTAAAAAAAACCAGGCAAGTTGCTCAAGGTTTCCTAAAATAGATTCAAAGGATAGTTGACATTTAAAACATTTTTTTTTACTTTAAAAACTATAAGTGCTAGATTTTACTATAATATCACAATAGATATCCAAAGAAATGAGTTACTTTAGTAATACACGTCAGAACAATGTGACTTGTTTTTCTTTTGATTTTAAACATCCGATAATAGGTCTTGGCCCTTTACCTTCTTGATTAACATGAGAATCATTCAAATACCATTCAAAAAAGTCCTGAGCAGAATATACTCATATTCAAAAAAGTATACTCAAAATACTCAAAAAAGTGTACTTTTTCCAGTAACCAAAATTGGCATCCTTATTAAATTGCTCCTTTATTGTGCAGGTTATTTTAATTCATCCCTATTTTGGTTTTATTTCAGCGAGCTCTCGCTAAAACTGGAGCTGAATCTATCAGTTTGCTTGAGTTATGTCGAAACACGAACAGAAAGCAAGCTGCAGCAAAGTTCTACAGCTTCTTGGTTCTTAAAAAGCAGCAAGCTATTGAGCTAACACAGGAAGAACCGTACAGCGACATCATCGCAACACCTGGACCAAGGTTCCATATTATATAAGGAGCTAGAAGCATTATAGCTAGTGTTCGTTTCACTAGTGCGTACAAATTGCCCCCATGTGTAGGGCACACAGAACCTTTCGAGAAAACTTAGATTTTTGCCTGTACAAAGTCTCTGCCTTTTTCTTCCTTTATTTTTTCCCAATATTTTAAATTTATCAATTTCATTTTTAAGGGAAACTGATTATATGGGTTGTTTGTGTTCTGATGGAGAAAACAGCACCCCAAGGACTCAGAAGATTATTTTAACAGTTCAGAACAGATATGTGCAATATTGGTGCATGTAATAATGTTGAATAGCAGTCAAAAGTCATGATTTTATCTTGTTCTCCATTACTGCATTGAAAAGGAAAACCTGTCTGGAAAAATGCCTGACAGTTTAATTAAGAGCTATGGTGTGAGTCTTTGACAGGGAAACAAAAAATGTCTTTCCATCAGTAACACTGGCAATATTCTTGTTAACCACTGTACCTAAAACAGCAGAGGTCATCCTCTTGATACGTTTTTAAAGTGTAATTCCATAATGAGCAAGGGTGTACGTGAAATTGTGTTGTGACTGATCCCCTGCAGCTATAAAAAGATAGGACTTGGTGTAAAGTGTTCTATTTTGTAAATCATTCCATTTGAGTCTTTCTGATGAACTTTGCTATCCTGAAATCTGTTATTTTAGTGAGGCTCCAAAATGAGCAGAATAGACTTAGAGTAGAACGACTATTAAAAACATTTATAACTTTCCAGGAGCTATAAATCAAAGTTTTAAAAAGATGTTTTGATATATTTGTTTGAGTATTCAGATCATGAAAATAGAAATTGCCCTGCCTACTAGAAGGACAGACTGATGGGAAATTATACACCTGGTTGACTTAACCTTTAAGCAGACAATGCTGTAAAAACTAATGGCTTCTCTGATATTTATTATAAATTTTAGTACTGATCTTTTTCCATTGCTGCACACTCCTGTGTTTGGAACTTTATTTTAATAGCTTTGCAACTGAAATCCTATATCCAGTTTCCTGTAATTTAATTGAAAAACACACATTCAAATAAAGGCTTTATTATTAACAGACCAGATAGCACCAGAAATTATGTGACTATTATGATTGTCAAAACATGTCTTAACTTTTTAGGGCAAAATTAACAGTGAAAGTTCTAGCTTAAGTGTTGGCACTTTTGTGGGAAAAAGGATCATTTTTAAAACTCAGACATCAGTGTATACCCAATAATTTTAAATTATGTGAAATGTTTTAAATTTGTGAACTCGTAATTACTGTTTTAATGATTCAGTTTCTTGAGAGTGATAATTGTATAAAATTGCTGTTGCAGCTTTATTTTCAATGATGTGCCTGTAAACCATGATTTTTCCCCCTTTGTAAAAAGACATTGTAGATAATTGAATGTTTGATTATAGAAAGGTCATTAGTCTCTTGTTACACATTTTGTTAGTCTGGTTTTTGTTGCTTATCGGGTTTAATATTGTTCTTGAAAATAGTTGATGCTATGTTATGTATAACTTTTCTAATAAAAGTTGTGTTATAAGCTGTAAATTTTGGAATATTGGTTATTCAGTTGGTGTTCCCCTGGGAAAAGTTGACTGAAAAAGTTAACAGCCAAAGCCCTCTTGTCTTTGCCTAATCCAGAAGAATTATCCATACAAATGAAGTGAATTTTTCAAAGGAGGTCTTAGACTAAAAAATAGAAGACTAGAATATTTTGTATCTTAACCTTTGTTAACGGAACTACATAATCCAAAATTTTTAATAAATGTGTAAGTTATAATGTATGTAGAATGTATTAAGATTAAAATGAAACCAACAGATGTCTGGTGCTCAGGAAGCTTTGGGGCATGAATATATCCCTGTAACTGCTAAGTATGTACAAACCATGTACGTCCTTGGATCTAAACAAACTATGTGGGTGGGCAGATGCTGGAGATTTCCTGCGTTGATCTGAAAGCCAGGGCATTCAGTAACTTGACATGTAACCACCTTTACAGTCAAGCCTCTGACTGTCCTGCCCTTAACTGTGAGCTTTAAGGCACTTAGGATTTTATGGTTTAAACCCTGATGTATCTTAACCATTAATAGTTTGATGCTGTTTGTAATAGGAAAGACAGTTTTTATTAAGCACCAATTATCCTCAAATCCAGAGCAGCTTTAATTTGGGACTCACTGCCATAGAGACAGACTACTAAGGAATAACAATTAATGTGAAAGTGACAGGAGCCTCAAATATAGCATACCAAAGTACCTGGGGAAAGACCAGAAAGAAAAGATTCTCAGATGGTAAAAAGCTTTTGCTAAGATTTACAACATGCCTCAGTGTAGTAAATAAAGTGTAATGGTGTTGTTTACACACAGTAGAACTGTGAGTGTTTGACTTGGAACTCAAAGGCCTAGGTGGAGACTGACAGGAGAATCTCGTTTTGTGACTGTCCTTCCCAAACTTGGAGTTACCAGAGTGGTGCTGTGGAAAGAGCAAAGGGCCAGAGTAGAAACCCAGGCTCTAATCTTAATTTGGTTATGGAGCCTAAAATTTGAGAAGCTTCATTCTGTATCTGGGCCTACCATCTAAAATAAAATGAAAGACAAATCCCACCTGTTTCCAAGAGTTGTGAAAACTCTATTAGCTAATTAAAAGCAATTTTAAAAGCAGCTAACATTTGTATGATGGAGATAACATTGGCTTTGATTAGGCCACTTAGGTTCACGTGCTTGATCGAGGTTTTTAACCTTTCTGATCCTAAGGCACCTCATGTGAAGTGGGCATTTCTACTTGGAGGGACCACATGCACCTCAACCTAATTTATCTTAAAACTTAATTCTACTTTACTCCTTTAGGCCTCCCTAAAACTCTGGTGAGTGGTTCCTTCACCTTCCATGTCCCCACTACATGGTGAGTCAGTGTTCTTGTATTTCAAAATACACATTCTCTTCCTCACACTACTGTTTAAGACTCTTACAGAGATTACTGCAACAGCCCTGTTCACTCATTCAAAAGATACTTAGTGCTGTCAACAGTTCTTAAATTGTGGATAACAACACTCATATAGACGTCACATATCAAAGTTCTATTTAGTTCTTTTTCTTCTTTTAAGGCAGAGTCTTGTGCTGCCCATGCTAGGGTGCACATGTGGCTATTCACAAGCTTGATCATAGTGCACTGTAGCCTTGAATTCCTGGGCTCAAGCAATCCTCCCACCTCAGCCTCCCAAGCAAGCAGCTGGGACTACAGGCACATGCCACTGTGCCTGGCTCTATTAAGCTAGTTAGTGAGGGAACCAGCAAGATAAAGTGCAATAAGAATTGAAGAAATGGGATTTTTCTTATGTTGAAATAAGAAGGGGAGTGCCAAAATAATAAGATTGCTGGTTTAAATACAAAACTGGCTAAAGTTGGCAGGGCAATGAAACAGAAAACTGAGTTATAAGTCATTTGGGACCTAAACAGTTTAAGTCCTATGTTTATATTCTTTCAGTGCTGTCTAATATGGGCCACATATATAATTCTAAATTTTCTAGTCACATTAAGAGACAACTGAAATGAATATATTTTATTTATTACTTATATATATATACAAAATATTATTTAAAACTAATCAGTGTTTTTAAAATTTATGAGATATTTTTCTTTTGGGGGATAGTAAATCTTCAAAATCTAGCATATATTTTACAACTCACTTCAATTCAGGCTAGCAGAATTTCAAAAGTTCAATAGCCACATGTGACTAGTGGCTACCATATCAGCACAGCTCTAGCATGACATTACAAGGTTACATAATCTTAAAATAATTCTAAACGTAGGCAAGGTGCATAGATTCCGTGAATGCACACACACACACAAATATTCTCTGCCTTTGTAGAGCTTACATTCTGGCATGGAGACAAACAATGAATAAACTTCAGTTAAAAATCTAAAATGTTAGGATAGTTGCAGTATTAATAGAGTGGTCAGGAGAGGCCTGGTTGAGAAGGTGAGGTTCTGAGCAAAGACAGTGGAAGTAGGAGTTAGGCAAGAGGATGGATAGGGGAAGAAAGATTCAGAGAGAGGGACTGAATAGAGCAAAGGCTCACAGGCCTAATTGTGCCTGACTTGTTCAAGATAAAGCAAGACTAGTATGGCTGGAGCAAAGTGAACAAGGGGGAAGGTCATAGGAGATAAGGTGGGAGATTTAACAAGCCAGATCATGCCCAGCAGGAATTCTCAAGGTTGCTGCCTATTGCAGTCACCCAGGGAGCTTCAAAAAGTACTGATGCCTGGCTGTGCGCGCCCCCCACCCCCATGGAACATCTCTCAAGCTTCTTGCCCATTGAATAGATGGAAGCAATTTATAAAGTATTATGACATCTCTGGCCATCATCTGAGTAAAGTTGATGCTTCTGGAAGGTGTGTCTAATTTACTGTGTGACTGGGAGTAATTCCTGATAGATTGCCACTGGTACCTGAACTTGAGAAATACAGGTCAAAGAGACAGAGGACTGGTATTTGCAGTGAAATGGACCAGGGTTTGAAGCTTCACTGCCTTTTACCATCAAAGTGGCCTTGGGTCTCAGTTTTCTCTAGTACAAAACCATTGGTGCCAACCTTGCAGAGTCTTGTGAGGATTACATGAAATAAAGAATGCATGTTAAAGTGCCTGAAACAGTGGGCACTCAATAAATGGTGGCTATTGTAAACATGATTAAAGCAAGGGAATCATAATAGAAGAATGGAGTTTTCAGAATATGGATTTGACAGAGTGGGATGTTAAACGCAGAGGAGAATGGAGAGGCTAAAGGTTATTGTAAATACTGGGGACTCTCACTGAGAAGCCAGAAGGAACCTGGAGAATGGGCTCTCTCTGACCGTTCTCTCCCTTCAAGCATGTTATCTTCCCTCTGCCTGCAATGCCCTTTGCTCACCTGTAGCCAGCTGCATCCCACTGACCTTTCAAGTTTCAGCTGAAGTGTAAATTCCTCGGGGGAAATTCTGCTGAGTCACACACCCCATGCCATAGTAAGTCAGGTTTTCTGAATAAATGTTCTTGTAGCTCCCCGAAATGAAATGACAATGAATAAAAGACTGTTATAGTTAATTGGCAACACTTTGCCACCATCTTAGAAAGGAATTGAAGGGTTGAAGACCTCTTTTAGAGATCTCTATCCAAATAATTAGATTATATAGCACTACATAAAGGGAAAATAACCACAAATTCTTAGAAGTCAGAGGGAGTCTTTCAGTAGTCACCTGTGAGAAAATCCTAGCTCAAAGGCAGGTTGAACACCCACACCCTCTAGAATACCCTGCATGTTAAATTTCTAAAGTGGTATGACCTACTGGTTAATATAACACAATCCACTCAGTAGCATTATACATGTCTCCTCTCATAACATGATGTCTCTTTAAACCATGTTAAGAATAAAGGGGTATATCCAATTAGATATCCTGGTAGAAAGATCACTTCACAGACACACGTGGATAAACCCCAGCTCTGTCACTTATCACAGAGTGTGCCCTGGGCAAACCTCTTCACCTCTCTGAACCTCAGTTGCCCATAAAATTGGGTAGCACCACCTACCTCATGGGTTTGTGAGGACTGAAGGAAATGCTGCCTGAAAGCAACAGGCATCAAGGCAGGCCAGGCCAACAGCTCAGTAGCAAGAAGTACGTAGTTACATCCCTCTAAGCTTTTTCTTTTTTCGCTAAATTCACAATAACAAAACATGAAAGTGATCTAAGTCCTATAAGAATATTTTAAAAATCCATGTATTCTAAAAACTGGAAGCCAAGGATCATACGCAGAGAAGCAGCCATGTTCCAAGAGGAGAGGAAGCCAGGCCTGGTCGTGGTCTCCCACACGGAGCTGGGGGCCCAGAGCGTTAGTGGGTGGCTGAGCAATCCCGAAAATAAGGAGTCACTTTTGACACCTTGTTTTCCTTTCTTACAGTCTTGCTTTCACACTGTTTCCTCTAAACATTCTTACATTGTCATCAACTAGCAAGTCAACATGGGGACTTTTAAACAGGTGGGAGGACTGAAAGATTTGCCCGGGAGCATCTGAGCCCCATTCCTCCTGCTGGCCTCCCCGCAAGACTCTTAGGTGGGCCCGGCAGGTGATGGGAACGGTGAAGTGGCCAGGCGTGTAGCAGTGGAGGGTGGGCAGGGACAGTGGGGAATCGGCTGAAAGGAGGTGGCGGTGAGCACAGCGTCTGCTAACATTTCACCAACTGCTGGTTCAGAAAAGGTGGCGCATTGCCACATTTGGGAAGAGGCCAGGGATCCAGATTCTTATGTGAACACTCCTGATTTTTAAATATGATATGTGATTTAAAATTGTTTTCAACACCATGCAGGCCACACACACATCTGCAGACAGATCCAACCCGTAAGCCTCAGGTTTGTGGCTTCTGTCGAGTCGACTGTGAGGCCTACAAGGAGAGCAAGTTGTGCCGCTTAAAACAGGGCTTCCTGGGCTCTTTCCTCCAGCACTGCTCCAAAGGCCACAGGCTTGCTGCCTTCTCTGGAAGAAGACTGTCTTCCTTTTTTCCCAGGCCTGTATTTGATTCTCCAGGCCCACACGCAGAATTCATACCTGACTTAGTTTATGCTTCAGGTGTGCCCGGCTAATGCTTTGTGTGATGACTGTTTCATAGGCATTCCCAACTCAATGGAGATGTCTTCTGAAAAACAGTGCTTGAAAAAACGTAAACCTAGAGACAAAAGTCTCATCCCCTCAAATCTCCCAAAACCAAACAATGCACGGATTTGCAGATGTTCATCAGCTGAAAGTCATATGGAAGATTGTGACTCTGTAGGCCTGAAGTTTGGCTCAGGAATCTAAATTTGTAGCAAGCACTCCTGTGGTTCTCAGGCAGGCAATTTCCAGATGACATTTTCAGATACCAAAATTTATCCTTATCCTCGGAGTTGCCATTGCAAACACTTGGCCAGCATCTGGAGCCCCGGCCAGCGGGAGGAAGTGCCCTCTGTGATCAGCCATTACTTATGCTCTAGGACTAATTAGTTCTCAATTGGCCAACAGCTGTTTGGTGGGAAATTCAGCAGGAATGAGGCTCTCCAAGTTGAGCAAACTGCTGCAGTGTTATTTCCAGAAGGCATGTGGCCAAAGGGGTTCTCATGTCCTGTTGTAATTTTCCCAGCTGCTGACAGTTTCCTATGTGCTGTGAAAATTAGTAACGACACCAAAGAACGGACAGTAATCCTATCAACAGTGATAATCAAAGCAGCAACACAGCTTATCTTTATCGAGTGAGTTTGGCCTAGTAGTCGAGAACATGGGATTGGAGTAAAAGAGAGGCGAGTTCAGCATTAGCTCTTCCTCTAACTAGAAGCCGTGGTGAACGTCTTCACTTCTCCAAGTCTTGGTCTTTCCTGGGAAAACTCATAAGGCTCCTTTGAGGAGTAAGTGACATCATGCAAGGAAAGCACTTAGCATGGTGCCTGGCCAGCTGTAGCTGCTCTCTATTAGCTGTTTCTCAGGCCAAAATATTCATTGAGTGTTTTAGCCTGAGCAAGGAATGATTCTGGTGCCAGGTGTACTGATATGAATGCAACAGACACTTTGGGTGAGTTCAAGAGAATCAGGACAGCTTTTCCAAAGAAGTAAACCTTCCTTCCATTTACCCAGAGAAATCATTCTCCCCATCTTCTCTATTTCCATATTTATTCATACCCCTTTGATGAAATTTATCACAATATACTGTACTTTGCCTGCTTGCTTCTCGTGACTACTTGACGATGAACTTTAAGACTTGTCTGTCTGTGATCCCAGAACAACTTGACCCAGTGCGCGACTGAGTTGGGGTGTGATCAACTTTTATTGGCTTCAGCATGACCAATGGTAAAGGATGAAAATGAAATAACTTCTATGAAGTCAATGTCTGCAGACATTGGTCTTAAGAATAGAATATGAATTCTTACAGTTTTTAAAAGCTCATTATTTTGCCTTAAAAAACAAGGGAAAAAAACTAAAAAGGAAGGAAGAATAATTTATCTACCACTTTCCACCTCCCAGCAGTCAAAGCTTTGCTCCGTGGACACTAGTTACCCATCGCTTCCAGGGCCACCAAGCAGATGCTCTGCCTTACCTGTGAAGGCAGGAGACAGAGGCCCTGGCGGGTTTGCCCTTGTGCCATTGGTTCAGAGCCCACCTAGCAGAGATGGTTGGATCAGAACAAATGGCCAAGGGCCCCAGATTCAGATGCTACATTGATCAGCTTGGATGAGAGCCCGTCAGTTTAAATATATGGTAAATTATAGGAGAATACTTGATTTGGAATTCCAAATGCCCACAGTAATTCTTGGTATGGAACCTTGCTTTTCAGGAAACAGTGTCATTTTCTTCATGCTGTTTGGAAGGTAACAGCAGCTGGTAAATTCTGAGTTTCTTTCCCCTGAGCCATCCCAAATTTGTTTAGGTTGACTCTGCCAAAATAACAGAGACTGGCAGCTTCACTTGATTATAGACGTTGTGTATGAAATGTTATTCTCTGCTTTACCTAACCCCATGATCATGATGAGTACTAAATGAGGTAATGTATGTGCACCTACTTTGCAATCTGGAAAGCTTCACAAAAGTAATTATAATAATAACAACATAGCTTCCTCAGGAAGAAGAGTCACCATTATGAGATGAAGATAATGTTAGGCCTTAATTTGAAAGTCAATTTCAGCAAGGTAAAGAGGATACAGGATAGTTAAGGTTGATTTCTTGGGGGAACTGTCCCAAGTATTATAAGCTTCAACATTTCAGAAAATCTCAGCACTTAAGGCTTTCCTTGATGGGATTCTGAGGCAGAAGCAACTTTCCACCAACTTCTTGAAACTATCACAGCAGATGGTCTTTCTCCATAAGCATAACCCTAACGGATAAAATTAAACAAGAAAAGGGATTTCAACTCAACACTTATTGAACACCAGACACTATTCTAGGTACTAATATATGAAGATATAATCCTTGCAATTATACCTTCAAAGATTGTAAGGAAGCCGTGAGTGGCATTTTAAACGATACTTTGAAGAATGAATGGGTTTTCATTCAACAGGTGGAGTGGAGAGGACAGGAGGAAAGGGTGTTTCAGGAAGAAAGAATGGCATGGGCTAAGCCATGAAAGTAAAAAGGAATGGGGTTGGTTTGGAAACCCAAATATAAGGAGGCAAAGCCCTCGTAGCAGTCTGAGGACAGAATTAACTCTTAGGCTAAGCAATATTGCTTTTCTACCAGATACTAGTCTCAAAGACCATCTTGCATTTCTCCTTCCTTCAGCATAGAAAGTCTGCTGTACATTCTTTACCAACAAATTTGACCTCCCTTACAACAACCTTTTCTGGTTTTAATTAGATCATGGGGGGTCTTTATTCCATTACAAACCAGGCAGAGAATAGAAAGCTGAAAAACATTTCCAGACAAGAATCTGCTGGTGGAGTAGGGCCATTTTCATAAGTCCTGGTTCCAGCTCTGTTTGCATGAGCCTTACTGCCAGGAAACCTAAGTCTACCCATCATGACCCTGGTGGCCACTGCAGGGTCTCATGTTGACTGCCTGGGACTATAGGAAGAACACTGGGCCCTGGAAAATTGTGTAGGAGGAGAAAGAACAGGAGGCTTTCAATATCCTCAGACTTTTCCCTGGGTTGCTGACAGGGGAATTCATGGCCAGGAGTACTGGCGAAATGGGTAGGCCAAAGGCAGAGGATAAGAGTGGCCACCTCGGGGATTCCAAGATGGTGGAGTGGAGGTTACCTCCTGGATTTGTGCTCCCAGGGAGGAAGGCATGGATCTCGACCTGCCACAACGCTAGAGGATTGCTCCCCTGCAGGAACAGCGGTGTGAACCCACGGAGAATCACCGTGGGACACAGAGAACAAGAAAAAACAGAGGCGAGTGGGAGTCAGACAGAGATAATTTGGAGAGTGCGGGACGGAAAACAGACAGCGGAGTGCGGGACGGCTGTAGCCGCCTCACCGATGAGTGAGGCGGGTTCAGCCCCACAGCAGAGCGGCTTGATCTCCCCACTGACCTCCACACTCACTCAATCAGGGATCTGACTGAAATTGGTGCAGAATCACCGCGGGAGACGCGGAGCTCCGAGGACAGGTGACATAAGAGAGAAGGAGCTTAGACTCTGGCGGGTTTCCGCGGCGACCTAACACTTAAAGGAACAGGCTCGGACCTGCGTGGAGGCGAGGGGCCTCGAGCGTGAAATATTGAGGCGGGATTTTTTGCTCTTTTTTTTCTTCTTCAGCGGCTCCCGGGCCGGGGAGCTGCTGTGGGCTCTGGCGCCTGCCGAGCTCTGAATATTCTTCCCCAGCGCCCGCGATCGGCGGGCACGCGGTCGCCATAGCCGCCGCGGATCCATAGGGGGCCGCACGGATCCTCGCGTAGCTCCCTGTTTTATAGCCCGCGACCCAACGCCAAGAGCCATGGCTCTGTGTGAACCCTGTGGACAGGAGACATCAGCGGGAAAGAGCTAAGACTCTTGGTCGCGGAATAACGTTTTTGGTTTTTTTTTCTCTTTCTTTTGTTCTTTCTTTCTTTTTCTTTCTCTTTTCTTTCTTGTTTTCTCTTTTTCTTTTTATTCGTATTGTTTTTTTAAAATATTATTATTATTTTTTATTATTATTATAGTGGTTTTTTGTTTGCTTGTTTGTTTTGTGTTTTTTTTTTTCTTCTTTCTTTTCTTTCTCTTTCTTTCTTTTCTCCTTTTCGGTGGCTCTCCAGCCCAGGAGCTACTGTATACTCCTGAGTGCTCCAGACCCCCAGCTCTGATTTCTATCGGACCCTGAAAATTGCCCCCCAGTGCCGGTGATCTGTAGGTGGGCAGCAGCAATTGTGCGGGCCAAGGTCTAACTGCTACAGAGCCATAGGGTGCCAGGCGGCTCCCCAGGAGGCTCCATCCCCTGGTCCGTGGACCCTCTCCAGGTCCCCTTCCCAGGTGTGAACACTGAGTGCTTCCCCAGATGCAAGAGTGTGGAGCCTGGACCTTGGGAACACTGGGACAGGGTAGACATTTGCCCGTGGGAGCTGCAGCAACTGGGGCACTGAGTGAGCGAGGGTACTGCCTCCTCCCCCTAGCCAGTGTCTTTCCTGTGGAAAGAGACAGAAACCACACATCCAGAGGAAGAACCAAAAGACAGGGGAAAAAAGAAAAAGAGAGGGAGAGGCTTTCTGCTTGCAAATAGTGTGAATCCTGCCTACTAACTGACAGTCCACAACACAGTGATTTAACTTGCCAAACTGGTCCCAGGTCAAGCCAACCCTCTGGGGTGGACCCATCAGAAGCAGTCCCCCAACTGAGATAGAAAAAAACTCTAAACAACACACAACAGTCTCCCCCTCTAGACAAAGGAAGCAACATACCTAGATTGTTTCACAGCCTAAGAACAGAGTACAAGGCATGCTGTTAACCAGACTAAAGCTGTGAGAAAAGATCTAACGATAGAGCCAGATGGGAAGGGCTCAGCAGAAAAATATGGGGAGCACAAAAAACCAAACAGAAACCTCGCCCCCAAAGAGAAATACCAGCTCTCATCCAATTGGCACAAACCAGATTCAGTATACCAACATGTTAACAGAAGAATTTCAGTCTTGGATTATAAATAAGCTGAATAATATACAAGAAAAAATAGATAACCAACACAAAGAAACCACAAAAAAAATCGAGGATTTGGAAGAAAAATTCACTAAGGAAATGGAAATATTGAAGAAAAACCAAACTGAACTCCTAGAAATGAAGGATTTATTCAGGGAGCTACAAAATACAGTGGAAAGTCTCAAGAACAGAGTAGATCAAACAGAAGACAGAATCTCAGAGATTGAAGATAACTCTTTCCAATTAAATAAGACAGTCACAGAGATAGAGCAAAGAAATAAGAAAAAAGATCAGAGTCTTCAAGAAATGTGGGATTATGTGAAGAAGCCTAACATGAGAGTTATCGGCATCCCTGAGGGTGAAGAAGATAATAAGCAAGGGCTGGATAAACTATTTGAAGACATAATAGAAGAAAATTTCCCAGGCCTTGCTAAAACTCTAGATATACAGGTTCAAGAAGCTCAAAGAACCCCTAGTAGATTCATAGCAAATAGGAAAACACCATGCCATGTAGTCATCAGACTGACCAAAATATCCACTAAAGAGACCCTTCTTCGAGCTGTAAGGAGAAAGAAACAAGTAACATACAAAGGAAGGCCCATTAGAATTACGCCAGATTTCTCAACTGAAACTTTACAAGCAAGAAGAAGTTGGGGCCCCATTCTCACTCTTCTGAAACAGAATAATGCCTAGCCTAGAATCTTGTACCCAGCTAAGCTAAGCTAAGCTTTCTATATGAAGGAGAAATTAAGACATTCTCAGATAAACAAGGACTGAGGGAATTCACCAAGACAAGACCACCCCTCCAAGAAATACTCAAAAGAGAGTTACACACGGATCATCACAACAAAGACCCATGAATGTAAAACCACCCAAGAGCTAAAGATCAAATTCCAGCCACCACAATGGCTCAAGAGAGAAAACATAGCAATGAAGTTCTACCCAATAAGATGAACAGAAATCTGTCCCACTTATCAGTTCTCTCACTAAATGTCAATGGCCTGAATTCCCCACTCAAGAGACATAGACTGGGCCAATGGATAAAAAAACACTGCCTTCAGGAAACTCACTTAACCGGCAAAGATGCATTTAGACTGAAAATAAAAGGATGGAAATTGATATTTCAAGCAAATGGTAGCCAAAAGAAAGCTGGTGTGGCAGTTTTAATTTCCAATAACTTAGTCTTTAAACCAACAAAAGTAATAAAAGACAAAGATGGTTACTACATACTGGTGAAAGGCACAATTCAACAAGAAGACATAACCATACTTAATATATATGCACCCAACCTAGGCGCACCCAGATTCATAAAGCAAACTCTACTTGATCTGAACCAAATGATAGACAACAATACTTTAATAGTTGGAGACTTTAACACCCCACTGACAGCACAGGACAGATCCTCCATGCAGAAAATAAGCAAAGAAATAGTAGACCTAAACAGAATGCTAGAACAAATGGGCCTGACTGACATCTACAGGACATTCTACCCGAAATCCACTGAATACACATTCTTCTCATCAGCTCACGGGACATTCTCTAAGATTGACCATATCCTAGGACATAAAGCATGTCTTAATAAATTTAAAAAAGTAGAAATCATACCATGCATCTTCTCAGATCACAGTGGAATAAAAGTAATAATGAACCCTAACAGGAACTCTCATTCCTACTCAAAGTCATGGAAGCTAAACAACCTTCTCCTGAATAACAATTTTGTAAAGGAAGAAATCAAGTCAGAAATCAAAACATTCTTTGAATTAAATGACAAAGGGGACACAACTTATTAAAATCTATGGGATGCAGCTAAAGCAGTCCTGAGAGGAAAATTCATTTCCATAAATGCCTATTTCAAAAAGACAGTAAACTTACAAATAGACAACTTAATGAATAGACTCAAAGAGCTGGAGAAAGAAGAACAGACTGACCCCAAACCCAGCAGAAGGCGAGAAATTACGAAGATCAAATCAGAATTAAATGAAAAGGACAACAAAAATACTATAAGGGAAATTAATAAAACAAAAAGTTGGTTCTTTGAAAAGATAAATAAAATAGACACACCACTGGCGAGACTAACCAAGAGCAGAAAAGAAAAATCTCTAATAACTTCCATCAGGAACATGAAAGGAGAAATCACAACCGATGCCACAGAGATACATGACATCATCTATGAATTTTACAAAAATCTTTATGCACACAAATTGGAAAATGAGGAGGAAATGGACAAATTTTTAGAAACACACAGCCTTCCCAAGCTCAATCAGGAAGAAATAGAATTCGTGAATAGACCAATATCAAGAACTGAAATTGAAACAGCAATAAAAAACCTTCCCAAAAAGAAAAGCCCTGGTCCAGATGGGTTCACACCTGAATTTTACCATACATGCAAAGATGAACTGGTGCCCATCCTACATAAACTATTCTTCAATATCGAGAAGGATGGAATTCTCCACAACACATTTTACCAAGCCAATATAACATTGATCCCAAAACCAGGAAAGGATGCAACAAAAAAAGAAAACTACAGACCACTTTCTCTCATGAACATAGATGCAAAAATTCTCAATAAAATCCTAGCAAATCGTATCCAAGTGCTTATTAAAAAAATAATTCATCACAACCAAGTAGGCTTCATCCCAAAGATGCAGGGGTGGTTCAACATATGAAAATCTATAAATGTAATTAACCACATAAATAGAAGCAAAAATAAAGACCATATGATCCTTTCAATAGATGCAGAAAAAGCATTTGACAAAATTCAACACCCTTTTATGATAAGAACACTTAACAAAATAGGCATAAATGGGACCTACCTAAAAATGATACAAGCCATATATGACAAACCCACAGCCAACATCATACTGAACGGGGAAAAATTGAAAGCATTCCCACTCAGAACTGGAACCAGACAAGGCTGCCCACTGTCCCCATTACTTTTCAACATAGTACTGGAAGTCCTTGCGAGAGCTATCAGGCAAGAGAGCAGAATCAAGGGTGTCCAAATAGGGACAGAAGAGATCAAACTCTCACTCTTCGCTGATGACATGATGTTATATCTGGAAAACCCCAAGGACTCAACCAAGAGACTCCTGGAATTAATTAATGAATTCAGTAAAGTCTCAGGTTACAAAATCAATACACACAAATCAGAGGCATTCATATATGCCAATAACATTCAATCGGAGAACCAAATTAAGGACTCAATACCTTTCAAAATAGCAACAAAGAAAATAAAATATCTAGGAATATATTTAACTAAAGAGGTAAAGGACCTCTATAAAGAGAACTATGAAACGCTAAGGAAGGAAATTGCAGAACACGTAAATAGGTGGAAATCCATACCATGCTCATGGATTGGAAGAATTAACATTGTTAAAATGTCTATACTACCCAAAGTAATCTATAGATTCAATGCAATTCCTATTAAATTACCAACATCATTTTTCACAGATTCAGAAAAAATAATTATACACTTGGTATGGAATCAGAGAAGACCCTGTATAGCAAAAGCAATTTTAAGCAATGAAAACAAAATGGGAGGTATTGATTTGCCTTACTTCAAACTATACTACAAAGCTGTGGTTCTTAAAACTGCCTGGTATTGGCACAAGGGCAGGGACACAGACTAGTGGAACAGAACAGAAAACCCAAATATAAAACCATCCTCATATAGCCATCCAATCTTTGACAAAATAGACAGAAACATACTCTGTGGACAAGAATCCCTATTCAATAAATGGTGCTGGGAAAACTGGATAGCCACATGTAGAAGACTAAAACAGGACCCACAGATTTCACCTCTCACAAAAATCAAATCACGGTGGATAACAGATTTAAACCTTAGATGGGAAACGATTAGAATTCTAGAAGAAAATGTAGGAAAGACTCTTACAGACATTGGTCTAGGCAAAGAATTTATGAACAAAACCCCTAAGGCAATCACAGCAACAACAAAAATAAATGAATGGGACCTGATTAAATTAAAAAGCTTCTGCACAGCCAAAGAAACAGTCACGAAAATAAACAGACAGCCTACAGAATGGGAAAAAATTTTCGCACACTACACATCAGATAAAAGACTGATAACAAGAATCTATTTAAAATTCAGGAAAATCAGCAAGAAAAAATCAAACAATCCTATCAAAAAGTGGGCAAATGACATGAATAGAAATTTTTCAAAAGAAGATATAAGAATGGCTAAAAAACGTATGAAAAAATGCTCAACATCCCTAATCATCAGGGAAATGCAAATCAAAACCACAATGAGATACCACTTAACTCCGGTGAGAATGGCCTTTATCAAAAAATCCCAAAACAACACATGTTGGCGTGGATGTGGAGAGACAGGAACACTCATACACTGCTGGTGGGAATGCAAACTAGTGCAACCCCTGTGGAAAGCAATATGGAGATACCTTAAACAGATTCAAGTAGATCTACCATTTGATCCAGCAATCCCATTATTGGGCATATACCCAGAAGAACAAAAGTCATTCTATAACAAAGACACCTGTACCCGAATGTTTATAGCAGCACAATTCACAATCGCAAAGATGTGGAAACAACCCAAGTGCCCATCAATCCACGAATGGATTAGTAAACTGTGGTATATGTATACCATGGAGTACTACTCAGCTATAAGAAATAATGATGATACGACATCTCTTTGGTTCTCCTGGAGAGAATTGGAACCCATAATATTAAGTGAAGTATCCAAAGAATGGAAAACCAAGCATCACATGTACTCACCAGAAAACTGGTTTCCCTGATCATCACCTAAAAGCACATCGGGGAAGGATACCAATTGGATATCAGACTGAGATGGGGGGTGGGAGGAGGGGATGGGTGTATGCCTACATGATGAGTGCGTTGCACACCCTCTGGGGAATGGTCATGCTTGAAGGTGCTGACTCGGGGAGGTGCAGGGGGGAGGGGATGGAGGTATGACTACATGGTGAGTGCCAGGCGCACTGTCTGGAGAATGGACATGCTTGGGACTCTGACTCAGGGGGATGGGTGGGACATGGACAATGTATATAACCTGAACTTATGTACCCCCATGATGAGCTGAAATAAAAAAAAAAAAAAAAGAGTGGCCACCTCAATAGTTATTTTTCCTGTAATCTTTTGTCAATGGGCCTTTTCTTGATCCTGAAGCAGAGCTCAGGACAGAATGCCTTCCTGATGGCCCAAAGGTGACAAATGGTTGAGATCTTAGGGACAGTCACTTCTGCTCTTGGGAGAATTGTATAATAATATAATTTATTACCAATTTAATAACAATAATATGTTTATCATGGCTAGAATTTGTAAAACACTTTGTATGGGTCAGGCTCTATGTTAGTCATATCTCGTATGTTATCTCATTTAATCCTTCCAGTATCTCCATGTGGTAAATGCTATTAATAGTAGTATTACTATTATTATTAACTTTATCAACAGATGTGGAAACTGAGTGTGGCCTAGACTGTAATTGTCATTGAAGATTCCATTTGTTTCTCTACATTTCACAGCTCAACTCTTGTTAGGTGAGGCCATGTGACTAGTTCCGGCCAACGGGCTCCGAGAAGAAGTGAAGCATGGTGGTTCTGAATCACGGCAGTGAAAAGCCCATATGCACATCTCCCCCAGTGATTAAGGAGGGTAGGAATGCCACAGAAGCTATTAGATGGTGGAACCTCCATCAAGCTGGGTCCCTGAGTGACTTTAGGGAGCAGAGCCTTCTCTCAGACCTGGGAGAGATATATATACCAGGACCAAGAGATTAATCTTTATTGGGTTAAGCCACTGAGATTTCAGTGTTAATTTATTACTGATACATAACCTAGCCTATCCAAACAATATACTGAGGCCTTAAGAAGTTTAGTAACGGCCGGGCGCGGTGGCTCACGCCTGTAATCCTAGCTCTGGGAGGCCGAGGCGGGTGGATCGCTCGAGGTCAGGAGTTCGAGACCAGCCTGAGCAAGAGTGAGACCCCGTCTCTACTAAAAATAGAAAGAAATTATCTGGCCAACTAAAAATATATATACAAAAAAATTAGCCGGGCATGGTGGCTCATGCCTGTAGTCCCAGCTACTCAGGAGGCTGAGGCAGTAGGATCGCTTAAGCCCAGGAGTCTGAGGTTGCTGTGAGCTAGGCTGATGCCACGGCACTCACTCTAGCCCGGGCAACAAAGTGAGACTCTGTCTCAAAAAAAAAAAAAAAAAAAAAAAAAAGAAGTTTAGTAACTTTAGAATGAGTTGAGTGATTGAGCTGGAACTAGAGCCAAAATTTCCTAGTTCTTTTTACTATACAAATTCAAGTCTATGATAAGGGCCATAGTTTCTATTGCACCAACCACTATAGCACATGAAACTGAATTCAAAATCCTATCCATGAAAGACCCAACATATGTGGGATGCCCCTTAAAGACAGCTAATAGATTAGCTCTGATAGGGCAGGCTGGTTAGAGGCAGATGTGTAGACTGAATTTCCAGGCAGACCCACCATGTGACAAAACTTAAATGTCACTAAAACCAGAGTATAAGCAGAATGGTCACCAAATAGCCTCAGAAGGGAACAGGAATTTACTATGGTCCAGACCCAGAGACTTGTCCAGTTTGGTCAGCAAACCCAAAGCAGACTCATTGCTCTGGGTCCAATTTGGAGTGTCCAGCCCACAGAAGACTTAAGAAGACTTATACCAAAGATCCAATTTATTAATTTGTAATAAGAAATATGCCATTCCCAGGGCCCACAATGATTTTGTTGGCCTGACTAATTAGCACAGTCTCACCATTGACACAATTGATCCCTAGTTCAGTCTTGAAACAAATTCTTGACCTGGCTTCTGTGACATCTCACTTTTAATCTCTTTGAAATTTGTTTGTTTTTCCTACCTCACTAGAAGCTTGTTCTCAGATTCCTTTGTTGATTCTTCTTCATCTCCCAACCCTTAATATCAGAGGCCTCAAGGTTCAATCCGTGAACTTCCCTTTTCTATCTTTGCATTCCTGTGGTAATTTCTTCCCGTCTCCTGACTCTAAATACCATCTACATAGTGATGACTCTTAACTTTATGTCTCCATCCATCTGTGACTTCTCTTTTAAACTTCTAGCTGCCTGTTTCATATCTCCACTGGGATGTCTAATAGAATCTCAAATTGAATGTGTCTGGAGCTGACTTACTGTTCTTCACCCACAAGCAAGCTCCTCCTGCAGCTTCACCATAGTTGTTAGTGGAACTTCACATCGTAGTTAGTGGTAAATTACTCAGACCCACAACCTTGGAATCACCCTTGACTCACAAGTTTCTCTCACACACACCATTCATACCCTCCAACAAGGTTCTCTCACATACATACCCTTCAAACGCTCCTGCTGCTCTATTTTCAAAATATGGCCAGAATTTAACCACTTTTTACCACCTTAATTGCTACTACCCAAGTTCAAGTCACCAGCCTCTCTTTCCCTAGACCATTGCAATAGCCTCCCAACTGCTGTCCCTTTCCCTGAGCACACTCCCTTCCCCCAAACTCTTCCCAATGCAGTAGTTGGAGGAGGGATCGTGTTAAAACCTTGGGCAGATCACATCAGCCCTCTGTTCAAACCTTCCCAATGGCTTCCCGTCTCACTCAGAGTAAACAACACTCATTAGAATGGCCTATAAGGTCCCAGGCAACCTCACTCCCCCACCCGCCTTACCTCTCATCACATTTCCTACTTCCTTCCCCCTGGCTCACTCCACTGTCACTCTGGCCTCCTTGCTAGGCCTGGAACAAGCCAAGCCCATACTACTTCAAGAATATTCTACCAGCTGCTTCTTTCACTTGGAACGGTCTTCCCCAGATAGTTGCATGGATCGTGCTTTCACCTTCTTCAAGTCTGCGTTTAAATGGACTTTCTTGAAGAGGCTTTGCCTGACCACCCTAACAAAAATTGAAACACTCCCAGCACTTCCTATCCCTCTCCTCTGCCTTATTTTCCTCCATAGCCACAATTAAAGTACTATGTATCGCGTGTGTGTGTGTGTGTATCTTAACTAGAATAAATGTAGACTTCATGAGGACTAGGGGTTTTGTCTCACTAATTCACTTCTGTATCTCCAAGACCTAGATTTTAAAAACTCTGAAGCACAGTAGATATTTGGGATTTATTTTGGATGAATGAATGATTATCCTACAGCATATACATACAGCCAAACTGTGTTCAGAATTTTGCCTGGTGAGCATGGATTTGAGCACCTCCTGACTCAGGTCTGGGTAAGCCTCACTGGTTGGTCCAAGAAGAGAACACATGACCAAGCAGAACCAATCAGATGCTTTCCCTGGGAGTACTATATGGGAGTGGGGTAGGGGTCACCCTCTGTCTGCTAAAGGATATAAATCTGAAGCTAAAAGTCAGTAGTCATATTCCCAGCACACAGGAGAATCCTGTCAGCAGACTCAAACAAATCAGATAGAAAAGAGGAAAAAAGAAAGGCAGTGACCCAGTGGCATTAAATTCTGGTTCTAGTTTATGAGGTCCTGGTTCCTACAATAATTCCTTCCATTCTTCTTTACTGCAGTATCCTTTTTAAATAAGTAGTTACCCAATATGTTCTCTTTTCCTTAAGCTAACTTAAGCTGAGTTTTCATCATTTGCAACCAAGAGCCCTGACTGATTTGAAACCCTGTAATAGCTATTAAATCAACTCATCTTTTCATTCTGGCCCAATCACCATCTTCAGCTGTCAACTCCCGAATGCTTTAAAACTGCATAGAGAAAGTGCTGTCACGAAGGGGACTTGGAGGAGGAAGGAAAACGAGCCTGAAGAAAATGAATGGACCACTGGGATAAGGAAACAGACAGGATGAAAAATTACCTCTCAGACAAAAGAGAGAGGAGACAGATAAATGGCAGCCAAGAAAGTAAATGAAAGGATAAGAAAGATGACATAGAATACGAAGAACAGTATTACTTCAAACACTCGCAGGAGTAAGAGCTCAGAACAATGGCTTCGGGGTTGTCAGTGGTTGTTTACTGGAAAAAAAAAATACTTAGGATGGTCATAAAAAAGAAAAAAAGGAGGGAAAGAGCAATGAGGAAGCCACCACCCTGCACATTAAAATGAAAAATGGGTTGTGAAGAGAATTACTTCTTGATAGAAGCACAGCCCTGTTACTTTAAATTTTTGGTATTCTATCAAAAATCCATTAAAATGATACAGGCTTCTCCTCCCATACAGAAGCTATATTATATACAGCTTTCCCAAAGGATCACATTGTAAGTGTAATCTAGGGTAATTGTGTTCCAGCAGTCTGTTCCTTTTGGCATATAACTAAATTCCTTTTCAGCTGCCTATCTTGTTTTCTAACACCACCTTAAATTTTTTCCTCTCCAACATTTATATTTGTTTGACATCTCCCTAATCTCAGTACCCTCACATACATCCACCAACCAGGAACACCCCAAACTTTTATTTTCAAACACACCACCCTTGCTTCTACCCAGAAACCATTTCTAAAAGGATGCACATATAATGTAAGTACTCCACTCAACCATTTTCAGTAATTGTACTAATATCTATGTGGTTCGTCTGCAGTGTTTTAATTGGAGATGAAAGGGCCTTTGAGAGACTATGGGGAACATGCCTTACGGTAGTTGTCAATGATCTTTGACCCACTGTAAGTACAGAATCTCTGCTTATACTACTGGATTTATCTGAGCATGCAATAAAATCATATATGTGAAAATGTTTGAAAAGTAATTTCAAAAGTTAATCATAATTTTAATTATATTTGTGTATTTCCTGTCTTAATTTGTTCACTCATTTCATTCAAACTATAGTTTGTTTCCAGATTATATGGAAGTGTGTGTTGACCCACTAGATTTATGGCACAATGGTCCTTAAGAGATAAATCCTGACCTTGTGTCCAGCACAGCTGCCTCCCTGTGGCTGTTTCTGGCAGGTGCCCCAGCACCCATGTCCCCATAGTCCTACCCTTCCCACCCTTCAGAAAACCTGGCCTGGACAGGATATCTGTTGAATAAAATAGATTAATATTAAGAAAGAAAATGTTATGGGAGCCAGAGTTAGAATGAGGGCCAACTTAGGGCCCAAAGGAGAGACGGAACAAAGTCCTGAAAAACAGAATGGTCCCATGGGTTTGAGAATTAGAAAATGAGATTCAAATCCCAACTCTAACAGGTACATGCTCTATGACCTGAGAGCTCTACCTAACAAATAGTAAACAAAGTTACTTTATTTTCAGAGCTCCAATTCCAACTCCTCGTATGTATTATAAATGTGGAATTACTTACTGCAGATCGTTGTTGTAAAGACTAAATAAAACAATGTATAAAAAGTGAACAGGAGAGTCCCTGATATACAATTAGTGCTCAATAAAAGCTATCTACAATGACTCCTATCAATATTATTATCCTAAAAAGGCTGAAAGAAAACATCTTTGATTCCCCTAAATACTTGGTCCAGACAGTAGGGTATTTGACATTATAACAAATTTGTCTTTGTCTTCGGAGTAAGAAAAGTGGTAGCAAGTAAATTACAAAGAAGTCCCAATTTTTCATTTTTGTCTTGGGACAAATATATATATCAAATATATATATTAAAATCTCCAAATATATACATATGTGTGTGTATATACATAGAGAGAAAATTTCCAATCTAGACTATCATCTGTTTTTTTAAAAAAAATTCTCAGAGAAAAAAGTCAGTTCTATGAAATTAAGTACGTATTGGAATAATGATGTCTAGGACTTAGGAAACCAATGTTCAAGCTCTGATTTTTATCTTTGACTATCTCTTCGTACTTTTGTTTTTCAGATGAAGAAGCTAGAGACAGGAAAGGGAAGTAACTTCTCAAAAATGCTAACTGAGTTCTAGGTCCCTGTCTTAGGCGGCTTTGTACTGCTATAAGAGAAAACCATAGGTGAGGTAATTTATAAAAAGCAAAAATTTATTTCTCACAGTTTTGGAGTCTGGGAAGGCCAAGATCAAGGAAGGCACGAGCAGGTTCAGTCTCTGGTTTCCAGAAGGCGCCTTGTTGCTGTGTCCTCACATGGCAGAAGGCAGAGGGGTTGCAAAGTCACTCCCACAGGCCCTTTTATACTCAGCATTAGTCTATTCACGAGAGCGGAGCCCTCACGACCAAAACTCCTCCCATTAGGCCCCTCCCAGCACTACTGCATTGAGGATTAAGCTTCCCACACGTGAATTTTGGAGGACACATTCAAACCACAGCAGTTCCTGTCAGTGTAAATGAGGACATGGTTGTGTGAATTAGCTACGGGGTGGCAATCAGCACTGATGTGATCTCCTGATGTCTTTTTGTTGGTCACCTGATAAGGCCAAACCAGTGAATCAACTGATGTTCCATGTATTATAAGCTCCAGCTGGGCTGTTCCCACCTGACTGCCCTCAGCTGCCCGTCAATTCCTGCTTTACCTGCGTTTCCTAGCACAGGGTTGTTGAAGGAGCCTCGGGGGGAAGTGGGGTCTGCTTTCCATAAGAGGGCATTCTAAAGAAAGGGTTAAATCAGTGATTCCGATCAGTGATTTCCTGATCAGAACAATCTAGGGGGTTATAAAATTACAGATTCCTAGGGCCCACCCCTAAAGATTCTGACTCAGTGGGTCTATGGTACAGCCCAAAGAGGTGTATTTTTTGAAAGCTTTCCAAATGATTACAGTGAACATCCACATTTGGAAACAATTGTCTCTACAAGGAATCACATACTCAGCTGCCTACAGGGCCCAGGCAAATCAGGCTAAAAATATACATAAATTTTTCTAGGTCTGTATTTCATTTTCCCACTTTTGAGACAGAAGTGAGTTCCAAAACTGTTTTCTTTTCCTCTTTTAAGTCCACTATAAGAAAAACAACCACATGAAGATCATAATAAGTGATAACTGACAGTCTTAATGTTGGGACAATAGGGAGTGGTGGGGACTGCGGCATCTGGAAAATTCACACTCCATCTAGAAGGAGCACCACTACTCACCTCTAGCTAATGGATGCCTCACAGTAATGTACGCCCTGAAGAGTCAGACCTTTTAACTCATCTGAAGGGAAAAAAGATCAGGAATCTGGATTTCAATATGAAATTTTCAAATTTTTAAATGTTGGGAACTCATATGAATTCTTTAAAAACATTGTTTGAAAGAAACAAAAGCTCTGTGCAGAACACAAACAGCAGACAAGCCAACAGACTGAGCTGTCTCATGGGTGTCAAGCACACTAACCTCTTCCTAGAGCAGGAAGTACAGGGCCTTGGAACAAGCATTGCTTCTGCAGGCAGGAGTCCTCGGTTAGCTCCCAGTTCTAGCGCATTATAGAGCTAGCCTTGAACCTTTCTGGGCTCAGATATCTTATTTGTCAAATAGGAGCAAGAAAACTTGATGTACACAATTGCTCTAGAGGATTAAACGAAATCATAACTAAGAAAGCACTTCATAAACTGTAAAATGTTAATTCTCATTCCTACAGTTAAACCAGAAAATGGAGATGCGTGCAGTAAAATGTTCTCAGTTAACAGAGACTGAAAAGTTTTGTCTTTGAGTTAATCTTAGAAAAAGAGAGTTCTGGGTCAGCGAGTTTTATGGTCAAAGAATGACAAGATCAGAGACTTCAATTCCACATGGCCTTTGCTTTTGGCTTGATGTTGTTTCTGTTCTCTTTTTGTCAAATAGTGAAAGCTGCTAGCTTGTCTCAGCATGGGCTTGCAAGGCTTAGATGCTGAAATCCTCCAGTCTCTTGGCATCATCACTGCCACAGCTGGAGGGAGTAGGGACAGAGAAGGAGTATTGGGAGGGCAGAGGCAGCGTTAGAGGCGAGTGAGATGACACAGATCCTGTGGCCTGAATGTACCGGATTCCAAGACGGAGAAGGGAATTGGTGCTGATTAAATGAAAGGAGGCCCCAAGCTCAGAATGTCAGATATAAAGCTCTTTCATTGATGTGGAAAGTCATCTTGGCACCAGCTCACAAGGAAAGAAGAAAGGCAAATCTGTCATCAGCTAAGCCTTGCAGAGAAGTTTCGGCCCCCAGAACCTGGTGAGCCCTGCTCCTGGTGGAAGCTATTACAGCCGGCGGAGAAACTGCTGGGCTCCTGCAGTTTTCTGAGCCTGCAATGAGTGCAGGAGGTCACATTCTCTCAGAGTTAGGTTACATCCTCAAATCTTCCAGCTGGGGAGAAGCTGGAAATGAAAAGCTAGGAACTGCCTCATTGCTACCTCTTCTCTTTTTGAGGTGACTCCAGCCAGGAATTATACAAAGTCTAACTAAAACAGGGGCTCATAGCCTATCTTATCTGTCAAAGCCTATTTTTGTCAGAATAATGTTTCTACATGCACAAAATAAAATATATTGATTACAGAGAAAATTATCCTGTAATGTAATTACCAAAATATTTTTACAACATATTTGTGAGTTATAATAGTGCTTCTTATTAATTAAATAGTAAGACCTAGAACTAAGTGTAAAACTACCATAATTTTTAGCCATGAGTAGTAATGAACATAAACAATATTTTCACATATCTGAAATAACCATACTGTGATATAAAAAATGTATGTGGTTCCTTATTGCTGACAAAGTCACAGGTATTACTAAACTCTTAGGGTTTATTGCCTACATGTACAATTGAAGGAAAATTACATTTCAATTAGAAGTTGGTAAAGATATAATCTTTTTGCTTTCAAATTCAGACAGCCCTTAGGAGTTTGTAGACCTCAAATTAAAAATCTCTATTATAAATTGAGAGAAACTAATTCAGTTGATTCTACCCTTCCACCCCTCAAGGCCTACCACTTCCCTTTCCCCTTTTGCTCCACATCTGGAAAAGCTGATACAAAAGCCTACACATGCCATCCATTGGCTCCAGCAGGCAAGAACATAAGCCCTGGCCCCCACACAGGAACCCTCATCCCAGCCCCAGACCCTAACCACCATAAAACCCCAAGCCAATCTTCTTTCCTTGCTCTCTCACACCATTTTTGGACCAGCTTGAGAGCCAGCCCTGCTCTCCCCAGAACACCTCATTATTTGAGTAACAAACATTCTCATATCCTCTTGGTGCATGCGCAGTGTCATCAGTTTTAACATATAAATTAAATCTGGGGGCAAGGGTGGGAAGAGTCCATCCCATCCACACAGAGTGAGTATAGCAATCATGTTCAAGATGGTATCCAGCCACGGTTATCTTTGACTCACTACTTGCAGGAAAATAAATATTACTGCTAGCATAGGATGGGGAATACACACAGTGTGAGAATGGTAGGCAGCCTCTAAGGTGGTCCTCAAAGATTCTCACCTCCTGAAACCCATGCCTTTCCCTTTACCTCAATGTGGGCTGGACCTACGGCTTGCTTCTGATGAATAATAAGTATATGGTAACAGTGATGGGATGCCACTACTGAGATTAGGTAACACAAATATTCTGACTTCCTTTTGCTTGCCTTCACTTGCTCACTCTCAGGAAAGCCAGCTACCATGTTGTGAGCTTCCCGATGGCAAGGCCCATCTTGGAAGTTGATCTTCCTCCAGTAGAGTTTTCAGAGGGGATTGCAGCCCCAGCCAAAACCCTTATTGCAGCCTTGTGAGAAACCCTGAGCCAAGGTACCACCTAATCTGCTCCCAAACTCCTGACACAGAAACTGTGAGATAATAAATTTATTTGTTTGTTTTAACGCACTGAGTCTGGGGGTAATTTGGTTACTCAGCAATAGATAACTAAAAGGAGTGAGTTCCTCAGTAGGAGGATTCCTAAAGAATGAAAATAATTATCAGTGAGAGAAGAAAAAGGAAAAGATTAGCGCCTTGGAGAATACTGGGAAGAGAAAGAAGGGAGCATAAGCTAGTTTCAAGGAATAAACTGGAAGCGAGTGTCACATTGACTAGACCAGTGTAGCCAGAGATCCAAGTGAAGCAGATGATTGCCGCCAGTAACCAGGAATCGCACGTGTCCTCTCAGTCTGAGAAAGCTGGTGACCCCATCACCTTGGAAGGAAAGCTACCGCTTTCCCTATCCCTTTTGTCTATGACATGAATCTTTGGTTGATCCTGTGGGAACATTAAGACATAAAGCAATTGCTTTGTTCCTGTAAATGTGGAGTCAATGAAAACAGCTTAAGCCAGTGCTCCTTCATCAGGAGCTTTTTTTTACTAACAGTTTCAGAGAGAGCAATTTCACACTAATTACAGCCCAGTCTTGATTTCCTGTCATTGTTACTGATTGCATACAAGAAATTTGTCTTCAATGAGATGAAGTTCAGTCCTCCATACCCTGTTTCAGTAGGAGAAAATCATCATTTTATCTGACATCATTTTTTTTAAATCAGAATTTTCTTCAACATCATCAGTAGAGAGCTTCACCCTGCTATTATCCTGAGATGAATGAGCAAGGGCATGCAATAGAAGCTCCTCAATTGCTCTTCACTTCAAATCTCTCTTCATAATTGTCAGTCATCACCTCCCTGTGCCCTGTTTCAGAAGCAACAAGAGCTCTCCTTTTTTTGCAAGGTTGGTCCCTTTACTAGAGTTCTTAACCAAATTCCACTCTCCCTTCACTGAGCCATCAATCCCCTCCCCTCAGGTCTTCCTTTCCACTTGCTCCTTCCCCTCACTCAGCAAACCTTTCCACCCACAGATGTATTCCCCCTCCACGAATGCCCCTTCGAGCTACCATCCTACATTTTTCCTCCCCCCATCTGAATTACTTCTTGACTTCTCATTCACTCTTCAGCCTACAACAATTTGTCTTATATACCTACCATTCTACTAAATTGGGTTCAAGATCACCACTGCAAGCAGAATAGCAGAATGGATCTTAAGTAGCTGTCAGTTCTAATGAGCTCATAGATGTACCACAATTCAATCATTCTCCCATTGATGTCTTCACTGCCTACTATGTGCCAGGCAGGCACCGTTCTGTATTTATCAGTAGTCTATAGATTGGGCCAGGAAGTACAACTATACCAGAGAACAGCGGTAAACAAAGAAGACAGAAATCGCTGCTCTCTTGGAGTTTACATTCTAGTGTGAAAAGACAAACAAGAAAAAACAAACATAATCAAGCAAGTGTGAAGTATGTCAGCTACAAGAAGTGCTATGGCAAAAAATAAAGTAGGGAAGGGGGTTAGGCAGTGCAGTGGAAGGGAAGAAATATGAGGCAGGACTTTATAGAGAACCTCTAGGGTGCAATGGTTAGGGGAAAACATTCTGGAGCCAAAGGACCTAGGTTCTTATCCCATCTCTCCCATTTTCTAACTGTCCTTAGGCAAGTCATTTAACCTCTCGATGCCTTCATTTCCTCATCTGTAAAATAGGAAGAGTGTTAGAACCTACCACATAGAGCTGTTGTGAGGCTTAAATGAATTTAACACATGTAAAGTATTTAGAACCATGCCTAGATTCACAGGAAGAACCCAGTGAATGTTAGCTATGACTCTGCACAAGCCTGTATTTGAATCAAAACTACTAACTAACTCTGTCCTCTCCCTGGACAAATGATTTCACGCCCCAAAGCCTCAGTTTTCTCATGGGAAAGATGAATACAATTAATTTTAGTTCATGAGTTTCATGCAAAGGTAAAATCAAAAGATGTATATAAAGCACTTTGCAAAGCATTCAGCCCATAATAAGTACCTAATAAAACGGTAGCTTTAAAAGAAAAGACAAAGCAACACGTCTCCCTCAGTTCTATGAGTTTGTCTGCAACTTGGTGAGGATTTTGTGGGAAGCCTCCAAGTCACCTTCAGACTTGTGAGACAGCACCATGCATACATCAATGTACACAGAAATGAAATACGGGAACTACCCCTGAGTCTATGAGAACAAATGCATTTCTTCCTAAACCAATAATTTAGCAAACTTCTCATTTGCTTATAATCTCTTTAGTGACAAAAGACCATATTTTAAAAATATAGATATGGAGTTTTCTTTTTCTTTTTTTGAGATCTGTATTCAAGCCATGTCTGAGGATTTCAAAACACTGACTAATAGTGTATTGAGCTCTTGACATATGAGCTCTTGAAAAATTTCACATAAATTGGGTTTTGTAGATCATCTCAAAGGTACAAGAGAAGCTTTCAGTATAAAGAATCTTGGGGGCCAGGCACAGTGGCTCATGCCTGTAATCCTAGCACTCTGGGAGGCCAAGGCGGGCGGATTGTTTGAGCTCAGGAGTTTGAGACCAGCCTGAGCAAGAGCGAGACCCCTGTCTCTACTAAAAATAGAAAGAAATTATATGAACAGCTAAAATATATATAGAAAAATGAGCTGGGCATGGTGGTGCATGCCTATAGTCCCAGCTACTCGGGAGGCTGAGGCAGGAGAATTGCTTGAGCCCAGGAGTTTGAGGTTGCTGTGAGCTAGGCTGATGCCATGGCACTCTACTCAGAGCAACAGAGTGAGGGCAAAAAAAAAGAATCTTGGGAATGAATCCTTTAGAAAAGCAATGGATTATTGCTATGTTGACCCAGTTTATCTATTTTAACTGCTTTTAATGTGACATTTTTCAAATATCCAGCTGAGCTAAAGCAGCCCACCTGACTTGAGTCAAAGCCAGGTTTCACTCTCCAGGAGAGAATAACATTAGAGACTGGTGAGAGTGGTGGTGTCTCAGATAGTGGGCAAATGTGTTTGTTTTTAGTAGCAGATGCAAAGCTTAGGAAATTCAATTTCCATAACCTTGTGAAAGCTGTCTGTGGAAGGCATTTTTGGCTCAAATAGACCCTAAGAAATATGAGTCTGCTCTGAGATTATAAACAATGACGCTGGGATGGAGCAAAGTTCTCAGATTTCAGCACCCTGGCAACAACCTACATCGATAACTTACTCCTAAATTCCCCCTGAGTAGTCCAGCTTGCAATTGAAAAAGACAGGGGGATTAGTAATATTTCACATTTGTTTCAAAGGATGTGTGATCTTTGTGCATCAGAGAAAGCTTCACGAAAGATGGCATCGCGGTGGTGGGTACCATCAGCAGCACATACAGGAACCTGAGAGGCAGAATGAAAGATGAGGCCCGAGATCTACCAAGCTCCAGCAAGACATGAAGATAGTGATGTGGAAATAGATAAACTGAATACAAAGGCAATGTGTACTCAAAGTATATTCTCTTCCAAGTATATTCTCCTCCTTTTATGGCTCAGTTAAATACAGTTGAGGCAACTGTCATTTAAAATAATCTTTTCCAGATCGCAGTACTGCAATGTTTTGCAGCCTGCTAAATTAGGTCTTTTGTTTCAAGGCTTCTATAAGCAAGTCTAAATCCCTGAAAGGACCTCTATAGGGAGAATTACGAAACACTGAGGAAGGAAATTGCAGAACATGTAAATAGGTGGAAAACCATACCATGCTCATGGATCGGAAGAATCAACATTGTTAAAATGTCTATACTACCCAAAGTTATCTACAGATTCAATGCAATCCCTATTAAATTACCAACATCATTTTTCACAGATATAGAAAGAATAATTTTACGCTTTGTATGGAACCAGAGAAGACCCCATTTAGCAAAAGCAATTTTAAGCAACAAAAACAAAATGGGAGGTATTAATTTGCCAGACTTCAAACTATACTACAAAGCTGATTATTAAAACTGCTTGGTATTGGCACAAGTGCAGGGACACAGACCAGTGGAACAGAACAGAAAATCCAAATATAAAACCATCCTCATATAGCTATCTAATCTTTGACAAAGCAGACAAAAACATACTCTGGGGAAAAGATTCCTTATTTAATAAATGGTGCTGGGAAAACTGGATAGCCACATGTAGAAGACTAAAACAGGACCCACAGATTTCAGCTCTCACAAAAATCAAATCACGGTAGATAATAGACTTAAACCTTAGGTGGAAAACTATTAGAATCCTAGAAGAAAATGTAGGAAAGACTCTTACAGACATTGGCCTAGGCAAAGAATTTATGAAGAAGACCCCTAAGGCAATCACAGCAACAACAAAAATAAATAAATGGGGCCTGATCAAATTAAAAAGCTTCTGCACAGCCAAAGAAACAGTCATGAGAGTAAACAGACAACCTACAGAAATGGGAAAAACATTTTGGGAATGTTTTTCAAAAACATTCAAAAACAGAATGGGAAAAACATTTTGGGAATGTTTTTCAAAAACATTCAAAAACAGATTGGGAAAAATTTTCGCATACTACACATCAGATAAAGGACTGTAACAAGAATCTATTTAGAACTCAGGAAAATCAGTAAGAAAAAATCGAACAACTCTATCAGAAAGGGGGCAAAGGACATGAATAGAAATTTTTCAAAAGAAGATATAAGAATGGCTAACAAACATATGAAAAAATGTTCAACATCTCTAATCATCAGGGAAATGCAAATCAAAACCACAATGAGCTACCACTTAACCCCAGTGAGAATGGCCCTTATCAAAAAGTCCCAAAACAATACACGTTGGCGTGGATGCGGAGAGACAGGAACACTCATACACTGCTGGTGGGACTGTAAACTAGTGCAACCCCTGTGGAAAACAATATGGAGATACCTTAAACAGATTCAAGTAGACCTACCATTTGATCCAGCAATCCCATTATTGGGCATCTACCCAGAAGAACAAAAGTCATTCTATAGAAAAGATACCTGCACCCGAATGTTTATAGCAGCACAATTCACAATTGCAAAGATGTGGAAACAACCCAAATGCCCATCAATTCACGAATGGATTAGTAAATTGTGGTATATGCATACTATGGAGTATTACTCAGCTATAAGAAATAACAGTTATACGACATCTCTTTGGTTCTCCTGGAGAGAGTTGGAACCCATTCTATTAAGTGAAGTATCCCAAGAATGGAAAACCAAGCATCACATGTACTCACCAGAAAATTGGTTTCCCTGATCATCATCACCTAAATGCACATTGGGGAATGATACCAACTGGATATCAGACTGAGGTGGGGGGGGTTGGGGCGGGGATGGGTGTATGCCTACATGATGAGTGCATTGCGCACCGTCTGGGGAATGGCCATGTTTGAAGGTGCTGACTCGGGGAGGTCAGGGGTTGGGGGAGGGGATGAAGGTATGACTACATGGTGAGTGCCAGGCGCACTGTCTGGGGAATGGACACGCTTGAGGCTCTGACTTAGGGGGAATGGGCGGGACATGGGCAATATATATAACCTGAGCCTTTGTACCCCCATAAGAAGCTGAAATAAAAAAAATAAAAATAAAAAATAAAAAGAATATGAAGTGTTAAAAAATAAATAAATAAATAAATAAATCCCTGAAAGAAAACAAGGAGGTAAGGGGACTTAATTGTGTCGGGCTGGATGGCTGGGAGAGAGATAAAGGGAAGAAGCACAATCCCTCCCTCAAACCGTGAAGGACACTGCCTAGGTTGCACTTCATCGTCATGTGTGGTACTGGGCCAGGCTCCTGCACTCAGAGGATTAAGGTGGCTCTTGATGTTGGCATAACGAGGCCCTTCCGATCGATGGCCTGCTAGAAATGTCAGGCTGTTCTGGCCACTGGCTGCCCTACCAACAACCTGTATTATGGCCATGGACTTTAGAGTCAGGTGGTCCTAGGTTTGAATCCTGGTTCCTCTGCTCACTAGCTGTGTGATTTGGGCAAGTTGCTTAACATCTCTAATCTCTATGTCTTTATCAATAACACTGGGATCGTGATATTCCATGCAGGACCTCGTAGCTCTGTTGTGACATTTGAAGGAGATAATACACGCACAGCCCATGGCAGAGTCTGTCATAGCGCTAGGGCTCTGCATGGCAGCAACAGGCAAAGATGCCATTCAGGCAGCATCAGGAACCCTCAGAGGACTTTTGCCATGAAGATATTCTGGCCACGATACTAACAGTCTGACAGTCAGAGAGCACTTACCATAGCCCAGGCAGGCCGTGTTCTAAGTGGATTACTATGAATTAACTAATTTAATCCTCACAACATCCCTATGAGGTGGGTGTAATTGTTATGCTGGTTTTATAGAGGGAGGAAACTCAGGAAGTAATTATATTATACCAGGTCACTCTATCAGTGAGGGAGGGATGGAGCCAGGGTTTGTGCCCAGGCAGTCTGGCTCCAAACCCATGCACATAACTTCAACACTATACTGCTGCATTAACATGGCACTAAAAAATGAAAGAAAGAGATAACCATAAACACATGGGAGCTCACTTAGCCAAGTGGAGGTCAGTATATATGTCAAATACACATACATATATGTGTATATGCACACACACACATCTAAGTTTGCGTATATGCCAAAACTATTCCTAACCTGCAAGAATGTGCACAAGTCAACAAGCTGTCTGTCTGCACCATCGGACAGTGGTGCCTTCTATGCACGGCAACCTGAAACAGCAACGGAACATCCAGGGTGATTTCCTATGGTCCCCATGGCATCACCATGTGTCAGTCACTTGAGTCATTAAAATCAGAAACCTAATAGTCACCCTGAATTCTCCCTTCTGATGCGCCTCATCCAAAGCCCCAATTCATGTTTATAGATCTATAGATTCCATTTCCTAGGTCTCTCTTGAATCCATCCCTTCTCTGTTCTCAACACCACTGGTTTTTTTCTTTTTTTAATTTAATTTTTTAAATTGACAAATAGTTGTACATATTCATGGCATACATAGTGATGTTTTGATACATGTAATGTATAGTGACCAAATTACGGTAATTAGCATATCCACCATCTCAGACATGTATCATCTCTTTGTGTTGAAAACACCACTGCTTTTTGTTCAAACACTTATTTTCCTTTTAGACAACTGGATAAGACTCCTGATCTTTCTCCCTGACAGTGTTACTGCTCACCCCCATCCCCAAGAAATCCATTTTCCTCCTTGCCATTGAAAACCTTTCTAGAACGTGAATCTTACAATGTTGAGCCTCTGCATAAAGTCCCCAATGTCTACAGAAGGAAGTTCAAACCCCTTACTAAAATACGTAAGTCCCTTTATAATCTGATCTTTCCATCTCTTCCCACTCCCCAGATGCACTGGCAGATGCTGTTTCCTCTGGCTAGAAATCCCTTTCTCTACTCCAAAGCCTCCCCCATAGCTTCCACCCCCTGTAGCCTTCATTTGGAAAGTCCCTACTCAATTGTTAAGGCTTAAGTATCACCTCCTCTGGGAAGTCTTCCATGATTCCCCAGTTGAAGTTAGATACCCTCACCTCTGTGCCCAAAACAGCCAAATTGTAACTTTTCCCCTAATGCTATTGTACAATTTCTTGGTGGTAAGTGTTGTGCATACATAATTATATCTTCAGCCCCAGAACAGTGGGAGAGTGGAAGGGGAGGCAGAGAGTCTGGATGAAGGAAAGGTAGCACTCTGGTCATCTCTGTCCTTTTCTCCAGAAGGCAGCCCACCTGGAATGTCCAGGCTCTGGGATCATGCAGATCTCCTGGGCCCACCAGCCCCTGTGGCTCCTGCAGTCTGGGCCTGAGCTGGGAAATGTTTGTGTGCAAACGACTGAGATGCAAACTGAGAGGCTGAAGCCCCCTGGGGAGGACAAAGGTGCACAGTGGGTGGAGAAGCGATATGGTGCCTGCCATCTCAGCTCAGGTCTGCAGTGACCCTGAGGGTGCTGGCAGCCCGGTGCTTTGTCCTCAAGAAGCTCCCAGTTCACTGGCAGCAGCCGTTTTGGGGCTTATGAGGGTAGAAAGGTTCTCCAGCAGCTCAGGAGCCTGCTGACTGCCAGAGATGTGAGGGAGAAAAAAAAACCGCTCCATCTAACCTTTTTGCTGGACTCTAAGCCTCATGAAGTTTGACCTCTGCCAGTATCTTGCTCCTTCTTGTTCTGCTCAGCAACTTCTTCCCATGGAATCTCTTGTAGGTTCTGGCACTTTTCCCTTGGAATTATACCTGATCTATGTTTGTTTGTTTATTTTTCATCTAAAACTTTTCCTTCTTTATGAGATAATCTGGCAGCTGGTGTCTCTGGGGGGCCATCTTACCTCCTAATCCACCTTAAGCCTATTTTTAAAAATATTAAGGTTTTTTTAAACCTCAGGCTCCATCTAGGCCATTTGGATTAGAATCTCTAGCATAAACGTTGGTCATATTTTGAAATTTCCCTGAATTATTCTAATCTGCAGCTGGAGTTAAGAATATAAATAAAATCCTTAACAATCAATGTGTACCAATCCTTTAAAAATGTTTACTTCTTGGATCATTGGTTAGTTTGTTGTAGATTAAATATGACCCAAGATCTTCTATATTCTTTCACGAATAGTCAAAGAGGTATTTAATTGCTTATCATAAGTCCAGATCAATTTAGCACTGGTACTGAGAAGCCCAAAGTAATATATTTAGTTTACTATATTAAGAAAATGTAGACCTACCATTTGATCCAGCAATCCCATTATTGGGGATCTACCCAAAAGAACAAATGACATTCTATAAAAAAGACATCTGCACCCGAATGTTTATAGCAGCACAATTCACAATCGCAAAGATGTGGAAACAACCCAAATGCCTATCAATGCATGAGTGAATTAGTAAAATGTGGTATATGTATACCATGGAGTATTACTCAGCTATAAGAAATAACGGTGATACAGAATCTCTTACGTTCTCCTGGAGAGAGTTGGAACCCATTCTACTAAGTGAAGTATCCCAAGAATGGAAAAATAAGCACCACATGTACTCACCAGCAAATTGGTTTCCCTGATCATCACCTAAGTGCACATTTGAGAATAACACCAATTGGGTGTCACGGAGATGGGGGAGGAAGGGATGGGTGTATACATACATAATGAGTGCGATGTGCACTGTTTGGGGAATGGACACACTTAAAGCTCTGACTTGGAGTGGGGGGGAGGCAAGAGCAATGTACATAACCTAAACTTTCTAACCCCCATAATATGCTAAAATAAAAAAAAAAAAGAAAAAGAAAATGTATAAACATCACACATGTAAACATCATAGAAACCCAAAGTATGTATTGTAGCCTATGTTAAGTTTGGCTGCCCAAGGAGGAAGTTAGTCCACATTTACTGCCCACCTTTTGCGAGCTAAGTATTTTATGTATATTATCTTTTTTAATGGGCAAGTTAATTTACCATAGTATTTTTGAAACATTAAGTTATAAAATCACTTTAGTGGGTCACAACCAATATTTCTTATATTAAAAAACGATAGAAAAAGAAGAATAAAAATATGAGTGCATCCAATGCAGTTATGTGACATATTTTACAAAAACTTTGTTTCAGTTATACACGTGTGGACATATGTATGTATCTAGCACATTGCATTGTGATAACTGACTATATTTCTTATTCCAGGTTGCTGCTAAAATATTTTAAAACCACCATACATAGACACAGTTATTGTTAAATCCAATTTACAGATGTATGAACTGAGGCTTTGAGATCTTAAATAACCTACCCAAGGTCACATGGCTAGCAGGTGGTGGAACCCATTTTATTTACCAATATACCACACTGGAGAAAGCAAACCTTTACTGATAAATAAATAAAAGATATCTGCAGAGAGGAGACCCACACGTGTTAATAATTACCGTTTTTTCAATAACACTAGTTTAATGACAGTATTGCCACTTCCTAATTTTATTGTTGAAACTTAACGTTTTCCAGACTTGCTCACTGATTTATTAACTGTCACAACCCTAGCCACAGTTTGAACTCCAGCTAAGTTTTCTTTTCAGTTTCATCACTTCTAAGCATGGTTGGAACTCCTATGCTGTGGGTTTCATTTGTTGTGATTTCTCTCCTTTGTTATTCCAGGCACATCGTTTCACGGTTCCCGCCCTGGTTCCCCCCAGCTTTGTGGGAGAGGCAGCCTCCCCCAGGCTAAGCGCATCAGTACGGGGCCCACCTGGCGGTCCTGGCAGACCCTTGGGGCAGAGTGGCTGAGTGGACAGATTTGCACACGATCTGCACCTGGACAAACAGGACTCCAACGTGCCAGCTCCAAGGGCAATATTGCTGTGCCGGATCATCTTACTGGCTGCATCCTCAGCCACCCAACAGAGAAATTCCTTCCCAAATCAGTGTCTGGAAAACCCCAAGCATGCCTCTCATGAGCAGGACAGACTTCAGAGTGGTTTTGACAATTTGGAAATACCACTAAAGTGATAGATTAGTGCTTTTGTATGTTTTCCTTCTTGAGCCTCCAGTTTCTTCAAGACCCACAGTTTTAGGGTTTGTTTTGTTTTTTTTTTAACAGTGACAGAGCATAGCCCTGATCTTGTCCACAAAATCCTTCTGTCTAATGAAAAATGATCAAGCAAAAGTACCCGAACCGACAAAGTTGGAAGGGAAACCCTCCACAGGCCATCCCCACCCATATACTCACAAAGCCAATGAGGTTTCCACCTTAGACGTTATTTTGGTGGGATTTGGGAGAACAGCTCTGTAGGCAGAACTCCCTCTAACAAGCTGAATGAACAGCCCAGGCTGCTGGGGTACAGGGGAGAAGTCCCATTGCCCTCTATGCTGGAGAGTAGGCAGTGACTGTCAGTCTTGCCCTCTCTGCAGAGACACTGGCTTTGATTAAAGGCAGGTAGGATTAGCTGCATAATTGTGGTTGAGTGCAAAAAAAAAAAAAAAAATGAGGTCTTTTGTTGAAAAACGGTGACAGCAGAACATTTTTAAACCAAGCATGAGACCCTTTGAGACTGCACACCCACAAAGCCTGCCTGAAAAGGAGGTTATATTTTTAGGAACCATATTGTCCCTGTCACCTGGAAATAGAGTCATTAAACAAAATGAATACTTCTTCTAATCCCATCCCCTGTAACCATGTGTGCACCTTTTTACGTAGACACTCTGGTTATCATGTTTTGGCATGGCTCTACAACTAACGTTTACCTAGAATTTACTATATACCATGCCCTGGACTAATTACATGCATTATCTTAATTAATCCTGACAAAAACCCTAGGAAGTAAGAACTACTGTCATTCCCATTTTGCATATGGGGAAACTGAGGCTTAGGGGGGGATATCTTGTTTGCTTAAATTTATTTACTAAAAAAGTGGCTCTCAGCCTGCATATGAGATGGGACTGGGAGGAGACAGGAGAGGCACTCACACCACAGGAGAAAAATTTAAGGGGATCCAAAACCACTCAGCAATCAAGATAAATACTACTTTAATGCAGTGTTTTAATTAAAGGATTTATTTTGAGATAATTGTAGATTCACATGCAATTGTAAGGCATAATACTTCAGGTACCCTTCACCCAGTTTCTTTCGATAGTAACACTTTACAAAGCATCACAACTAGGTCACTGATGTTAATACAGTCAAAACACAGAACATTTCCATCCCCACAAAGGTCATTCATGTTGCCCTTTTACAAACATCCCCAACTTTTCTCTTGATCCCCTCCCCCATCCCTGTTTCATCTATGGTCCAAAACATCCCCAGAGCTCCACCTCCTATCTGCAGAATTAGAAGGAAAGTGTGGTGGGATCCATTCTTTGAAACACCTTGTGGTATCTCTGATGTTATTTCTACTTCTGGTAATAAGATTTATATTTACTATATTTTACAAGGAAAGCCATTGGAAAACTTTTGTTTAAAATGGAGAATGTTGTCAGAGTGACCATTCCTTCTCCTTAAAACCTTGTCTAGCACCACAGAACACTGTCAGTGCCCAAATAAATTCTGTGGCTATAGATGCTACTGTGACCTCTTGTAGCAGATGCTGTTGGTTGTCCACCCAGTCAATATACATCTATGCCTCAGCCATTTCTTCTTTCCTAACAGAATCCTACTTTCATTTTATTCATCCTGCTGTGAGCATCCTATGTGTCCAGGAAGGTGGGCCCCATCTTCAAGTCTAGAAAGCATATTTTCATTTGTCTAAGCCAATAATGTGGACCTGTTTTCTTTGCTCCTGGTGTTGGCATGGATGTAAAATTCAGGCCAATGAAATGTGAGAACCAATTCCTGGTATGCTTGTGGCCATCTTTTTGTCAGTCTAAAAGTGAAGCCAACACACAGAGGAGAATCAAAAGAATTGCAGGGAGGCAGATGTGGAGCCCAGATATGCCTATAGTAGCCTGCCCTCTTCATGAGTATTAGTTGAGAGAATCAAGGCCCTTGTTATTTGATATAGTTGGATTGTGGGTTTTCTGTTACTTGCAGCCAAAAACTTCTAATCCTATACCCTAATTAGATCCTAATATCTTATCTAAGATTTAGACCCATGCATAGGTGAATCTATGCCCTTTTTTACTCTGTGACAGTAAATTATATCTGATCCCAAGGTCCATAACATCTATTTATTCATAGACATGTTCCCAGTTATTATATCTGAAGACCATTTGAAAACATTCTTATGAAAATTCCCTTAGTTTTCCCTGTAGATGTTACTCAAGGTTGGGCATTTCTCTGCCTAAGAGCAGTTTGAAAACTACATACTTCTTAATAGGATGGGAATTATAGAAATTCCAGATATAAGTCCCCACAGGTGATTTATGTGAATGGAAAAGAGCTTCATAGGTAATCAACAAATGATATCACATTACACTGGCTTCACCCTTGTCTGCCCATTTAATTACAAACATATGGAAGACAAATTAGCTGATTCTCTGGGGTGAGCCACGTGGGGACAGAGCCCAAACTGCAGAGATACCAGATTTACTTGGCAAAGCCATAGTTCCCTGATGTGCTTTAGACAGCTTATGGATGACACAGCTGCAGGTCTTGCCTATTCGGATTTAGCTACCTCATGGTGCAAGAAACTGCCATGCAGAGGTTATGATCATTGGTTCTCCAAATCTGCAAAGCTGTTTGTTTTCACTCTGTCTTCATGGACTATCCTCACATATTTCCTCCTACAACTATAAACCTTAATTGCTGGTCAGTCAACACAGTCTTTGCCAACTCTCACTGAAATCCAAAGAGAGAACTAGAACAATTACTAGAATAATGCTTCACAAACACCCATGGGCAGGCAAGCCACCTGGGATATTGTTACAATGCAGATTATAATTCATCATGTCCTGGGTGGGGCCTTACTTCTCACTTCTAACAAATTCAGGTGTTGCTGATGCTGTTGGTCTGTGGACCACACTGAGCAACAAAGACCCATGTCACCAGGACCTGCGATTGAATTCCCTGAGATTAAATTCAGGCCATGATGAGAATGGGGTCTTGCTTTTTATTAAGGGGCTTGGATTGACTTGGTTGAACAGAGAGCTTGTAGTCAGCCAGTCCCTCTTCGGGGAATGAAATGTGAGGGGAAAAAAACAGCAGGCCTCAGCGAGACAGTGTGAAAAGGACATGAAAATGGGGTAAGTCCTGGCACCATTAGAATCCCCAGTTTCAGTGGCTTCTGAAGTCCTGCTGAATCCTGACCCTTGTTGGTCAACACTTCATCAGTTTGCCAGAGCCAGTAAGTTCCTCTCTTTGCTTAACTAGCCTGAACTGGACTTCTATTTCTTAGAACCAAGATTCCTAACAAACACCAATTGCAATGCAACAGTTAAATAAATTATGATATATCCTTACAGAAGAATTATGCTGCTGTCAAAAAGCATTATTTCAAAAAATATATCGAGATGGACAAATAATGCAAAGTTAAGTGAAAAAAGCATAATACCAATGTATATGTACACAATAGCCTGAATTATATAAATTTTTGAAGAATTTTAAGTCAGTGCCCAAAAACATAAACAGTAATTTTGATGCGCTGACTAATGGGCTCCCAAGTATTTCCATATCCTAATCCCTAGAACCTCTGAATGTTACTTTATATGGCAATGGGGACTTTGCCAGTGTAATTAAATTAAGATCTTGAGATGGAGAGATTATCCTGGATTACCTAGTTTGGCCCAGTGTAATCATATCAGTCCTTATAAGGCAAACTCAGGAGGAGACAGAGTCAGAGGGAAAGGGGACATGATGACAGAAGCAAAATCGAAGTGATGTTCTTTAAAAATGGGGGGAAAGGTTACAAACCAAGGAATGTGAGTGACCACTAGAAACTGAAAAAGGCAAGTAACATATTTTTCCCCTAGAGTCTCCAGAAGGACCCAGCTCTGCCAACACCTTGACTTTAGCCCAGTGAAGTTGATTCAGGCTTCTGACCTCCAGAAGAGTAAACTTGTGTTGTTTAAAGCCACTAAATTTGTGTTAATTTGTAATGGCAGCAATAGGAAACTAATACATTAGCTGTCTCTGTACTTCCCTTTAATCAACATGTTACTTTTATAGTGAAAAAAAACAATTTAATTTAAAGGAAGTAATAAGTATAGCTTGCTATAAGAGGTGTTATTAACAACATTTGTTTGAGTTGAATGTAGCTTGGTTACTGTTATTTTCCAGACCTGTAGAATATAATCACAGTGTAGTCTAATTTCAACACATATCAAAGGAATGTCACGCTGTACTAACAGAATTCCAATCCCATCATTCCTCTGGGAAAACGCTTGGCTTCTGCTATTGATATCCAACAGGTGACTTACAAACAAAATGTATTGACAATATCAACACCTGATGAAAAACAAAAGGCACAGTGATGTACTCAGGTCACAGAGCATATAGAAGGAAAAGCAAGCTCATGACTCTACTTGGAATTCCCCATTCTCCTCTCAGTGTATTCCCAGCATTGTGACTTTGGAGTCACATTTGGAATCACCAAGAACAACAACAAGGAAAAAATGACATGACTTCTATATGCCTGGGAGAGTCTAGAGTAATATTAAAAGCCTTGGAACTCTGAATGCTGCTCATGAAGCAACCAAATAAGGCTGAAGAGTCCAACATTCCCAATCCCAGGCTGGGATCACTGGCCCCTCCTCTGAGCTCTCATAGTCATCCATGTACATTTGTTCTGTCATGATTATCCCATCCTATTGTAATTATTTGTTTATGTATCCATCTCCCAAGCTAGATGTTGATTTCCTTTAGGGTAGGGGCTGTGTCTTATTCCTCTTTGATTTCCTAGTCCAAAACAGTGTCTGGCATAGACAAGGCACTTAATAAATGTTTGTTGAATTTAATTAAATTGAATTCTGGCTTTAGCAACAGAACCCAAGATAATAAAAGTTCAATTTTCTTGATTCTATCTTCAAAGAACTTACTAAAGTGGAACAACGTGACATCTTGACCAACTCTCCCCCAGGCTTTGGACAAACATGAGATCTCTTCTAGGGGAACCTATCTTTCTCTGCTTGAGTTTAGATTTCAAAGGGTAAAATTTAGTCAGTGCCCTGGAACTCCAAATGTATTCATGATGAGTGAGAGCCCCATCCAAGCTCCTTAGTTTCTTTTCCTTAGGATGGATTCAAACCAGGTTAATGTCAGCTCTATCCCTTCCTCCTCAAGATACTTTGCTAAATGTGGGTTGAGGTACAAAAACAAAATTGAATTCTTGATTCCTTAGGATCTTATCAAGAAACAACTAAAGTGGCTGGCTAGAGTTCCTTTAGCATGCCATAATATATAAGAATTTTGTCTTTGAAATCATATTGATCTGGATTTAAATTATAGCTGCAGCAACAACAAAAATAAATAAATAGGACCTGATTAAATTAAAAAGCTTCTGCACAGCCTAAGAAACAGTCACAAGAGTAAACAGACAACCTACAGAATGGGAAAAAATTTTCGCATACTATACATCAGATAAAGGACTGATAACAAGAATCTATTTAGAACTCAGGAAAATCAGTAAGAAAAAAATCGAACAACCCTATCAAAAAGTGGGCAAAGGACATGAATAGAAATTTTTCAAAAGAAGATATAAGAATGGCTAACAAACATATGAAAAAATGTTCAACATCTCTAATCATCAGGGAAATGCAAATCAAAACCACAATGAGATATCACTTAACTCCAGTGAGAATGGCCTTTATCAAAAAATCCCAAAACAACATGTTGGCGTGGATGCAAAGAGACAGGAACACTCATACACTGCTGGTGGGACTGTAAATTAGTACAGCCCCTGTGGAAAGCAATATGGAGATACCTTAAACAGATTCAAGTAGACCTACCATTTGATCCAGCAATCCCATTATTGGGGATCTACCCAGAAGAACAAAAGTCATTCTATAAAAAAGACACCTGCATCTGAATGTTTATAGCAGCACAATTCACAATTGCAAAGATGTGGAAACAACCCAAATGCCCATCAATTCATGAATGGATTAGTAAAATGTGGTATATGTATACCATGGGGTATTACTCAGCTATAAGAAATAACGATGATATGGCATCTCTTTGGTTCTCCTGGAGAGAGTTGGAACCCATTCTATTAAGTGAAGTATCCCAAGAATGGAAAAATAAGCACTACATGTACTCACTAGCAAATTGGTTTCCCTGATCATCACCTAAGTGCACATTTGGGAATAACACCAATTGGGTATCGGACAGAGGTGGGGGCTGGGGGGAGGGGATGAGTGTATACCTACTTGATGAGTGCGATGCGCACTGTCTGGGGAATGGACACACTTGATGTTCTGACTAGGGGGGAAGGGGGTGGGGGGAGGGGATGGTTGTATATCTACATGATGAGTGCAATGTGTACTGTCTAGGGAATGGACACGCTTGAAGCTCAGATTCGAGGGGATGGGGGGGCATGGGCAATATATATAACCTGAACTTTTATACCCCCATAATAAGCTGAAATAAAAAAAATAAAAATAAATAAATTACAGCTGCAACTTTTGATAACTAGGAAATGGGCGGGGAGGGGGAGCGGGGAGGATGTTATTTTATCAACCTGAACTTCAGTTCCTTCATTTAGGAAGTGAGGATAAAATATATACCTGTTGAGATTGTTGTATATTTATATAAATTGTGTAACATATCAGAATTTCTGTACATAGCAAGTACTTAAGAAGTAATAGTTGCTATTATCATGAATAATAATTATCCCACATAAGAGGCTCCAGGGACGATAAGGCATAATACTGCATATGCCCAGCTATCCTAGATTTGGAACACATACCTTCCCAGGTATTTTTTCTTCCATGAAGCCCCATCTAGGGTGAGGCCACAAGGAAAAAAATGGGTTCATCGTGGTCAATAGAACATCTACCATCAAAGAGATGACTCATTCCTAATAAATATTCCCAAAAATTTGAGGAAGAAGGGGTGCTTCCCAAATCATTTTATGATGCCATTATTATGCTGATATTAACACCAGACAAGGAATTATAAGACAAAATTACAGAGGCAAAAAATTCTTTACAAAATTTTAGTAAATACAATCCAACCACATATAAGAGGGACTATATATCATGATGAAGTAGGCCTAATCCCAGATCTAAAAAGAAATCTTACCATCATCCAAATAGATGCAGGAAGAGCATTTGACAAAATTCACCAATAATTATTGATTAAAAAAAAAAAAACTCTTAGCAACCAAGGAATAGAAGGAAATTTTCTCAACCTAATAAAGGGGTTGTATAAAAAACCTACAGCTTTCATAATACTTAATGATGAACTACAGACTGCTTTCCCCATAAGATTAGGAACAAAGCAAAGATGTACACTCTCATCACTTCTAATCAAAATTGTACAGGAGGTTCCAGCTAATGCAATAAGGCAAAAATTAAAATAATGAAATAAAACAAACAACATCTAGATTAAAAATGAAGTGAAACTGTCTTAATCACAGACAATATGATCATCAATGCAGAAATTCCCGAAGAATCAAAAAAAGCTACTAGAACTAATAAGTCTAACAAGGTTGCAGGATGCAAAATCAATATACTATACATAAATCACTGGCATTTATATATGCTAGCAATGAACACATGGAAGTTGAAACAAATTACATAAAATAATACCATTTACAATAACATCAAAAATATGAAATATTATAAGATTAAATCTAACAAGAGCAACAACAGTATTATACGCTGAAAACAAAAACATTGCTGAGATTAAAGACCTAAATACTTATAACTTTGACTCAAATGAGACAAAAACAATTTACGTAACCAAAACCTTTGTACCCCCATAATATTCTGAAATTTAAAAAAAGAAAAAATAAGTAAATAAAGACCTAAATAAATGGAGAAATGTGTTTGTGGGTCAGAATATTCAATATTGTTACGATGTCAATTCTTCCCAAATTGATCTATAATTTCAACACAATCCCAGTGAAAATACAAAAGTATATAACCTAGGAAAGTGTTAAGCTCCTTAAAACTATGGCCTGCTACTAGGAAGATCCTAGCAGTAGTTTAATGAAACAGCTGGAGGCAGGAAACCAAGGCTGCCGCCCACTGACCGTACCTGTCAAAACTTTGGTGTTGAGGAACAGAAAATGATTTGGCCTATATGTGGTAGTTTATGCTACATTCATTTATTAATTGATTTAGCCAACTCTGCCTACTATATAATGAAGCTTCCAATGGCTTTTTCTGCCAAGAGTGGACACAATTTATTTAAATAGGATGGTCAGCTTTTAGAAAGTCACAACACTCTATACACAGACCTTAAGAAAGACTGGTGTTTTCTATGTCACTGGTTCATTTAAGAAATATTTATGGAACACCTGTTTGTCTCTGGTGCACATTTTTTTTAGGCTATCTTGGGTCCTAGTCCAAACATCACCTCTCTGTCAAGCTTTCTTCAAAGTTCCCAGGCAAAACAAATTTTCAAAAACAACTTATAAGTAAATGTATTTATTTACTCATTTATAGTTTATCTTGCCTTGTGCCAAAACAACAATTCAGATTAATGTTACATATTATATTAATGCAATCAAATGATTTTATGCCTGGAAGGAGTGTTATTACAACATTAATGTTAAGGTAATAAAATTCACTATTTATGCATGTGCCTTCCCAAGTGGATCACAAACTTCGTGAGGGAAGTTGTATCTTATTCATCATTGGAGCCCAACACATGTAGGTGCTTGGAAAATAAATACAGTCACACATAGATGAGCAAACACCAAGCGAATGTTATCCTTCAAAGCAGTAAGTAAAGAGTGCATTTTTCAGGAATTCTGACACTGCATAAAATTCCTTCCAAATTTGAAATTATTCTCAGAACAAGTTTCAAAAGCACACAAGAGAGCAAGAAATGTTATTTTAACTTGCCTTTTCATTTTTCTCCAAAATTGATTATAAATTTATTTAGGCCATTTCTAAAAGTCAAATTCCTCCTCGAAGGATGGTGAATCACCATAGTGAAGGTAAATCTTGTTGTAAATGCCTTCTAAATATTTTAGTCCTGTCCTGTCACAGGGATTCCACTCCTGTGCCTCACTCAACACATGCCCTCAAACCACTTTGATTTAGAGATTTCAGTTTAAACCCCAGCTCTGACACTTGTCATTTGTCTATGGGCAAATTATTTGAGCTCTCTGAGCCTCAATTTGCTCATCTGTGAAACAGGGGAAATAAATAACATATTTGACCACTGTGCTAAGTATTTCTTAGGTAATTAGTTAATTAATTAATTTCAATTGGTAATTAAAATGTTTATTATTAGTAATATTATTTTATTGACAAATCATAATTGTATACATTTATGGGGTACAACGTGAGATTTTAATATATGTATACAATATGGAATTATTACATCAAGCTAATTAACTTATTCATCACCTCGCTTACCTATCATTTTTTATAGTGAGACATTTGAAATTTATTCTCATAATTATTTTGAAATATACAATATGTTATTATTAATATAGTCAATAGTGCAATTGATCTCAGAATCTATTCCTTCTGTCTATCTGAAACTTTGTACCCTTTGATCAACATCGCCCCACCCCCTCCTCTCCCTATTTTCTGCCCCAGCCTCTAGTAACCATCATTCTACTCTCTACTTCTATGAGTTTGACTTTTTTTAGATTCTACACATAAGTGAGATCATGTAGTATTTGTCTTTCTGTGTCTGGCTTATTTCATTTAGCATACTGTCCTCCAGATTCACCCATGTTATCACAAATGACAGGATTTCTCCCCTTACAGGCTTAATGGTATTCCATCATGTATAAATATTACATTTACTTTATCCATTCATTCATCTACTGATGAACACTTTGGTTGATTCCATATTTTGGCTATTGTGAATAATGCTGCAATGAACACAGGAGCACAGATAGCCCTTCACCATATTGATCTCAGTCCTTTTGGATATGTACTCAGAAGTGGGATTATTGGACCATGTAGTAGTTCTACTTTTAGTTTTTTCAGGAACAACCATAATGCTTTCCACAATGGCTATACTAATTTACATTCTCACCAACAATGTGCAAGAATTCCCTTTTCTTAGAATCCTAACCAATCTTTTTGATAAAAGCCATTCTAACAGGTGTGAGGTGGTATCTCATTGTGGTTTTAATTTGCATTTCCCTAATGATTAATGATACTGAGTGTTTTGTCATATACCTGTTGTCCATTTATATGTCTTCTTTTGAGAAACATCTGTTCAGGTCCTTTGCCCATTTTTTGATGAGGTTATTTGTTTTCTTGCTATTGAGTTGATGAGTTGCTTATATATTAATATTTTTTATATTAACCCCTTATCAGATAGATGGTTTGTAAATAAATGTGCAGAAGTTTTTTAGTTTGTTGGCATCCAATTTGTCTATTTTTGCTTTTGTTGCCTGGGATTTCAGGGTCATATTCAAAAAATCACTGCTCAGACCAATGTGCTAAACATTTTACGTGTACTAACTCAATTAATGCTTTTAACTCCAGTCTTACGTAGATACTATTGATATACTCATCCCTTCTACATTCCTTCTTGTTCAAAGCTCCTGTTTCTTCATGTCATCAACTTCCTATGGGATAAGAGCCTACTTTTTCTCCCACCACCAACTAACTCGTTCTCTTTGCTTCTGTTATAGTTGAGTTGTGTCTCCTCAAAATTCATATGTTGGCCAGGCACAGCTGCTCACACCTAATAATCCTAACATTTTTGGGAGGCCAAGGAGGAAGGATTGCTTGAGGCCAGGAGTTTAAGACCACCAACATAGTGAGACCTCATCTCTATGAAAAAGTTAAAAATTAGCTAGGCATGGTGGCATGTGCCTGTAGTCCCAGCTACTCAGGAGGCTGAGGCAGAAGGGTGCTTGAGCCCAGGAGTTTGAGGCTACAGTGAGTTACACACCACTGTACTCCAGCCTGCAAAAATGGCCATCTACAAACCAAGGAGAACAACCTCAGAAAGAACCAATCCTGGTGACACCTTGATCTCAGACTTCTAGCTTCCAGAACTATGAGAAAATAAATTTCTATTATTTAAGCTATTCAGTCTCTGGTATTTGTTATGGAAACCCTAACAAATAGTGCTGTGATTTAAATATGTTCCCCAAATTTCATGTGTTGGAAACTTAATCCCCAATGCAACAGTGTTGAGATGTGGGAGCTTTAAGAGGTGATTAGGTCATGAGGGCTCTGCCATCGTGAATGGATTAATGTCATTATCTGAGAGCGGGTTAGTTATTGTGGGAGTGGGTTCCTTATAAAAGCACTAGTTCACCCCCTTCCCTCTATTCCTCCGGTGCTCTCTCACCGTGTGATGCTGTCTACCATGTTATGACACAGCAAGAAGGCCCTCGTAAGATGTTGCCCCTCAGTCTTGCATTTCCCAGCCTCCAGAATATTAAGAAATAAATCTCTGCTCTTGATCAATTACCCAGTCTCAGGTATTCTGTTATAACAACACAAAACAGACTAAGACGCCTAAACAATACAGCATCTCCTAGTCAAATTCCAAAGAAAGAGAATCTGATGAGTTCAGGTTAGTGACCATGGTCGCTGGGGAGTGAAGCTCTCAGACCAGATCCTTGTCATTTGACCTACAGATAAGCACATTTGATCAGATGCCCACTCCTTGGCCAGTCAGCTTTGTCCAGGGGAAAGGAAGGAGAAAGAAAGGGACTCATGTTGACACAATGGCGATTTATATTTAGGAGACCACACTTGTCAGGGTGGTATAGGCCTAGCACACCCTAGGAGGCTGTGGGCTTGGCATGCTTACTGAGATTGGACCTATATTTAGAGTTTCTGTCTAAGGACTAAGGCAGAGCTGACAAAAATACTAGGGCTTACGCTTTAAGAAATAATGATCTCCTGTCACTTGTTCACTGCTATATTCTAAGCCCCTAGAAGTGCCTAGCACCTGATAAGCATGCAAATAATGTATGTTAAATGGATGACTAAATCCAACAACTGGAGACCTTCCTAAGAGAGGCAGTTTCAATAGCAGTAACCCTGAACTAGACTTTCTATAACCGTATGATCAGGAGAGAGATCCACACCCCAAGAAACATGCCCAGGAAATGTTTTTGCCCTTAACAGATTCTTCTCAATTCTCTTTGAATATGGAATAAGAAAACCCTGGCATAGAGTGTTGATGAGGAAACTTATAGAGGAGGCTGGAGCTCCCTCTAGGGGCCAAAACACAGTATCCTCAAAAATGCAGCAGTGACTCTGAGGGCAAATTCTTTTTTAAGAAAAAATTTTTTTGATGTTATGCAATATGGCAGCATCACCAGAATGACCTCATGGAGTGAAAGATTTAACAATGCTCCTTTCATCACACCGTCATTGAGCAAATACTAAGTGACTATTACATATCAGGCACTTTGCAAGGTACAGGGTATTCAGATGTTGAAGTTGAAGTTGCTTTTTAAAAAACCAGTCTTACGATGTGTGTACACTGTATAGTTGCTGTCATTCTCAGTGTATTGTAAATTATATTTTTATGAGCTGTCAGAGTTAAATTGAACATTAAAAGCCATCTACTTCTGCCACTAAGAAATTCCTGAAATTCTCAAATTACATAAACATTTCTAATAATCAAGACCACAGCAGAAATCTTTCTCTGTTTTTTGTTTTTAACTTTTTAACACATACATGTTTAAAGTTATTTGCAATCTACTTTCTAAGATAGTCTGGGGATAAAGTGAATTTTTGAAGTGTTTTCTTTAGAATTCAATCCTACAGAAAAAGCAAATGCATTTACCATCATACTCTTCATATTTATACCCTTTTTCTGTTCATTTCATCTTGAAACTAAAGCCAAATGAAGGAAATGAGAAGAATGAGCAGCAGCAGATGAAGATAAATTATAAAGTTCTTTATTTGGATATTGGGTATTATCTTAGTCCATTTGGGCTTCTATAACAAAATACCATAAACTGGGTAGTGATAAACAATAGAAATGTATTTCTCACAGTTCTGGAGGCTGGGAAGTCCAAGATCTAGGCACCAGCAGATTTGGTGTCTGGTGAGGGCTCACTTCCTGGTTCATAGATGGCATCTTCTCACTGTGTTCTCACATGGTGGAAGGGGCAAGGCAGCTCTCTGGGGCCTTTTTTACAAGGGCACTAATCTCTGAGCCCTCAAGACCTAATCACCTCTCAATGACCTCATCTCCTAATACTACCACATTGGTTATTTTTCAACACATGAATTTGAGGGGGACACAATCATTTAGACCATAACAGGTATTGTCTTCATACAATGATGATAGTCAAAAACCATTTGATCATACTAAGAGCTGACAGTAAGCTATAATGTACTTTATACAAACTCTAATGAGTATGTAAACATAAAATATTCCAAGTAAAAATTTAATTCAACTCTAATGCACCTGTAACAGTAGTGGCCATTTGTTTCTTACATACCAGCTTTCACTCCCGTTTCTTCTGCTAGTGTTTCCTCTGATAGGTTTTCTATGGGGACACATCTCTTACCCATTCTCTATTCATGGGGTTCCAGCAGAGTTAGATCTACCACCTTAGCCAGACTTGGGCACATGACCCAGAGCTAGCCAATAAAAGCCTCAATCACACTGCTGGCCTCCGTAATTGGTGCAGGATGCCTACATTCTTGGGGACTTGCTGGGACAAGTAAGAAAGAGATAAGAAAGAGATCTCTTTTCTTCTGAGTCTTGAAATTACAGCCTCTGAGAGGCTACCAGATGGAGAATACCTGAGAGTAAAGAAAAGCAGAAGTAAAAGATGGATTTGCAAAGTGATCTGAATGAAATCAAACACCTGGATCCAGCTGAAACTGAAGCCAAATCTATCCCAGGGCTTTTAGATTATATGACCCAATAAATTCTACCTTCTTAAAGCCAATTTTCTGTCTCTTGAAACCATAAAGTGTCCCGATTAATACAATCTCCATTCTACACTAGCTCTAAGCCTGTGAACTGCTCCTGTTCTAGGGCCCAGTCACCCTAAACCTAGCCTATTCTGTTTTCAACCTCAATCTAAATTATAACTAAGATAATGGTATGCTGCTAAAGGATATAGTTTTATGTATAAAAAGATTAATATCTTCAAAAGTAAATTCAATTGATAAATTTATGATTAGCTGAATAAACTTCCCTTCTATAACTAGACATTTTATGCTCAAAACAAATGACAGACTAACCTTACCTGAAATTCAGTTTCACTTCTGAGTAAATGGTAGATAAACATGATAAGATACATAAACTTTTAACAGAATGGCTATCATTGAGGGGTGTGTGTGTGTGTGTGTGTGTGTGTGTGTGTGTGAAAGAGAGAATTTGAAAATTTGCAACATGATCCAGAATACCCAAGAATAATTGGATTTGGACTCAGTAGTCCAGGGTCATAAAATGATACCACAAAAATGTCAGATTCCTTCTTTGATAACGTGAAAGACCTCTAGATATTTTGGAGAGTTTTAGTTCTAGAAATAAGGAAACTAGTAGTTGAAAACATTTCCAAAATAGCCACAGAAACTGATTATCACCAAAGCACTAGTATGTTTGCCTTTCTTCCTTTCTTTCTGGACTTTCTTCAACAAACATTTATTCTGTGTTTACTATATGTTAGGGATAGTGCTTGGGCAAGAGGAACTCAGCAGTGAACAGAACTGAGAACATTTTTGACCTCCAAAAGTTCACAGACCAGAAATTCAAAAAATAAGAACATTTTAGTGAGATAACAGCATAATTTAAGGCAAATATATCAAAGGGATATTGTGGGACATAGGAAGGAATGATCAACTCTGCTTAAGGGGATAGGAGCTCACAGAAGTCTTTATAAGGGTTGGACTTGATCGATTTTAGCAGAGATTCTTAGGAAAATCCACTATAAGAGGCCTTAGAGCTCACTGCATCCATTCCAACACAACAGTGTCAAAATTTTTCCTTTTAGGCCAGGCACAATGGCTCACGCCTGTAATCCCAGCACTCTGGGAGACCAAGGTGAGAGGATTGCTTGAGGCCAGGAGTTTGAGACCAGCCTGAGCAAGAGCGAGACCCCAGAACATAGAAAAATTAGCCAGACATGGTAGCATGGGCCTGTAGTCACACCTACTTGGGAGGGTGAGGCAGGAGGATTGCTTGAGCCCAGGAGTTCCAGGTTGCAGTCAGCAATGATGGGGCCACTGCACTCCAACCTGCGCAAAAGAGTGAGACCCTGTCTCAAAACATAAAATAAAATAAAAAAGCTTTATTTATCAACTTAAACTGTTATCACTTTCCTTTCCTGACTTTTATCAGACTTGTGTAACTTCTTTGGAGGAGGGGGTTTGAGAGGATTTGGCCACGTTTATTGAGGTATAATATACAGTATATACACACACACATACACGCACACACAGTAAAATTCACCCCTTTTAGATGTACAGTTAAAATTTAACAATGTATATAATTGTATATATACATTGTAATGTAACCACCACCATAATCAAGATAAAGAACATTTCTATCACCTCACAATATTCTCTTTTGCCCTTTTATGGTCAATTCCCTCTCCTCACTCCCAGCCTTTAGCAACCACTGATCTATTCTCTGTCCTTGTAGTTTTGCTCTCCAGAAGTCATATGAAAGAAATCATATAGTTTTCAGCCTTTTGATTCTGGCTTCTTTCACTTCACATAATTCTTTTGAGATGTATCCATTTTGCTGCATGTATCAATAATGCATTTCGCTTTTTGTTGCTGAGTAGTATTCCACTGCATAGATGTAACAGAATTTGTTCATCCATTCACCTGTATGTGGACACTAAAATTGTTTCCAGTTTTTATTGACTATGAATAAAACTGCTATAAACATTTGCATACAGACTTCTGTGTGGACATTTGTCTGTATTTCTCTTGGGTAAAATACCTAACAGTGAGATTATCAGGTCTTATGGTGAGTGATTGTTTAGCCTTCCAAGCTACTCTAAACTCTTTCCAAAGTAGCTGAACCATTTTGCATTCCTACCAGCAATGTATGAGAGTTCCAATTGCTCCACATCCATGCCACCATTTGATTTTTTTTAATTTAGCCATTTTGATAGATATGTATGTAGTGGTACCTTGCTGTGGTTTTCAATTTTATTTGTTTTAATCCCTCGATTAAATACAGTTGAAGCCACTAAGTCAAGTCTAGAGAAACAGAGAGAATACTGCAATTTATACAAAAAGTGTTTCCAGCCAGGTACAGTGGCTCATGCCTATAATCCCAGCATTTTGGGAGGCCAGGGAAGGAGGATCGCCTGAGGCTAGGAGTTCAAGACTAGCCTATGCAACAAAGTGAGACCACATCTCTACAAAAAAATTTTTAAAAATAGCCAGGCATGGGGGTGCACACCTGTAGTCCCAGCTACTTGATAGGCTGAGGCAGGAGGATCATTTGGGTCCAGGTGTTTTAGGTTGCAATAAACTATGATCATGCCACTGCACTCTAGCCTGGGCAACAGAGTGAGACTGTCTCAAAGTAAAATAAAAGCAACAGATATTTATTGAAACCATACTCCAGACAAGGCTATGTGCACAAATCATTACTTGTTCCCAGTACTCATTCTCTCCTTCCTTAGTAACAGATCCCCTGATTTACCTGGGTACATGATTAAGTGAAACAAAGATTGCATTTTCAGTCTTTCTTGCAACAAACTGTGGCCACGTTTGTGTGTTGTGTGGCAACTTCTAGAAACCTTCCTTAAGTAACAGTTGGCATGTGCCTTTTGTCCCCTTTCTCCTACCTGATGGCTACAGTTGGAGAAGCCACTTTAGTCCAGGAGTTAACTTTGACAATGAGGTCATGCACAGAAGAGCAATAAGCTAGAAGCAGTCTGAGTTCCTGAGAATCTTGTGGACCACACCAGCCCTGAACCACTTACTTCTGGACTTTTATATGAGGGAAATAAACTTCTCTCTTGTTGTGGTAGATTGAATAATTGCCCCTAATTCTTCACTCCTTCTATATCCGTACACATCCTTTCCATGGCTTCACCGTGGGCAGAGTGTATTCCCCAGCTTTTGACTTCGGGCTTGACCATATGACTTCTTCATGGGTAGAAATAACAATGTGCTGTACTGAGCCTGGGCCTTATGAAACCTCCAGCATTTCTGCTTGCTGCTTTGTGTCCTTCCTTTACCAGAAGAAGAATAGCCCTGATTAGCCGAGCTGTCACCTCTGTCCCCCCCACCCCCGTCCAAGGAGAAAGGAGTCCATCCCAGTCAAATCACAGATACTTACTGGGAAGCAGAGTTGCCTGAGCTGCCACAACCTGAGAACTGGCCAGCTGAGCTCAGCCTAGATCAGCCAAACGCCGCCAGCAATTGTAAAGGATTATCGATTGCAGCCAGTGAGTTTTGGAATGGTTTCTTATTTAGGAATACCTAATTGATACACTGTTTGAGCTACTGTCATTTTGGCTATTATTCAGAACTCAACCAAATCCTAATTAATGCAGATAAAACAGATTGTAAGACAAAGTCTAAGCCTCCAGGAGTATGCAATCAAAATGGGAAAATAGGAGCCAAGTTAATCTAATGAGGAAGGGAAATTCTTTTTTAAAAGGCTGCTGTAACAACTGGTATCTATATAGAAAAACAAATTTTTTAGATATCTATATGGAAATTTGACCCCTAACTCACTCCATACACAAAAATTAATTTGAATTGAATCATAGACCTAACCATGAAACTCAGAAACATAAATGTTATATTTCCTAATCTTATTATAGTGAGTGCCCAGAATGTGCTGCTTTAATGAAATAATTCATACAAATTGACTAAACACTTACATGTGAGACACTGAAAAGCACTTTTACATGCATTATTTTATTTCATCCTCAAAGTGACTCCCTAACAGGCATTTGTAGGGGATAACTATGTTTTTGCCTAACATTCATTTCCCTTTTGGGGGAAATGACAGCTGGGTCTTCCTTGGAGCATTACCTCTCACTCATCCCTAATCCTTTTGGTTTGTCTGAGTCTGGCCACAGGCTCTGGTTCTGGGATCAGATATGTGATCCAAACCTGGCCAATTAGAATCATGGTGATGTTCCCAGATTCCTGGTGCCATCTTCTTTCTTGCTTTCCTATTAGGTTCTAACCTAGATGCGAGGTTCCTAAACGTTAGCAGGCATAAGGATCACCTGAAGAGCTTATTAAAACAGAAGTTCCTGGACCCCACCCAGAGATTATGACTAGTAGTTCTCGGGTAGAGCTCAGAAATTTGCATATCTAACAAGAACCCAGCTGATGCCAATACTGCTGTTCCTAGGAGCTGGAAGCTTATTAAAAATGCAAATTCATAGACCCTACCCCAAACCTACTGAATCAGACTCTCTGAAAGTAAAACCCAGAAATCTGAGTTTTAATAAAATCTCCAAATGATTCTTATGCATACCAAAGTTTGAGATCCAGTGTTCGATTAAGTGATTTTGAACCCCAACTTTACATTAGAATCACCTGGGGAGCTTTTAAAATATTCAGAAGCCTAGGCATCTCCTTTAGAGATTCTCATTTAATTTTTTGAAAGTTCTTTTTAGAGACAAGTTTGCAGCCAGGGAATGAGAAATGCTGCTCTGAATCATAACATCCTTATGAGAAAGATAGGCCTAGGTATGTGCTTGCAGAAGTTGGCTGGGGTTGGGGGAGGAGGTGAGGGAACAAACAATTATATTAGATCAATGAATAGCCTTCTGAAATATGAATTTTAATGGCTGCATAGTATTCCATTGTAACTTGTGAACTATTTATTGAACATATATTAGGTGACAGACACTAATTATTTACAATCTATATCAGCCCTATTTTACCTATAAGAAAACTGACACAGAGAGAGGCTCAAGTTGATTATTGAACCTGGAACTACCCGACTCTCAAACTCAAGTTCTTTTCTACACCAGAGGTTCTCAGTCAGGCTGCACATTAGAAACACCTGGAGGACATTTAAATTACACAAATACCGGGACCCAACCCCAGACTAAAGGCATCTACATCTCTCCAGTTTGGATTGGATATCTCTTAGTTTTGGGGTTGTTTTGTCTTGTTTTTACTGTTCTGAATGATTCTGATGCACAGTAATGGCTGAGGACCAGTCTCACAGCATTCTGCTTTTCACGCTGACGATGAATATGCCTGTTTCTGACTTTTTCTTTTTCAGGTTTAGCAGAGTCATTTTTTTCTCCTTCAGTTGCTACTTCACCAAAGTCACAAAAAAATCTCAGAAGGTCCTGAGTGTGTTTAGCCAGTGCATGGTAGAGACCAGAAGTATAATGATAGGCCGTTACAAGCAGAAAGGGAACAGTACTTTCTCACTGGGAAGTACTGTCCTCTTGGAATTAGCGATGATTTCTGGGAAACAGCTTCAGAATTGCTGGGGAGTGTGGCGGTAGTAGGTAGCCTTGTACTCTAATCATACTTGTTCCAAAAATAATAGGTGTTTTACGTGCACCAGAGTGTGCACATGTGAACACACACACATTCAGATTATCCCCAATCAGAATAATGTATAAAACAGAGTGATGAGAAAAGTAGTAAATAATTTTTAGAGATAAGTTAAGTTAGTAATATTGCAGTTAAGTTAAATGATATTTGCCAATCAACATATTTCTTAATATTTCTTCATTTTGACTAAAACATAAGATTCTTTTTTCTAACTCCAGGTTATTTCCAAATGCCAAAGTGCTCCAGGAATAAAGTTTTGAACAATGTGTGTGCTGATATTGGCAAGCGAAGTTAGATAACCCCTGTCATACATACATAAAAAAAGAGTAAGAACATAAGTCTATGATAGTGACAGTCATGAGTTAGGAAGGCTAATGTTCCTGTGATACAGGTGAAAATAATAGACATTTATTCAATTCAATTCATTCATTCATTCACCCACTTATTCAACATTTATTAAGCACTTATGTGCCAGAAATGACATCAAGCACTACTAAAAAACAACAGTGGAATAAAACAATGTCTTTGAACTTTAACCAAAGGAATTCCTAGTGACAGCTAAGAGTCTAAATGTAATTATTTCGCGGCATGATGGTGAGACATAAAAACCCAGAGCTGTCAAGATCAGAGCTGCTACCTACCTGACCAGCTATCTGGGCTTACCACTATTCTGAGGGGCCTCGGTTGGAGACAGCACATGCTAAGAACAAACATGGGTCTTCTAAACTTCAATGACATTCCTTGACAGTTTCCTTTCATGTCCTGCTCTTTCTGCATGTGCAAAACTGTGTAAGTGCCGGTATGAATGTTATTACTTCAGGTAGCTAAACTATATCGTGTTCATGTTGCTCACCCCATAAAAGATTTATGTTTGTTAATTCAGTTTTGAAGATCAAAATATTTCATCACAGAGGGATTATCATGTTCACATCAAGTTGAACAAAACATCATTGTAAAATAGTTGTGCAAAATGATGAGCATTCGGAGGATTTATCATTTCAGCATTCAGTACCTGTGGGTAATCTGCAACATTTTGGCAACTAAAGGGAACAGATGGCATCTTTCTGACTGTATCAGGTGGGAGACAGTGAGCATTAGCAAGCTGGCAGAGACCCACTTGAGATTAATTCCCAGGAGAAAAAGAAATGAAATATTAGCACCCAAATAGCTTGTCAGTAAATTTTGCTTCTTTTTTCCCCTTTAGGAAAACTGGAAACAATTGCACATATTTTCTTTTCTTCTTTAGCTACTACTAAAATACATCTAAAGTGCAGAGGTATATTTTGTTCAATCCATTGGTTGCTTGATTAATTCATGAATAAGTATTATTATATGCCTACTGTCTGCAGAGGACTTTTTAAGGAGCTTTATTGAGATGTAATTCTCATAATACACAATTCACTCATTTAAAGTGTACAAATTCAGTGGCTTCTAATATATTCACATTATTGTGCATCAATCACCACAAAATCTTTTCATAACCCCAAAATAAGCCCCACACCCGTTACCTCCCTATCTACCCTCGTCGCCACCCCCCCCAGCCTTACTCCACTAATCTATTTTTCTATCTCTGCAGATTTACCTATTCTGGACATTTTATATAAATGGAATCATATAATATATTATCCTTTGTAACTGGTTTCTTTCATGCAGCATATTTGCAAGATACATCCATCTTGTAGCATATATCATTTCTTTTTATTGCTAAATAATATTCCATTGTATCATCTTTTGTCTATCCATTTGTCAGTTGATGGACATTTAGGTTGTTCCCACTTTTTGGTATTATCAATACTGCTGCTATGAATTTTCATGTACATGTTTCACGTGGACATGTTTTCATTTTTCTTGGGTATGTAACTTGGGGTAAAATTGCTGGATAATATGGTAATTCTATGTTTAACTACTTGAAAAACCGCCAAACTGTTTTCCCAAACAGTTGCACTATTTTACATTCCCACCAGCAACACATGAGAATTTCAGTTTCCCCACATCCTAACACTTGCTATTTTCTATTTGATTATAACCACCCTAGTAGGTGTAAAGTGGCATCTCATTGTGGTTTCATATGCATTTCCCAATAGCTAATGATGTTGAGCATCTTTTCATGTGCTTATTAGCCATGTGCTTATTTCTTTGGAAAAATGTCTATTCATATCCTTTAACTGGGTTTGCTCATTTTTAGTTGGGTTGTTCTTTTAATATTGGCTTGTAATAGTTTTTTTTCCTATATTCTAGATACAAGTCCTTTATCAGATATATTATTTGCAAAAATTTTCCTCCATTCTGTAGCTTGGCTTTTCACCTTCATAATACTTTTATTAAGAAGGTTTTTGGAGGGGAGAGAAAGGTTGAGACAATGTTTTATAACTTTTAAGGATAAACTTAATGCTGAGATGTGATTTTTGCCTGATCCTTCCTCACCTCTCTTGGTAATAGTACCTATTTTTTTTTTCCTTGCTAGACTATCCCTTATTCAATCTCAGTCTGTCTAATTTAGTTAGTGCTGACCCCTTCCTCCTTGCTTCAGAATGGTGACATGAAGCAGGCCTGGCCAGTTAGAATGCTTGTATT